>NC_083223.1:22728057-23031087 GCF_032191835.1 Heteronotia binoei
TGTCCTTCCCCAACCCAAACTGTCACATGCAACAGCATCTGCCCCGAGACTGGCCACTCCCACTGACCTGAAGTGCCCTTCCCCTCATGCTGCCCCTGCCTTGACAGTACACTGCGAGGTCACACTGCAGCAGAATCACCATGCGCACTGCCTCGCAAGCAGCCAAACTTCCCCCCTTCCACCACAGTATAATTTGGCCCTTAGCCAACTAGTGGCACCAAGTTTGCACAGGGGGCAGCCACTGCAGTGCAGGCGCAGCTCAAAATTGCTCTGACAATACCTTAAGAAACTCTCATTAGCCTGAAACATGAGAACCAAATTCTGTGCATGTACTGGTTTTACCTCAGAGTTCTATATTGAGTTACTTCAGAAATTCCAACCCCTGATTTCACCTGAACTTTCTCCTCTATGTTGAAGAAAATGTTCAGTCAATTTTGAATTTTAAAGCTTCTCAGGTGCCATTTTCAGTGGTTTAAATTAAAAAGTGATCCTGATCCTTCCCTCAGGTTCCTCTGCTGAGACAGCAGTAAAATATCATACTGACACAGAGTGGGACAAAGCTCTTCAGGAAAGAAGAAAACAGACCACTAGGGCTGCTCAGTCAGAAAGGGCAGGAAAAAATGAGAGAAAATCTTGCCTCTGAGGGAGGGATGTGGATGGGGCCATCATACTTCCCAAACTATGAAGAACAAGCATTTAGTTAGGTAGGTGTGTGCAGGGAATTGAATTACAATTTTAAAATCACAAAAATTTGACAAATTGGCTCCTAAAACGTTATTCTGGCACCTGAGAATATACAGTCTCTTCAAAAGTAGTAATTTGATTTTCAATTGAAAATTCTTACTTGCATTACTTATTTATTTACCTCATTTATACCCCACCTTTTCTCCCAGTGGAGATCCAAAATGGTTGACATGTCCTCCATCTTAACCCCAAACAAACCTGTGAGGGATGTTAGAAAGAGTGTGAGTGGCCCAAGGTCACTAATTGAGCATCCTTGGCATAGTGAGGATTCATACCTGGGTCTCCCAGATTCTAGTCTGACATTCTCACCACCACACCATGCCTGTGTACAAAAAATAGTTTCACAGTCCTGAATTTTGAAATTGAAACAATTCCAGGTATGTGCCCATGTTTTAATTTCCTTACTGAAATAAGTACGTTCATCTACATTTGGGCCTCACAGACTCTGCATTTCACAAAAAGATTCACAAATCTAACAATTAGGTTTCACATTCTGGACTTTGAATTTTCCAGCCGAAAAAGGGTTTATAATTAGATTTTAATTTCTTGAATTCAGCATTGACAATACACAATGCAGCTCTAAGAATCAGTTATTCATATCCACATATAAGCTTGTGTAAAATAACATTGCCTCTCTAGTAATGTTCCCTCTAAGCTGCCGAGTCTTGTGAGCAAAAATTCCACTTTGTGAGTTACTGGTGTTAAAACTGTGAACTGCTGGCATTAAAGTTGTGAGCTACTGCATAAAGTATTGTGCTCTAAGGTCATCCTTCCTGAGCTAAGACAAAAATGTGTGAGCTGGAGGCTAAAAACCTGTGAGCTAGCTCACACTAACTCAACTAAGAGGGAACACTTCTCTCTAGTAACATTTGGGATAGAACTGAGGAGCTGGGCAGAGATGAGAGAGCTAAAAGGAATGAGAAATTCAAGTTGTGAAAGAGCTTGAATCTAACCTTAAGAGGTTTTCTAAAACATGATTTTAAAAAACCTGCCACCTCATATGTCAGTGGAATTATAGGAAAAAAATCACTAATGACTTTGGGTTGCCAACCTCCAGGTAGCACCTGGAGAGCTCCCACTATTACAATTGATCTCCAAATGATAGGGATCAGTCCTCCTGAAGAAAATATCTGCTTTGGAGGGAAGACTCTGGCATTGTACCTTGGTGAGGACCCTCCCCTTGCCAAACCCTGCCCTCCACAGGCTTCACCCCTAAAATCTCCAGGTATTTCCCAACCAGAGCTGGCAACCCTATAAGAGACCTAATCTGCCAGACTTGGTTCAGTGTTAGGAAACAGTCCAGGAAATGGTAGTGCATAGCCACAATTTCATGTGAATGTAGCAGCACTTTTCCTGCATGTCCTTAGGGAGGAAATGTTCCATCATGTTTCTCTGTAACAAATTCTACATTAAAAAGGGTGCATTATGGTTCTTTTTAATGATTCCATCAGCGCTCTCTCTCTCTCTCTCTCTCTCTCTCTCTCTCTCTCTCTCTCTCTCTCTCTCTCTCTCTCTCTCTCTCTCTCTCTCTGTCACATGCACACACTCCCCTCTGCTAATCCCACTGGTGAAAGAGGAGCCAAGCTCATTCTATTTTTAGCAAGCTGCACCTCCGTCTCATTTGCAGCTAGCTGAATTCTACCTAGGACAGGGAAATGATTCCCAAACATTACCCAAAACCCCACTTGGACCATATCCCTGATCATCCACTCCACTCTGATTTGGTTACAAGATTAAAGAAAGCACTGGAAGCTGGGGATAAAGAGGCCGTGGCAGATATCCTCCGCGCTGAAGTCAAGCATGTGGACGCCACCATAGAACTCTCCAACGATGACTGGATGAAATCCCCCACAGCTCAGCTGCACCCTCTGGTGTTAGTAGGTAACAGGATTATTTAAGTAGATACAAACTGGTTCATCTTGAGTGGGGGTGGCCAAACTGGGGCTTGGGAGCCACATGTGGCTCTTCCATACATATTTTGTGGCTCTCAAAGCCCCCACTGCCCCATCAGCCATCTTGGAGAATGCATTTAAAGTTGTTTTATTTCAACCTCTCCCTTTCCCCTCCCTTCCCCATCTGTTTTCCTTCCTTCCTTCGTCTTGCAACTCTCAAACATCTGATGTTCATGTCTTGTGGCTCTCAAACATCTGGTGTTTATTCTGTGTGGCTCTTATGCTAAGCAAGTTTGGCCACCCCGATCTTGAGGGTTGTGCTGTCGCTTTTATGGGGCTTGTTGAGTTAAATGGGTGGCAATCTTAAGAGCGTTTGCCTGGGAGGAAGCCCCATTGAATACAATGGGATTTACTTCTGAGTAGACCTGCTTAGTAGACCTGAGTAGCCCATGGCGCAGAGCAGTAAAGCTGCAGTACTGCAGTCCAAACTCTCTGCTCATGACCTGAGTTCAATCCTGGTGGTAACTGGGTTCAGTTAGCTGGCTCCAGGTTGACTCAGCCTTCCATCCTTCTGAGGTTGATAAAATGGGTACCCAGCTTGCTGGGGGGGAAATGTAGCTGACTGGGGAAGGGGAATGGCAAACCACCCCATAAAAAGTCTGCCATGAAAACATCATGATGCGATGTCACCCCAGAGTCAGAAACGACTGGTGCTGGCACAGGGGATACCTTTACCTTTAGACCTGCTTAGGCGCATTCCCATTTGTCCTTTAACAAAAGTTGCCACCATGAGTAAGAAAAACTCTTGGGCTGAAAGAAAGTCATGGAAATGAATAGCGTAAATGCGGTTCTGGGACATAAATTTTCTCAATTTGCATATTTCGTTCAAAAAAAGAATATTTGGATTTGGGGAAAGTAGCATGTTAGTATGGGGATTATCTATCTAAAGGCAGGGAATGGTGCAGAGGTGAAATTGGAGGGAAACAGCAGCCTTGGAAAACCACCCACCCAGCACCCCCCCACACACACACACACAACGGAGGGAGGGAGAAGAAGGTAGCCAGCCCCTCAGCTCTGGAGGATATGCTTGCCAATCCCCAGTTTAGCAGGCTCCTTCCTGCTCCCAGCCACCATGTGTCTTTCCACCGATGAAGGCTTAGAAGACTTGGGAAGGGCTTTCTTTTTGAAAGGCATGTGTGCCTTTAAATCTACAGCCCCAGGCTGAATAGGGGCAGGGCAAGCCTACAGAACAACATGGCTGTTGTAAGAAAGGGAAGGGAAGCAGCCCAGGCACTCCATTGGTTTTACAGTCCCTTTAGAAGTTGTTTGCACAGTAAAATAGAAAGAACCTCCAGTTTCCCTGTATTAGACTGGAGAACTTGGTTGAGTATACAGCATTCAACTTCCATGGTAAGTAAATTGCCCCAGTGAGACCACAAAGTGTGTGCTTCCAAACTGTGTTTATTTTGGCTGCTTTGTGTGTGAGTGTGTGTGTGTGAAAGAGAGTGGAAGTGGAAGCGCAGCCAGCTGCTGGGGGATAAGGGAATGAAGACTGTATTCAGGAGAACTGCACTGCTGTATTTTTATTTATTTTGGGGAATGGGAAAGCCTGTCTCCCACGTCAGACCTACTTTCCTGTTTCCATGAGACAAGCATGAGAACGTCACGGGGAGATGTCACCTGAAGTGATGAGTTAAAAATCTCATCCTTGCGTAATGCAGTAATCACGAAGAGGACGGGGTTTTCGACTTTACTGTATGGATGCTTCCAAGTTCCACTTCAAAAAGCAACAGTAGCATTTAGTAAACAAAGCAGGTAAAAGTTATTTTTGGAAGAAGTCACTAACTCTCATGCTGGAGGAAAGGCGCTGCCATTGCTGTTTTAAGTGCTGCAGTGCTGTCCATGGTGATCTGGGTTGCTACTACATGCTGGGGAATTCCTGGAGATTTGGGGGTGGAGTCTGGAGAGAATGGGGTTTGGGGAGGGGAGGCACCCCAGCAGGGTATAATGCCAGAGTCCACCCTCCAAAGCAGTCATTTTCTCCAGGGAAACTGATCTCTGTTGTCTAGAGATCAGATGTGATTCTGGGAGATCTCTGAGACCCACTTAGGCAACTCTAGCACCTATCCTACTTGTCCCTCTGGGAAAGCAGCAGTCAAGCCAGGACACCAGAACAATCACCCAGTGATTGTGGGATTCACATAGGGTTGCCAGCCTCTGGGTGGGGCTTGGAGATCTCCTGCTTTTAAAACTGATCTCCAGCTTTTAGAGATCAGCTTTCCTGGAGAAAATACAATATAAATAACTGGCACCAGTGTGCAAATAGGAAAATAATCAAATCACCGGTCAACAATAAATATTCACACTCTCATTGTGTGTACATGCTATTGATTTAGTGCAAATATAAGACAAAATGAAGAACAAAGGAACAATAAGGTATTGAAAGGAAAAAGGAAAGGTCCCCTGTGCAAGCACCAGTCGTTTCCGACTCTCGGGTTATGTTGCTTTCACATTTTCACAGCAGACTTTTTATGTTAGTACTCCCCCAAATCATACACTTAAACGTTTCTGCATAGGAACCAGCCTTAACCAAGTCCATAAGTAAGTGTTTTACTTATAGGAACCAGCCTTAACCAAGTCCATAAGTAAGTGTTTTAGGGTGGAGTCCTTAAACATTCTGCTGTGATGTTGCAATAGAGAGAAAAAGAACCATATAGAAAGAAGTCCTCACGGTTTCGCCCGTCTCACACTTTGTCAGCCTCTTTTCTCAGTGTTTTTTGGAGCCACAGTAATTATTGTTATAGACACGGATCAATGCATGCTCTAAACCCCTGCTGCCAGCAGCGCCGTGAAGGGAAGGGGCTTGCAGCAGCAGGCTTGTGGCGGTGGTGGGGAGGGAGGGCGGTGCCCCCTACCTCCTGGAGCCCCCTACCTCCCAGCGCCCTAGGCAACCATCTAGTTTGCCTAGTGGGCAAGCTGGCCCTGACCCTAGATTCACAAGGACTTGCCTTTCACTTTGGTCAGCCAAGGTCTGGACATCTTGAGGCTTCCTGGGTTTTTTGTCTCCTTGGGCAGCTGAAATCAAGAGTCGCTTCTGCCTAGAACACCATTAGGCCCGCACTGCAACACCTCAGGCTTGGGGCTGAAGCAGGCCAAGGCCCAGCTCAAGAGGACGGTCCAATGTTCCTAAGAAGGAGACAGGGACCTACCTCAGACATTTGGCTAGGACAGATCTCCCCAACCTGGTGCTCATGGGCACCATTGCACAGGCTGACGTTTCTTGGCTCCTGGCACGTGTTTTTAGAATGTGAATGGGACTGTGAATGATTTTTAAAAACATTGCCTAGGCAACAGCTGCCACCACAGCATAAGAATCTTCATAGTGTGATGGAAGGTAAGCCACTTGGTGGTTGGCTCTGCTCTTGCAGCAACTATTTGGTGGCTGTGCCCAGCACACTGTGTCAGAATTCCAAAGACATAGAATCAGAGTTGGAAGGGATCTCCAGGGTCATTTAGTCCAAACCCCCCACACACACACACACACAATGCAGGAGATTTACAAGTACCTCCCCCTAAGTTCACAGGATCAGCATTGCTGTCAAATGGCCACCTAGCCTCTGTTTAAAAACCTCCAAGGAAGGAGAGCCCATCACCTCCTGAGGAAGCCTGTTCCACTGAGGAACTGCTCTAACGATCAGGAAGTTCTTCTTAATGTTTAGCTGGAAACTCTTTTGATTTAATTTCAACCCACTGGTTCTGGTCCTGCCTTCTGGGGCAACAGAAAACAATTCTGCATCATCCTCTATATGACAGCCCTTCAAGTACTTGAAGATGGTGATCGTATCACCTCTCAGTTGTCTCCTCTCCAGGCTAAACATCCCCAGCTCCTTCAACCTTTCCTCACAGGACTTGGTCTCCAGACCCCTCACCATCTTTGTCACCGTCCTCTGGAACTGTTCCAGCTTGTCCATATTTTTCTTGAATTGTGGTGCCCAAAACTGAACACAATACTCCAGATGAGGTCTTACTAGAGCAGAATAAAGTGATACCATCACTTCAAATGATCTGGACACTATACTTCTGTTAATAAAGCCCAAAATTGCATTTGCCTTTTTAGCATATGGTCCCCTAAGACCCCTAGATCCTTTTCACACATACTACTGCCAAGACAAGTCTCCCCCATCCCATAACTATGCATTGGACATCTACAGACTCAAAAAGGTTGGGGACCCCTGGGCTAGGATAACAGTCTTACTACACTAAAGCTAGATCTAAGAAGCTGCAGGCTTTTGTTTCTGAAAGGGAAATGAGCAGGGCAAGGGTACAAGGCTGATATTGAAAGGGAATTTCAGTTGCCCTTCTGCTTCATTTGAGTTCACAGGGGACCTTTAAAAATATTTATTCTTTTTAAAAAAAAATCAGTTCAGAATGGACAGCATGCCAGAGAACCCACTTAAAAGAAGCTCTGGACTTTCATGGCCTTGGCAGGAAAAGAGGCCAGGGCTGCTACATAGAGGTATGAGAAGTTCTTGACCTTCAATGGTGAGCTGTGGTGCATAAATCATTTGCCCCCTGGAGACAACCTTCATGCCAAATGTGGAGCCATTGGAAGGGCCTTCCATATGACATCCCTTTCTATGCATTAGCCCTCAGTTCTTGGCTTTTAGCCAAAGAGAGCCAGTGGCTGGAGCGGATTAAAAGAATTTGCAATCCATGCCTGTACAGGGAAAGTCTGAGCTGCATTGCAATGGTCTTAACTTAGATTTCCTAATGAAAACAAAATCCTTTTTATTATAAGGTATGTATGGCTTGGTGGTGCTTTCCGAGTGGAACATAGGCATCAAATGTCTGCATCGACCTTTTGTCAATGGAAACAGATCCCCAGCTTCCCTCCCAGCAGATCTGGGTGCTTCAAAGGAGTGTCACTGGAATGCAAGGAAAACGTGGAATGGATTTTCCATTAAGGTGTGACAAAGGACTGTCAAACACCGCTTGAGCATTCCCTTGCAGCCTTTGTCCATAATGCCAGAAATGGTGAAGATAGGGCTTCTAGGCCTCCTGCCATGGTGGAAGACTACCACTGGTAGCCATTTTAAAAAAAGGAAAAGCAAGGTTGGCTTCGTTTTTACATCACTTCCAGGGAAAATCTGAAAGAAGAAGAAGACGACGACGGAGTTATATTCTGCCCTCCACTCAGAGTCTCAGAGTGGCTCACAATCTCCTTTATCTCCCTCCCCCTCAACAAACACCCTGTGAGGTGGGTGGGGCTGAGAGGACTCTCACAGCAGCTGCCCTTTCAAGGACAAACTCTGCCAGAGCTATGGCTGACCCAAGGCCATTCCAGCAGGTGCAAGTGGAGGAGTGGGGAATCAAACCCGGTTCTCCCAGATAAGAGTCCGCACACTTAACCACTACACCAAACTAGCTCTGAAAGTGCCATAAGGTAGCTCTAAGGTCTCCAGAGAGCAGGGGTGTTGAACTCATTTGTTAGGAGGGCTGGATCTGACAGAAATGCAATTTTGTGGATCCAGGCAGGGCTTTTTTTGTAGGCCCTGTACTAAGTGCCCTGAAAGCTCCAAGGCTACATCAGGGGTGTGTGGCCTAATATGCAAAGGAGTTCCTGCTACAAAAAAAGCCTGGGGCCAGGCCATGTGTGTCATAAAATGCAATGTGAGGTAGCAGAGATATAAACTTTATAAAGGACACAGTCACACAATTAAATATATTGTTTTTAACTTAAAATACAAACATGCTTAAAACTCTTGAAATATTTTGTTTAAAATGAAAAGGTGGGGAAATACTGGGATATGGAAATGCAATTTTTAAAATAAAACATCAAGAAAAAGCATAAAAATAAAACATCAGAGAAAAGCACAAGGATCACAGCAGAAAATAAAAAATATAAAATGCTCTGAACCTGAGAAAACAATGAAATGGCATTGCAAGCTTCTACCCCACCCCCACCCCGGGGTCTACTCAGATTGGCAATGGCTCTCCAAGTGTAATATCCCCCTTCACCTTTGGGTTTCCAGGTTAGAGTACTCACTAGGTCAAGTCCGTTCAGCAGAGACAAGTTGGCTCAAAGCATCAACCCTTTATTTGCAAGAATGCAACTCCCAGAAGCATGAGCTTCAGTTGTCTACATAGGAATGCTAAAGGTGAAACCTATCTCCACCCCACTGAAACACACTGCAACATAGACAATGTTGCAAGGAAAACATAGAATGGATTTTCCATTAAGATCTCTAGGCCCTATTTATCTGGGCACAGCAATATTAACCAGTTTTTGACCAGTTTTTGACGGTGCGCCGCTGACAGCGGCGGACAGGGTCAGGAGCTTGGGGGTGCTATTGGTGCCTTCCCTAAAGATGGAGGCTCAGATAGCAGCCGCTGCCAAGTCCGCATTTTTTCATCTTAGGCGGGCAAGGCAGCTGGCCCCCTTCCTGGAGCGCGACGACCTAGCAACAGTGATCCATGCTACGGTCACCTCGAGGTTGGACTACTGCAATGCCCTCTACATGGGGCTGCCCCTGTCCCGAACTCGGAAATTGCAGCTGGTGCAGAATGCCGCGGCCCGGCTGTTATTGGGTCTCCCAAAGTGGGGACACATTCGGCCGGGTCTTCGGACTCTGCACTGGCTTCCAGTGATATACCGAGTCCGGTACAAGGTGCTGGTTATTACCTTTAAAGCCCTATATGGCCTGGGACCTGCCTACCTGAAGGACCGTCTCTCCCCACATGTTCCCCAGAGAGTACTGAGGTCGGGAACACAAAATCTCCTCACTATCCCTGGGCCAAAAGAAGCCCGCTTGAAATCCACCAGAGAAAGGGCTTTCTCCGTTATGGCCCCTACATGGTGGAATCAGCTGCCGGAGGAGGTGAGGGCCCTGCGGGACCTTGTTCAGTTCCACAGGGCCTGTAAGACGACCCTCTTCCAGCTAGCCTACACCTAGCTAAGATGAGAACTCAATGTAGCTTGGCCAGACGTCTGTTCTATATGTAATTGGAAAGTTTACTGGTTTTTAAGGTTTTAACTGTTTTAAATGTTTAATTGTTTATATATTTAAAATTGTTTAATTTTTATGTTTGACCAATTTCTGGAAGCCGCCCTGAGCCACTTGTGGGAAGGGCGGGATACAAATCATGAATGAATGAATGAATGAATAAATGAATGAATAAATAAATAAATAAAATTAATGGAAAATCCATTCCACATTTCCCATGCAGCTTTGCTTCCTGCTGCAGCCTGCAAAGACAAGGCTACTGAAAGAGCAGGGAACTTTATCAGCCTTGGAGCTTCAAATAGTGAGGAGAGGAGGGAGAAGAAAAGAGCCCTGCAGGCCTGATTAAAGCTCTAGGCAGGCTGGTTTTGGCCTATGGGCCAGACATTTGACACCCCTGCTCTATGGTTTTCCTACAGCTACCCTAAAGCTCTCTAGTTTCCTAGAGCTACCCTATGTCACTTCCTGGTTTTCCCCAGAAGTGATGTAGGGGTGCAGCCAATATCATACACACACACATCATATCCTCTCTCCAACCCTCCTGCTGATATACGCCCACCTTACATCTCACAGAGCAAAGCCTCTATTTTCTCCATTGGCTGAGGTTCCTCAGGGAGAAAGAGGAGGGAGAGCTTGTTTTGCCAGGCTCTCTCAGTTGCACAGCACAGGTACTGAACCAAGCCTCTCTTCCTTCTATTTTCTGAGGCTCCGCCCTCTCCTCCTCCCCTAGGGAGGAAAGGAAAGAGCCAGAGCTTCCTTTGCCCGATCACATGGGAGAGATACAAAACCATTAATTTTGTTTGCCTGTATCTTTTATAAAGTTTATATCTTTGCTTCCTGGCATTACATTTGATGACACACATGGCCCGGCCCAACAATCATTTATGTCAGATCCGGCCCTCATAACAAATTAGTTTGACACCCCTGCTTTAAGTGGCAAATGTAAATAATGTTTTAGGATGGATATAACAGCCTATATCCAACCATCTGTTCACAGAAGGCACACCCCGCATTCCTTGACATTCATACAGCCTTTTCCATTCCCTGTTAAACCCATATGTTGTGTCTTGCAATTTGGCCCCTGAATTCACAACACAGCACGTGCGCGTGCGCGCAGAGGTGACCAGTAGGAGACTGCAGGTCACCGGATGTAAGGACGTAAATACACTCCGCCTATGAAGATCTGTGGTGGGAAGTTTAACTGGCCAGGATTGGACCTGGCCAGGTAAGAGCGTTGTTCCGGGAGATGTACCTAATCGGGGACCTGGCCCCGCCATGCTCTTTGTGATGTACTCACCAATAAAGCATGTTGCCTTCTACAAGTCTAGTAACTCAGTACATTACACTGGCGACGAGGATGGGATACTAGCCAGGTAGTTTCTCCATCGGGAAATCGCCGACCTGGCCGGGGACGAAGAAGGCACGCAGCCCCCACGAAGGTCACCGCAAAAACGTACGAGGAGATAGTCAAACTCCTGACCGGGCATTTCTCGCCCCAGCCATCCATCATCGCCTGCTGATTCCTGTTCCACAAGAGAGATCAAGGGGTGGGAAAGATGGCCGATGTCTACCTGGCCACTCTCCGCCAAATCGCGGGAAGCCGCAGCTTCGACAAGCTGGAGGAAGCCCTGAGGGATCGATTTGACTGGGGCCTCTGGGACGAAAGGCTGCAGCAAAAGCTTTTCGCAAAGGAAGAACTGACCCTCCAACTCGCCTTCAATGAAGCCACCGCATTCGAGAGTGCCGCTAAGGCTCACCCCAGCCCTCAAGCGGAAGCCGTCCACCAGGAGGAGACGGTGTCGGGCGACCCCGAGGAGGAAGAGGCACACCAGCTCCGCCGCCAACCAGGAAGCAGGCCGAAATCTTTCACCCGGCCATGAGCTACAGAGAGGCCCACCAGCACAAAGTGTGCCAGCTGTGGAGACCCACACAAGCGACAGGACTGCCCCTATTGCAATGTGGACTGTAGGAACTGTGGAAAAGTGGGCCACATTGCATGTGCTTGCAGGGCCAAGACCAACCACAGGCGCCAATCCACTCACCACAACTCAATCGATGCTCACACGACCGCATCGACCAGCATCCAGGTAATGAATTTGGCTCTAGCCACCCCGGATAAGGTCAGGGTGTCGGTTCGAATTGAGGGTGATCCCTGCCTAATGGAGCTGGACTCGGGATCCTCCATCTCCATAATCTCAGAGGAGTCCCTCAGAAAACTCTGCCCCCATGGCAGGCCCTGGTTGTGATCTGTTGATTTCATCCTGCAAGACTTCCAGAAAAACCCCATACAGATTCTGGGATGGGCCACTGTGAGGGTAGAGTTCAAGAACTTTAAGGGTGTACTGGACATACTCGTGGTCAAGCGCAAGCTCACAACATTACTGGGGCTGGCCTGGTTTAGACCTCTGGGCATACAAATAGTCGGGGTGCAGCAGATACAAATGCACAATTTTGAAAATGTGTGCCAGGAATTTCCAGAGGTATTTGATGGGTCCCTGGGGTGCTACAAGGGGCCTCCCATCACTGTACAGCTCGATCTTCAAGTGAGACCAATAAGGCTGAAGGTTCGCTCTATAACCAAAAATAGAAACAGAGCTGGACCGCCTCGTGGCCCAGGGAGTGCTAGAGCCGGTATCCTACGCAGCATGGGAGACCCCCATAATCACTGCCGTGAAGCAAAATGGGGACGTGCGCATATGCGCAGACTATAAATGCACAATAAATAAAGTGCCCCAGGACAACCCATACCCCGTCCCAGTGGTCAGCCATGTTCTCGCATCCTTAGCCAGCTCTAAGGTTTTTGGGAAGCTGGACCTGGCTCAAGCATACCAGCAGCTCCCAGTGGATGCCGAGACAGCTGAGGCTCAAACAATAGTGACGCACAGGGGAGCTTTCAGGGTGCAGCAACTGCAATTTGGGGTTAGCGTGGCTCCAGGACTCCAGAGCATAATGGACTCTCTCCTTACAGGGATTCCCGGAGTACAACCTTTTTTCAATGACGTTTTGATCGCCGCCCCAGACGTCAAGGAGTTCAGCTGCTGTCTGTGAGAGGTACTCTGCCTCTTTCAAATGGCAGGACTTAAGGTGAAGCAGGAGAAGTGCTCTCTCGGGGTGCCGAGGGTGGAGCTCTTGGGGTTTGTAGTGGACACTGTGGGAATACACCCAACGGCAGACAAGACCAGGGCAATAGTCCCCAGCCCCCAAGTGCAAGACGGAGCTACAAAGTTTCATGGGACTCTTGAACTTTTATCATTCCTTCTTGCCCCACAAAGCTGCCCTCGCAGAGCCCTTACATAGGCTCCTCGATAAACACGCCCTGTGGGTCTGAGGAAAAAAGCAGGCCGCCTCTTTTCAGGCAGTCAAGGACATCCTGGTTTCCAATGCGGTGCTCCACCATTTTGATGAGTCCCTTCCAGTAATTCTAGCCTGCGACACTTCCCTGTACAGGGTGTGCACCGTCCTGGGGCACCAACTTCCGGATGGGAGGGAAGTCCCCGTGGCCTATTACTCTAGGATCCTGACCCCCCCACGGGGCAAAACTATGCCCAAATAGACAAGGAGGCGTTGGCAATCATGGCGGGCGTGTACAAATTCAATGACTACCTCTACGGCAGGTGTTTCACGATTGCCACAGACCACAAGCTGCTGCTGGGCCTCCTCGCCCCGGACCACCAGACATCGCAAATTCTGTCACAGCGCATCCTGCGGTGGAACCAGTTCCTCAACTCGTACACGTATAAGCTAGTACACCGCCCCGGTAAAGCAATGGGACATGCAGACACACTCAGCTGCCTTCCACTGCCCTCGAAGGACCCCGACCCAGCCCCCGCCCAACACGTGATGCTACTGGAGAATCTACCGGAGAGACCTCTGCACGCTGCTGAGGTAGCTTGGGCCATGGGCAGAGACCACATCCTCACACGCATTTTCGACTGGGTGGGAAGGGAGTGGCCCACGGGCAAACTGGATGCTGATTTCAGGGCATTTGCATCTCACCGGGAAGAGCTGTCCATACACAAGGGGTGCATTCTTTGGGGTAGCAGGGTGGTGGTTCCCCCCCCCCCACTTCGGAAGCAAGTGCTCGAAGCCTTGCACGAGATGCACCCGGGGATGGTGCGTATGAAGGCCCTGGCACGTAGTTATGTATGGTGGCCAGTGATGGACGAAGAGATAGAGGGGTGGGTTAGAAGGTGCCTACCCTGCCAAGAGTCCCAGCCAGATCCACCCAGCGCCCCCGTCCACCACTGGGAGTCCAATCGTGTGCCGTGGTCCCGGCTACACCTAGACTTTGCAGGGCCATACCAGGGCCAAATATTCTTTATCCTGGTGGACGCCTACACGAAGTGGCTGGAGGTGATCCCCATAGCTTCAACCTCCACCGCGGCCATGGTCAGAGCCCTACGGAGGGTCTTTTGCACCCATGGGATCCCTGAGACCTTAGTCACGGACAATGGGACCACTTTTACCTCCCGGAACTTCCAGTAGTTCCTGAGTAGGTACCTCATCCAGCACATACGGTCCGCTCCCTTCCATCCAGCCACCAACGGCCAAGCAGAGCACATGGTGCACACCACCAAGGAGGCCCTGAGTCGCATAGTACAGGAGGATTGGGACCACCGCCTGACAGCCTTCCTATTTGGGAACCGAATCACCCCCAACCCAGTCACCAGGTTAAGCCCAGCAGAGCTGCTCATGGGGAGGAAGTTGACCACTAGGCTAGATAGGTTGCATCCAGACCAGGCCGCGGACCTCTGCAATTTCCCCGAGACAAGAAAAGCCACCAAGGGGTTCCTTCCTGGGGATCCAGTCTATGCAAAAAACTTTGCAAGCGGGAGTGGTTACCAGCCCGGGTGCTGCAGGTCACTGGGTCCTGCTCTTACAAGGTCTCGTCTGAGGCGGGCCAGATCCTGAGGAGGCACATTGATCAGCTGCGCAGCTGCACCATGCCAGAAGAACAGGCAGAGACCGGGGGAGCAGGTAGCGGGTAATAGTAGTAACACCACCAGAGGCCACCCAGCCAATGCCAGCCACGCCAGCTCTGCGGGCAGAGGAGCCCAGCAACAGCTGGAGTGACCCCTCCCCCGTGGGGGTGCAAGGAGAGGTCCCAGAGCAGCTGCAGGCACCGTACAGCACTCTTCTAGCTTCACCCCACAACGAGGAACCGGTGGCCCCCGCAGCCACAGCAGCCACTCCAGTTCCCCAGATAAAACCTAGGAGGTCGAGTAAGGAACAAAGGGCACTGGCTTACTTGAAAGACTATGTTTCTTGAACTGGGGGGGGAGGAGTGTTGTGTCTTGCAATTCGGCCCCTGAATTCACAACACAACGCACATGCGTGCTCATAGAGGTGACCAGTAGGAGACCGCAGGTCACCGGATGTAAGGACGTAAATACACTCTGCCTATGAAGATCTGTGGTGGGAAGTTTAACTGGCCAGGATTGGACCTGGCCAGGTAAGAGGGTTGTTCTGGGAGATGTATATAATCGGGGACCCGGCTCCGCCATGCTCTCTTTGTGATGTACTCGCCAATAAAGCATGTTGCCTTCTACAAGTCTAGTAACTCAGTACATTACAACATAGAAAGAGAAAAGCTGCATGGCCTGGGGGGAGACAGGTCAACACTTTAAGAGGGGCAGAAGAGGTTTGTGTTTTCAGTTCCCAGGCCGTTTTCAACAGAGCAAATGTTGTTCAAGGCATTTGCAGCATGTTTAGATTATTACGTCTGGCTTCATCTTTAAAACGTTGCACCTATCTTAAACTTGCTTACACATGTAGAGTCTGTACCTGCCCCCCATACAGGTAATTAAAGGTAAAGGTAGTCCTCTGTGCAAGCACCAGGTGCATGGGATGATGTTGCATCACAACATTTTCTTGGCAGTCTTTTTACTGGGTGGTTTGCCATTGCCTTCCCCCCAGCAAGCTGAGTACTCATTTTACCAACCTCAGAAGGATGAACGGAAGCCTGAGTCAACTTAGCTCACTGCATTATTGGAAGAAGTTAGCACAGAGGGTTAATCCACAGCCGCCTCCACCACATACCGTAAGTGTGACAGAACTTCTGGAGAAGAGAGAGTGAAAGCGATTCTTGGGACCTCTGAGCTGGCCAAGCAGCCAAGAAAGGTGACCTTCCACTGCCCCCTCCCTCCCAGAGCACCTTTATGCTCAATAGGAAAGAGAAATTATGCAGACCAGGCATGCTAATTGAGTTGCTTATTTGCATAATTAGTACACGTAATTTTATCAAGCAAATTACATCCCCCGGATTGATTGGGGGCAGCGGGGAGGGTGGGAGAAGGGAGCCACTGAAGCACACTCAGCTTTAGTCTCCTATAAGCTTATCCTGTTTTTTTTTTTTTAAATGTGCTCTTTAGTTCCCTGTTTACACCAGTTCCTGTCTAGCAGCCCCTCTTTTGTATCCTCCCTGCGTCAGAGGAATCTGCTTCTCATGCACTTCGGTGACAAAGAGGGGGAAGAATGCCTTTCACCAAGAACAAGAATATTACAAATAGTTCGCAAAATGGCAGGGAGAGGTGAAAATCAGCCAGTTTGGCCAGCCTTTTCCTTTGAAATGGACTACAGTAACATTCATGTGCATGAGCTGAGCAGTAACAAAGTAATCATCCTTCACAGATTTTTTAAAAAAATATGTATGTTCCAAAGTCAAATATAGTGAAGGCAGGGCTTTTTTTTTCTAACAGGAGCTCCTTTGCATATTAGGCCACACATCCCTGATGTAGCCAATCCTCCAAGAGCTTACAGTAGACCCTGTAAGAAGAGCCCTGTAAGCTCTCAGAGGATTGGCTACAATCAGAGGGGTGTGGTCTAAAATGCAAAGGAGTACCTGCTACAAAAAAAAAAAGCTCTGGGTGGAGGAAAGGGGGAGTTCTGTCACTCACTGTGAGTGATCTCACATGGCTCTAGCCGCTGACTCTTGCCCAGCCACATTCCACTTGGCACTTGCCAGAAGAGAACGGCTTCACCAGGTGGAGAAAGAACCACAGTGGAATTCACTGCCACAGGAGGTGGTGGCGGCCACAAGTATAGCCACCTTCAAGAGGGGTTTAGATAAAAATATGGAGCAGAGGTCCATCAGTGGCTATTAGCCACAGTGTATGTGTGTATATAAAAAATTTTGCCACTGTGTGACACAGAGTGTTGGACTGGATGGGCCGTTGGCCTGATCCAACATGGCTTCTCTTATGTTCTTATGTTCACATCCTCCCAAAGACAAAAGTATTCTAGTCGGAGGACCAAACTACACATTACAACAGATACAAGTCTGCCAGGACAACTTGCAGCTATGAATTCTGGAACTGGGCAAAGAGTTTCCACCATTCAAAAGCCAAGAGGGCTCTTCTGCAGCCCCGCTTGTGGCAAGTGTGCCTGCATACAGATAGGGTAAGTGTCCTCCCACTACGTATGAGACCCAACCCCACAAGGCCACAGACTCCTTTTCCTTCTGCTTGCAGCTACCTGCTGCAATCCAGACTTGCTTTGAATTTGAACTGCAGCCCTCCGCACTTTTAGAAAGCAGAAGTTGTTGGCATTTTCTGCCTTTAAATGCTGTGCAGGAATATCAGCAGGGGTTTGGGTTTTAATCTGTGGTATTTCATTCTTGGCTTGTTTTTCTTGCTCTGTAGAACTCAACTTTTGGAAATCTGCAATCATGAGATAGCCTTTTTTTTTTTTTAGAAGGATTTATGATGAAATGAGTGAGCAATATGGTACTTTCAAACCAGGTCAGATGAGACCTGTTGACGAGTGATGATGGCCACAGACATAAATAACTTTCAAAAGGGATTAGCCTCCTATGACTTTCTTTGGTTCATCTTCCCACAAGGCTTTGCAGCCTAGCTGTTCATAGGCATTGCTTTGCCTGTGCCTTTTTGCCTAGAAAAACAGCTTACATTCCAAGAGACATGAGTACCAGACAGAGTCTAAACATACTGCTTGCCAGGCTGGGCGGAGCCTTAGCCCTCATCCTGGGTGAAAAGCTGTCTGGAGCATCTAGCAGACAACAAACTAACTTTGAACAAAGATTAGTGCATGTGGGGTCCGGTCTTGACAAGTCCATCACTTTCTTGATTGACAGCGCAAAAGGGATATATTGCCCATGTTAGCTCTTGTTCGGGCTGTTTGCAAACAACCCTTGTGAGGGTCCTTGGTGAACAATACTATAGTAAATTGGTATTGGGGGGGCGGGGGGTTGTGTGTATGGATTTAAGAATTAATAAATAATTGTGGTTCAGAGCAACTGTTCTCTATTCATGTTGCTGGTGGACTTAGTTCCCTGGCCATTTTTCAAACAGCAATGCTGTTTCTGTGACCTTAAGCAGATCATGAGAAGGAGGGCAAGAAAGCTTGCATCAGTGATTAATTCTTGTGGTCCTTTCCTACATGCCCAGCGAAATGCTGATCGCCACATCGGGGTCAAGAAGTAATTTTTTTCCAGGCCAGTTTGGCCAGGGATCCTGGAGGCAGGGCTGGCCCTCGACTGTCTGGTACCCTAGGGAAGGCTAACTTCTGGTACGCCCCCCCCCCGAACTGATAACATCACCAAGTCACATGGGGGGACGCCCAATTCCACGCCCCCAAAAGGCCGGTGCCCTAGGCAATCACCTAGTTTGCTTAGTGGCATGACAGGCCCTGCCTGGAGGGGTTTTTTGCTATCTTCTGGACATGAAACAGGGATCATTGGTTGTGGGGAGGGAAGGTACTTGTAAATTTCCTGCATTGTGAAAGGGGTTGGACTAGTCCCTGGAAGTCCCTTCTAACTCTATGCTTCTAACGCTATGATTCTATGATCGATAGGGAAAAAAACCTAGAGGGTTGGGGACCTCTAATCCATCCTGATCAGGGCCTGATGAAATTATGTTGTCGAAGGTTTTCACAGCTGGAGTCCATTGGTTGTTGTAGATTTTCCGGGCTGTATGGTCATGGTCTTGGCATTGTGAGACCTGATGTTTCACCAGCAACTGTGACTGGCATCCTCAGAGGCGTAACCCAGAAAACTGGAGTTCTCTCTGGGTCAAAACTAGAATCATAGAGGTGGAAGGGACCTCCAGAGTCATCTAGTCCAACCCCCTGCACAATACCTGCCCCTAAATTCACAGGATCTTCATTGCTGTCAGATGGCCATCTAGCCTTTGTTTAAAAACCTCCAAGGAAGGAGAGCCCACCACCTCCCGAGGAAGCCTGTTTGTAAGCCAAAATGCCCTCAAAACAAGGTTGGGGAATTGTCAGGTGGGCACCTGGCTTAATCAGGCTCTTTTACCTGTGTATACAGGATTCCACGTCCAGAAATTAATGCTTAAAAATATTAGGGACTCTAAGTAAAACAATTAAACTTTATTCTAGAAAATATAGGCATACATACAAGGCAATGTACTCATGAAACATACATATACAGTCCTAGGAAAAATAGAGAGAGAGAGAGAGACAACACATGGATAGACCAACAGGGTGATGATTACTGATCGTAGTCTTCAAGAAGGCTCCAATGGCGATGATAGAGGATGGGGAAAATGGACCCAAAACTGTGGCCAGAATCGGGGATGGATCTAGACAGCAGAACCGGGGTACTGCTAGATGCACACATGTGGGGAGCTGGGTCAGAGGTTAAATAGACTACCTTAGACCCTCAGGGGATGGGAGGCACAGGGGTGGATGACAGGTGGTCAGCTGGTACATGACCTCAGAAAAGGGGAGGCTCTGCAGTGACCATAAGGGCTGGACTTCTGCAGTAGCCAATAGCAAGTTAATTGGTGGCACCTAATTGGGTGCCCATGACTGACCAATGAACAAGCTTGGTCCAGGGGTACCTGGTTGGACTTTCAGGTTGCCATGGACCAGGGTGAGGCTCCAAAATGGGGAAAAGAATGGGGGAAATTACTGGGTGGAGGTGTGCTTGAGTTTACCAAACTTATCTAAAAAGGTGACAATAGATGGCCAAATTGCTACCTAAGGTAACACCCGGTTTACACAAAGGAACTTTGCTCTGGCTGAAGATGGTCTTCCTCTTGTTCAGTCTTCTTCTTGGCACCAGTCTTTGTCTTGAGTTCTGATAGACAAAGGCTTAGGCGGTCTGGCAGGATCCACGCCTAAGATAAGCTTGATTGCCTTATGCAGAAGTTGAAGCAGCTGTTGGATATGGAGTCAGGAAAACAAGATGGATTCTGGTGGTGTTAGCCTTTGGTTTATGGAAACAGGCTGGAAACTGTTTGCCTGTACAGTTCATGGTGGTGTGGCTTCTTCCACTGCAGCGGCCAAGACTGGGCACACAAGGAGCAGCTGGAAGCTCGTCTGTAGTTCTGGCTAACACCCATCCAGGGATGTAGAATGCTGCTGCAACGCTGAGGCTTATAGTATCCACATAAGCCTTAGAAACCGTGGGCAAAGTCCACTTCTTAGAGCAGATGTGTGCAAGTCAAAACTCCAGGCACTCTGGCAACCATACTAGTGATCACGATGTCCATGTGTATGAAAAGTAGGGGGCTTTTTCTTACATGTTCCACTGAGGAATCGCTCTAACGGTCAGGAAGTTCTTCCTAATGTTGAGCCAAAAATTCTTTTGATTTAATTTCAACCCATTGGTTCAGGTCCTACCTTCTGGGGCCACAGAAAACAATTCCACCATCCTCTATATGACAGCCCTTCAAGTACTTGAAGATGGTGATCATATCACCTCTCAGCCACCTCCTCTCCAGGCTAAACATCCCCAGCTCCTTCAGCCTTTCCTCACAGGACTTGGTCTCCAGACCCCTCACCATCTTCGTCACTCTCCTCTGGACCCGTTCCAGCTTATCTATATCCTTCTTAAAATGTGGTGCCCAAAACTGAACACAATACTCTAGGTGAGGTCTTACCAGAGCAGAGGAAAGCGATACCATCTCTTCACGTGATCTGGACACTATACTTCTGTTGATACAGCCCAAAATTGCATTTGGGAAATTTGATTTAATTTCAACCCATTGGTTCTGGCCCTACCTTCCGGGGCCACAGAAAATAATTCCACACCATCCTCCATATGACAGCCCTTGAAGATGGTGATCACCTCTCAGCCACCTTCTCTCCAGGCTAAACATCCCCAGCTCCTTCAGCCTTTCCTCATAGGACTTGGTCTCCAACTAGTCTATTTCTACTATGCCCTGACCTGGATCTTATCAGATCTTGCAAGCAGGGTCAGCCCTGGTCAGTATTTGGATGGGAGACCACCAAGGAAGTCCAGATTGCTAGGCAGAGGCAGGGAAGGACAAACCACCTCTGAATGTCTCTGGTCATGAAAAAACTACAGGGTCGCCATAAGCTGGCTGAGACTTGATGGCACTCTCTACCACCATTTCTACTGCACCTGTTTCTAGACTGCATGTGTAGAGTGATGTTGTATATGTGATCAGAAATGTGTATATTTAAGGGTGTTCTTGCCTGGCTCATTGGAGCCTGTAGGACTGAGCTTATGGACTCGGGAACAATGGACAGTATGATCCAAATCCCTGCTGCCCTGCTCCAATCACGGGTCTCCTGCTGGTTTGAATGGTCCAATAGCAGGCTAGCGCAGGAACCTTGAGTGTATATAAGTTGACCGCGTTGGCCGGGTCTTCAGTCTTAGTGTGCAGCCCTATACTATGCTGGATAAAAAGAGCTGTGATCACTACCACCTCGCCTCTTCGTTGCATTGAACCCACTATAAGTTTCTACTGCAGCCAAGAGGTACTAGTGAGTGAGCTGTTTCCTCAGTGCTTTAACGCTTGAATGTAGTGACACAATGCAGATTGAATGCTAGTGTTCATAGGTAGAATATACCACAAAAGTGACTTTGACTGCAAGGACATGAAAGTGACATTTGGGTTCTAGAAAGCACTTAAGACTACAGTGTGCTGAAGATAAAGAAATGCTAAAGGAATGCATCGAATCCTTGAAATGGATCCATCTATGTTGCGTAGATTTAAATTATAGCAGAGGTTCACTGCAGAAATGTGTCTGCTTCCTTGACAAGCTGCTATTTGTAATTAATAGTGCTTCCTGCAAAAATTCCAACACAAAACAATCTCATGAGTTATCTGTCTATATATACTCCTGCTTGTAATCATTGTAGTAAAGGGCTTGTTGCTGTTGCTAGTGGTCCACGTGACTTCAATTATATCAAGTAACTATTGCCAGTTTTAAAAATAAGCAGGGTCGGAGCCCTAACTAGAATGCAATTGGACGGTGCAATCAGGACAATGCAAATAATGCATGCTATAAAATCCCACTGATCTGTATGAGAAGGTTTGGGATTTAAATCAGCTGCAGAGCCACACAATGGAAGGGCTGCCGGGCTCTGCTTTTGAGAAGTTACAAATCTTTGGGAAATTGGGATCGGGGCACTGGGGGAAGGCACATGCCCCTGTGGATAAATACTATAAATTGCTGGTCAAAGGAGATCTGAAGAAGCTCAAAGCCATGATAGATCAGTACTACGAAGATGTCAACATGACCTTTGAGATCAATAAAAACGAGATGGAGTGGCAGGTGAAAAGCCAGGCTGCCTTTGGATTGTCAGGTAGGCAAGAGCTTAAGATCTCTTTCAGATGGAAACAGGTGTTTACTAATCCCAGTTTAGGATAGTAAGCCCCCCCCTTTAAGTGCCCCATTCTTAAGAAACTTCAGTCCAGTTCAGTTAACCTTGGCTCTGTGCACCTCCACCTTACCCCGCTGGTAACCGTCTTGAGAGACCAACCCAAACAACCTTGGTAGGCATTAGGAGCAGAAGCAGTTTCAGTAGGGAATGTGCCTCTCAGGCAGGGTTGCCAATTCCGAATTGAGAGATACCCGGAGATTTGGGGGGTGGAGCCTGAAGAGGACAGGGTTTGGGAAGGGGAGGGACTTCAACAGGTATAATGCCACCTTCCAAAGTGGCCATTTTCTCCAGGTGAACTGATTTCTATCACCTGGAGGTCAGTCATAATCAGGAATTTATTTATATATTAGGCCACACACCCCTGACATCACCGTTTCACGCAGGGCTTTTTTGTAGAAACGGTCCAGCAGGAACTTATTTGCATATTAGGCTGCACCCCCTGATGTCAAGCCAGCCAGAACTGCATTCCTGCTCAAAAAAAAAGCCCTGGTTGTAATAGTAGGCCATCTCCAGCCACCGCCTGGAGGTTGGCAAGCCAATTCTCAGAGCCAGTGTCAGCATACTCTGACATGGGGCAGCTACAGGAGCCCCTGGTGGGGGAGGCATTGCTGCTGGAGAGCACTTCACCATGCATGCTCCTGGCCATGCAAACTGCCCAGTATAATCACAATACAGGCTTCTGTAAATGTGGGCAGTGAAAGGACATGCAAGAGGGTGGAGGAAGGATGCACAGGCATGTGGGCTGGTGGGTGTAAAGGGAGGCATGAGCAGAGGAGGGCCCTGTACACTTTCTCCCTAGGACCCCCAAACCTACTTTGCTGCTGCTCACCTCAGTGCTGGCCAGTTTCAGGGAAAGAGCAAGAGAGCAGTGGACTCTTCTGGACCAGAGGTGGCCAAACTGTGACTCAGAAGATACATGTGGTTCTTTCACAGATGTTATGTGGCTCTTGAAGCCTCCACCACTGGATCAGCCAGTTTAGAGAAGGCATTTGTCTCTTTAAATCACTTCTCCAAGCCAAACCAGCCAGCGGCTTGGAGAAGGTATTGCTTTCTTTCCACATCTCCCTCCCTCTTCCATCTATTTGTCTTCCTTCCTTCCTTCCTTCCTTCCTTCCTTCCTTCCTTCCTTCCTTCCTTCCTTCCTTCCTTCCTTCCTTCCTTCCTTCCTTCCTTCCTTCCTTCCTTCCTTCCTTCCTTCCCTCCCTCCCTCAAACGTCTGATGTTCATGTCTTGAAGCTCTCAAATATCTCGTGTTTATTCTGTGTGGTTCTCACATTAAGCAACTTTGGTCACTCCTGATCGGGACTAACTACCATACGAGAATTTACTCAAAGGATTTCAGCATTGTTATCTTGGTGGGGAGGATTTCAGAAGGCAGGGGCATAGCAAGAACATTTTTTTTCATCAGGGGATTTTAAATGTTGGGGGGGAACCCCCCCACACACCTACAGATTGTCTCACACACACCCCAGTCAGCCAGACCCCCACCCCACTTTCCTCAATGGCTAGGGCACTGAATTCCTCAGCTCAGCCCCCACACAGATCTTTCGGCCTCCTGCCTCACTTGGGCCCAGGAGGAGGATGGGCAGCAGGCATTGGTCCCTGGGTGGCCGCCATCATAGAATCATAGAATCCTAGAGTTGGAAGGGACCTCCAGGGTCATCTAGTCCAACCCCCTGCACAATGCAGGAAACTCACAAACACCTCCCCCTAAATTCACAGGATCTTCATTGCTGTCAGATGGCCATCTGGCCTCTGTTTAAAAACCTCCAAGGAAAGAGAGCCCACCACATCCCGGCTACCATCAGGGCCATGGCAGCTGGAACACTCCTCAGACGACAAGGAAAGGGAAAGGGAGGCCTTCCACTGCAGGGCTTTCTGAGCCAGCATCACTCCATCCCCGCAGCCTCCCTCAGTGTGACCCTCTGGCCCTGGCCAGCTATGGGTGGGGATGCTCCTGCAGGCTTTGGCTGCCTTTGTGGGGGCTGTGCAGAACTTCCATGACCTCTGAACCATGGAGGCATGCACAGTGGGCAGTGCCCAGGCAGGCCTTCCTCAGTGGTGTCCCCACACTCCGCAGGCTGTGTCTGTGTGCCTCTGGAGCCAGGGGTTGTGGAACTCCCTGTTCCCACAGGTGTCTCTGGCAGAGCAGCTCCTGCCTTCCTACTGGAGGAGACCCCATGGCAAAGGATGCCTTCAGACTCTGCAAATGGGGGAGGGTCAGAGGGAGGGTTGCCAAGTCTAATTCAAGAAATAGCAGGGGACTTTGGGAGTAGAGCCAGGAGACATTGGGGGTGGAGCCAGGAGCAATGTTGTGACAAGCATTATTGAACTCCAAACGGAGTTCTGGCCATCGCATTTAAAGGGACCGTGCATTTTTTTAATGCCTTCCGTCCATTGAAAATAATGGATAGGGGCACCTTTTGGGGGGCTCATAGAAATGGACCCTCTGGTCCATTCCTTTTGCAACTTAGTGGGTGTTTTGAGTAGAGACACTGGATGCTATGCTGCAAATTAGGTGCCTCTATATCAAAGAACAGCCCCCCCCAGATGCCCACAAATCCATTCTCCATTATACCCTATGGGCATCTGTCTCCATAGGGAATAATGGAATGCCCAGTGTCATTTTGCTCCCCCCTCCCCCGTTTTCTGATGACCCTGAAGCAGGGGAGGGCCTCCAAACCAGGGAATCCCCTGTCCCCACCTGGAGATTGGCAACCATAGGCAGAGGTGACTCCTTTAGGCTGCTGTCTGGGGCCATGGTAGTAAGTGGGGAGGAGGGCACCATAGCTACAGGCCTGACAGAAGGCTTCCTCACCCCAGAAATAGGCATAGTCCTGGTTTTAGGGCTCCTGATGAAGGCTCAGATGCAGGGAAAGGGATTAACAGCCCTCAGCAGGCCTCATCCAGTTTTGTTTCCATGAACTCAACTGAGCCTTTGTTGTAGGGCTGCCAATATTGTTGCCAGGTCTGTGTTGGAAAATACCTGGAGACTTTGGGGGTGGAGCCGGGAAAGGGCAGGGTTTGAGGAGGGGAGGGGTCTCAGCATGGTACAATGCCATGGAGTCTACCCTTCAAAGTGCCCATTTTCTCAGGGTGAAGATTTACCTGTCTCCAAGCCCAAATTCCCACTCCCAAGGAACAGAGGAGAAGGGGAAAAATGGTCTGTACATAGTGATATTGTAGGAACCTTCCGTAATCTCTAAAGACCATTGAGGCTATGGGAGGCAGCCTAGAGCTGAACCTGGAAGTGACATCACATTCTTCCCAAACTCCTCAGGCACTGCCCCCTAATTTCCTGTGTTTGCTGAGGCTCTGCCCTACTTTCTCCCCTCCATTCCTGCTCATGTGGTACAGGAAGAAATCATAAATTAAGTGGAATACAATTTATACTATAGCATTCCGCCATGGTTACACCCCCATAAGAACCAAATCATTTACACAATCAGTATAAAATGTAGCACAGAAAATCTACTTCTGTAGTGTGGCAACACCTTCAGAAAAAGTTTATGTAAAATAGCCAAGTTATAATTCTGTTTAGTTTGCAGCTCTGACAGCCATGTCAGCCAATTTACACAGGGAAAACATTCCCTTTTTTGTTATTTAGGTAGCATCAAAACTAGGGTTGCCAAGACTGTGTTAGAAAATATCTGGAGACCTTGGGGGTGGATCCAGGAGAGGGCGGGGTTTGGGGAGGGGGCCTCAGCAGGGTACAATTCCAGTGAGTCCACCCTTCAAAGCAGCCATTATCTCTGCCAGCTGGAGATCAGTAGTAAAAGCAGGAGATCAGGCCCCATCTGAAGGCTGGCAACCCTAACGAACAACTATAAAAACTATTTAAAAAGTAAAAGTGAAGGGTTCTGAAGGGTTCATCCATTTGTGGCAAATCACTAATTATTTAGCCAGAAGGTAAACTTGAAAATATGAGGAACCCCATGACATATAGTAAAGTAAAGTTGCAGTACTGCAGTCCGAACTCTCTGCTCACGACCTGAGTTCGATCCCAGCAGAAGCTGGTTCAGGTAGCCGGCTCAAGGTTGACTCAGCCTTCCACCTTTCCGAGGTCAGAAAAATGAGTCCACAGCTTGCTGGGGGGAAAGTGTAGATGACTGGGGAAGGCAATGGCAAACCACCCCATAAAAAGTCTGCCGTGAAAACGTCATGATGCGACGTCACCCCAGAGTCGGAAATAACTGGTGCTTGCACAGGGTTAGGGATTACCTTTATCTTTTTAAACTTGGAGAACATTTTACTTGAGCCTAATTCATATTTGACACAAAGAAGTATCAGGAAAAGTTATTTGTACAAAATACCTTGAAGAATAGGAATTATTTGTACAAAATGGGAAATTATTTCTGGAAAAACTTGAACAATGGGAAGGGGTTCTGCTCTGGTTACCAGTTTAGTTCTGTCTCGGGACTCAGGGTAAGCATTTCCATTTTATCTCTTTCAACCTAGGCAAAAGCCTGGCTACTGCCTATTACATGGTGCCATGGGCCCTAGTTGGGTATATATCTGCATGGGATGCAGCCAGCCAGCGACTGGTACCCTGCCTGGTCCACATTTCTCAGTGTGGCCTCTGGGGAGATGTTAAGTCCATAGCTCACTACAGTAGTAATTTCTTCCTTCATTTCAAGAAGGCACCTCTGTAAAGGAAAATCCGGACCACTGATGTGTATTCACTGGGGATATTCTTATTGTTGCTCCTGTATCTCCCATGGCTTACCCTTGGTTAACAATCTTCAAGAAGTCTTTTCAAACCTCAAGAAGCTTTTGGAGAAGAAAAGCCTAGTGTGCCCCTATCACATTCATGCAAGGGCACTTGGTGGCACATGCAGAGCTTCAGAAGGTGTCGAAATAATCTGAAATGGTTGAATATAAGGTGCCAGTGATCTTTTACAATTGCATGATGCATTGAGAGCAGCTCAATCCATCTTTTACCCCCTTTTCCGTAGCCCCTTTTTCACATTGTCAGAGCGGTGAAGCAGGAAACGTCTGGTGGTTGCTTGGTCTGATTGCACTGAGCTTTTCTTGTTCTTCATAGATGAAGTCCAAGTGCACCTAATGAGCAAATTCCAAAACCTTCTTTAAAGAGCATATCCTGCTGCCCTCCATATACATACAAAGAGCAATTCTAAGCAAGCTGACTCAGAGCCCTCCGCAAGTCTATTCAATGGGGCTTGCGTGTGTGTGAGTGTCGTCAACTCAATTCTGACTTTGGCGACCCTATGAATTAAAGTCCTCCAAAATGTCCTATCGTTAACAGTCTTGTTTGAGTCTTGCAGACTGAGTGCTGTGGCTTCCATTATTCCCTCATTGGTCCAGCAAGGGGATTTGGGGGGCTTCTGGGGATGGGCGGGGATGTCATGAGGGGATGTTCTGGTTTTTGGACAAACTCTATGGTTAAACTGGGCTTAAGCCATAGAGATTGCTCAAAAACTAGACTATCCCACACACGACTTTCCCAATGTAATGATGTCACTTGTCATAATTGTGTCGGGGACATCATGCTGTGATGTCCCTGTTTAGGGGAGGGGTTTCCCCTCTGGCCAACTAGTCCATGGCAGGGAGAAGCCCCCAAAACCAGGGGATCCTCTGCTGAGACCTGGAGGCTGGCAACCCTATTTACCAGGGCTTTTTGGTAGCAACTCCTTTGCATATTAAGCCACACCCTCCTGAAGTAGCCAGTATTCCAAGAGCTTCCAGTAGGCCCTGTAAGAAGAGCCCTGTAAGGTCTTGGAGGATTGGCTACATCAGGGGTGTGGGGCCTAATAGGAAAAGGAGTTCCTGCTAGAAAAAAAACCCCTGCTAACTGAGTCAATCCATATCATATTGAGCCTTCCTCATTTCCTGATGCCTTCAAATTTTCCTAGCATTATTAATGTCATTTATGGTGATTCTTGTCTTCTTACAATGTGACCTAAGCCTCAGTTTAGTGATTTTAGCTTCAAGAGAGAATTCAGGCAGTGGGATCAGGAACCTACTTATGTGCTTTTTTGTCCATGGGGCTTGCTACCAAGAAACTGTTCTTAGGATGGCACTGAAACGCTCAGCCTTTATTGTGCCATAATTCAACAGCTCAGATATTCAGCATTCACAAAGGGAAACCCACAGCCATCCGTGCAAAGAGGGAAACGTGGCTGGAACTCTATGATCAGCCTCACATATTTATGCCTCTCACTCTCAGCCTCTGAACAAGCGTTCACCATTGCAGTGATGGTGGTGGGTTCACAGACGGCACCATTCCTTATTGGGGAATGGTCAGAAGGCACTTCAACCATTAAAGTTAAGAAACAACTCTCACCTAAGAATAGGGTTGCCAATCCCCAAGTGGGGGCAGGAGGTCCCCCAGTTTGGAGGCCCCCCATTTCAGGGTCATTAGAAAGTGTGTGTGTGGGGGGGGGGGTTAATGGCTACTGGGCACTCCATTATTCTCTATGGAGACTAATTCCCATAGGGTATAATGGAGAATTGATCCAAGGTTATCTGGGGCTCAGGAGGGGGCTGTTTTTTGAGGTAGAGGCACCAAGTTTGCAGCATAGCATCCCGTGCCTCTCCTGAAAACACCCTCCAAGTTTCAAAAGGATTGGACCAGGGTTTCCAATTCTCTGAGCCCCCAAATAAAGTGCCCCTATCTTTTATTATTTCCAATGGAGGGAAGGCATTTACAAGGTGTGCGGTGGTCCCTTTAAATGTGATGGCCAGAACTCATTTTGGAGTTCAATTATGCTTGTTTCAACCTTTCTCCTGGCTCCACCCCAAAAGTCTCCTGGCCCCATCCCCAAAGTCCCCAGATATTTCTTGAATTGGACTTAGCCTTCCCAAGCCTCCCGCCCTGGCGGGAGAATACTGGATTTTCAGCCTCTTTTCCCGCTTTCCATAACTCTGGAAGCGGGGGGAGGAGGGGGGAATGGCGCCAAGGAGCATTTGCGTCGTCCGGGGAGGAGGTGCTGAGCCTGGCAAGGGAAATCTTGAGAAGGGAGGCTGGCTCGCCAGCGAGCGGGTGGAGGTGGCTGCCGAACGCAGGCGGGTCTTGACGGACTCCAATGCCCGATGCTTCTCCTCCTCCCTTCCCTTCCCACCCAGCCCCGTTGCAGCAGCCGTTCTTCCTTTTCGCAAGCTGCTTCCCGCGCCCAGTCAGCTGGCTGGGGGGGGGGGGGAGGAGAGAAGCCCCGCCTGCAAAGGACCATGTGCCTTTGCACCTCCGGAGGCTTGATTGCAAGGCTCCACTTTGGGATGGTGTGACTGCTGCTGTAAAGAAGCTGGCAGCAACTCGTGAGTAGAAAGGCCAGTCCCTCGCTTCAGTT
This sequence comes from Heteronotia binoei, assembly GCF_032191835.1. NCBI lineage: Eukaryota > Metazoa > Chordata > Lepidosauria > Squamata > Gekkonidae > Heteronotia > Heteronotia binoei. Next base: position 22,757,621 of record NC_083223.1, read on the forward strand.
GCCAGAAAGGGGGGGGGGAGGGAGGAGGAGAGGGAAACGTCTTCATTATTCCCTATGTGGAGATCAATTCTCATAGGGTATAATGGGGAATTAATCTGGAGGTTTTGGGGGCTCTGGGGGAGCTGTTTTTTGAGGTAGAGGCACCAAATTTTCAATATAGTATCTAGTGCCTCTCCCCAAAGTACCCTCCAAGTTTCAAAACGATTGGACCAGGGGGTCCAATTCTATGAGCCCCAAAAGAAGGTGCCCCTATTCTTTGTTATTTCCTATAGAAGGAAGACATTTTAAAAAGTGTGCTGTCCCTTTAAATGTGATGGCCAGAACTCTCTTGGAGTTCAATTATGCTTGTCACACCCTTGTTCTTGGCTCCGCCCCAATGTCTCCTGGCTCCACCCCCAAAGTCTCCTGGCTCCTCCCCCAAAGTCCCCAGATATTTCTTGAATTGGACTTGGCAACCCTAATTGGACTTGGCAACCCTACCTAAGAAGCAGATGCCTAAGAGCAGCTTAGGGGAAGAGGAAGGCACAAGTTGAAGGGCTGGATCTATTGTCTATCTGGCCAGTTAAGTTCCTCCTCTTCATAAGCCCTGCTCTCTGTAGAGGCAGGTGGTGACTGGACTTGGGGCGGGGGCCTCTTCAGTGGTGGCGCTTAGCGTTTGGAATCCCTTCCCCCTTGAGACACCCCTGGCACCTATCATACTTTCTTTTAGGCACTAGGCCACAGCATTTATTTTTATGAAGGTTTTTATCTAAGGGGTTTCTTTTCGGTTATGTTATCATCAATAATCCCTCTCCGCTGTGGAGTCTTGTGAGCAAAAATTCGGTCTCATGAGCTACTAGCATTAAAATTGTGAGCTAATGCATAAATTAGCTTGCTCTGGGGGCATTTTTCTTGAGCTAAGATGAAAATGTGTGAGCCAGAAGCTAAAAAACTGTGAGCTAGCTCACACTAACTCAGCTTAGAGGGAACACTGGTTATCGTCTACTCCTAGCCTGAGGCCTGTTTTATTAATATCATTTTTTTTTACTGTTCTGCTTGTTTGAAGTATTTTTATGCCCTGGCTGTTTTAATTGGAATGTTTTATTGGCATTTTAAAAATTCTATTGGTTAGGGGCTAAAACTCAGTTGCAGAGCCTCTGCTTGGCTTGCAGAAAGTCCCAGGTTCAGTCCCTGGCATCTTCAGCTAAAAGGATCAAGCAGTGTTATGAAAGACCTCTGCCTGGGACTCCAAACCACTGCTGCCTCTAAGCTCCCTAATACTCCCTCTAAACTGTGGCGTCGTGAGCAAAAATTCTACTTTGTGAACTACTGGCATTGAAGTTGCGAGCTACTGCATAATTTAGTTTGCTCTGTGGCCATTTTTCCTGAGCTAAGACAAAAATGTGTGAGCCAGAGGCTAAAAAAGGTGAGCCAGCTCAAACTAACTCAGCTTAGAGAGAACAAAATACTGCCCTTGATGGACCGATGGTCTGACTCAGTATAAGGCAGCTTCATTTGTGTCATGTGTCAACTCTGCATAATGCATTATGTTCTCCCCCCTTTTTTCCTCCCTTCTCCCACATCCAACCCCCGCCTGCTCCAGGCCTGTGGTCTCTAGAATACAAGCGGGAACTCACCAATCCCCTCTGCATCTCAGCCAGCCTGGGCCATACCGCCTGCCTTCGTCACCTGCTGTTCTGGCGAGCAGACCCCAATGCTGCCCCAGGGGGGCAGGGGGCACTGCACGAAGCCTGCAAAGGAGGACACGTTGACTGTGTGGAGCTTCTGCTGGAACACAAAGCCAACCCCAACATTCTGAACGACGATGGTCAAGTGCCTTTGCACCTCTGCACCAGCCACAACTCTTTGGGGTAAGTAGCAAGGGTTTTGTCCTTCTGCAGCTTTGTACCAGACACCTGCACAAGGTTCTGTATGCCTGTTTAGGGTTGCCAATTCCCAAGTGGGGACAGGGGATCCCCAAGTTTGGAGGTCCTCCCCCCACTTCAGGCTCATCAAAAAGCGGTGGGGGGGAGGGAAATGTCTGCTGGGCACTCCACTATTCCCTATGGAAACCAATTCCTATATGGTATAATGGAAAATTGTTCTGCGGTTATCTGGGGCTCTGGGGGGGGGCTGTTTTTCTGAGTAGAGGCACCACATTCGCAGCATAGCATCCAATGCCTCTCCTCAAAACACCCTCCAAGTTTCAAAAGAATTGGACCCCCTGGATTGTTTTATTGGCATTTTAAAAATTCTAGTGGATAGAGACAGCAGGGACACCACAACTGCTGCTTCTTTTTTGCTGCACAATGAAAGAAGTGGCTGGACGGCCCAGGGTGGGGGTCCCTCAGTGGGTGAGAAGACCCCTTTTTTTTTAAATTTTGAAAAGCTTTATTAATATAAAGTTCAAGGTACAATAGTGATGAGACATCAACAGATGTGTAGCATGTACCAATATAAAATAGGGAAATGGAAACATACAACGTTAGCTATTAAAGGCTAATTACAACATTAGTTGACATGACGTCAAAATAGCATGGTATGAGTCATTAGGGTTCCTGCTGTCCTTCGAGACTTTATCAATAAAGGGACGCCATTTGCACATAAAGTCTAGGGAAGCGGTTTGGGAGGAGCAACGAGGATCCATATCATAGGTGAGCTTATCTAAGACAAAATAATCCCACAATTTCAGCCACCATGCCTGTCTCGAAGGAGGAGTTTGTTGCTTCCAAATCAGGGCAATTGCGAATTTAGCTGCTACGAACATTTGTGAAACTAGTTCTTCTGTGTGGTCAGGAGCGCGTGAGGCGCCTACAAGGTTCAGAAGAGCGTACTCTGGCGTGAATGGTGGAGAGTATGAGGTGAGGGCATGCACTTCTTGGTAAATTAGCCTCCAAAAGCTTTGTATGACGGGGCAGAGCCACCAGGAGTGGAAAAATGTGCCTCTCTGGCCACAGTTCTTAAAACAAAGAGGTGAAGTAGAGGAAGAGTGTGATAATTGTGCTGGAGTCATATACCAGCGTGTGAGAACTTTAATGGCTTGAAGCTGCACATTTAGTGCCTTCGTTTTATATATGGAGGAGCCCCAAATAACCTGCCACTGCTCCTTAGTTAGCTCGGTGCCCAGATCTCGGTGCCAGGCCCCTTGATAGGAGTGCGGTTTTGTGTCAACGGAGTGGAGTAACAGTTTGTAAATTTTCGATATCAATCCTTTAATAGGGGCTTTGTCACTATACAAATATTTCTCAAACTCCCCAAGATGAATCCACAGGGAAGGGCTAAAGTGATGAGTGTCTAATAAATGCTTAAGCTGCAGGTACTCCAACCAGGGAAGTCGAATTTCAGAGTTTGCCTCCAAGGTCACTTTATCTTTCAGAACCCCGTTGGAGAGGGCATCAGCAAAGCGGGTCAGCCGCAACTGTTTCCATGATGTGAAAGAGTGTTTATTGAAACCTGGAGTAAACCAGGGTTGACCGACAAATGTGGCTAAGGGGGAAGTTGGGGGGGCTAGCAGGTTGCAGTGTTTGGGCCAAACTTGCAGGAGAGAAGCTAGAAAAGGATTGGAAGAAAAAGAAGACTTAGCCCGTCTAGAGATGCCCCAGAGCTCCTCCTGAAAAGAAGAGGTCTTAAGATAGGAGTTTTCAATCAGCTTCCAGTCTGCCACATAGGAAGGCCTGTAATATTTAATTAAGGTGGAGAGGATGATAGCATCATGATATCTGGCGATATCTGAGACCGCTAAACCACCCCTCGAAGTAGATCGCCTGCACAGGGTGGCCAGACCGTCCCGGGCACCCGGGAATGTCCCGGTTCTGGCCCCCTATTCCCACCTCCCGGGCTAGCTATACCGGGACCATTAGAGGTCCCGGTTTAGCCAGCCCCGGAGGCGGTGGGCCGCGCGCGCGGGCGGGGAAGGCGGCGAGTGAGGGAGGGGGCCGGTGCAGCGGCACGCAAAAGCAGCCTGTCTGTCACTTCCGGGTTCCTGTCCTGCATCTCGACCTGTGTTATTAGTGACAGGCTGCTTCGGCGTGCCGCTGCGCCGGCCCCCTGGGTCCCACAACGATGGGACCGATGCCACAGGGACGGGCTCGAAACACTCTATAACCCCTCAAAAGAACAGCAGTCTAGCTCACTTCCCCCGAGCCCTGCCGCCATAAGCCTCAAGGGGGCTCATTTTGCGGCATCTCCCGGCGGGAGGGTGGCACCCGCACGGGACACATATCAAATGAAAGAGGGGGCGCAGGGCTATCAGAAACAGCTGGCGGAGGGAGTCGGGAGACCACCCCACTGGGGGATCCACACCCCAAAGTGATGAAGGTGGCGCAGATAGAGCCAACAGAGCAAACAGGACAAAATAAATAGGCTGCATTATGCAGCACAGTTGAGAAAGTGCCTTATCCCATATACTGATGAAGTAAATACAGGATCTGAGAACAAAATTGCACCAGAAGACACAAACACAAAGCTCCCTTACACTGAATCAGTGCTTGGGTCCATGAAAGTCAGTATTGTCTAGTCCAGTCCCACAACGATGGGACCGATGCCACAGGGACGGGCTCGAAACACTCTGTAACCCCTCAAAAGAACAGCAGTCTAGCTCGCTTCCCCCGAGCTGCATTATGCAGCACAGTCTCACTGGAATCTCACTGGAATCTGACTGGCTTCTCAGCGTGGAACCCGTTCTCTCTAGTCTTCTCACTTTGAAAAAAGTAAAAAAAGAGTTTTATTTAACTTTATTTCCCCCTTTCCCTCTCTATAAATAATCTTGGTGTTTCCGGCGGTGATATTTGGGGGATTTTTGGGGACGTCACAGGAAGTGCTGTGAAGTCACTTCCTGTTTCCGGCAGTGGCATTTGGGGGAAATGATGTCATTTGGGGGAATGATGTCACAGGAAGTGATGTCACTTCCTGTTTCCGGCAGGTGGTGCGGGGGAAATGATGTCACAGGAAGTGATGTCACTTCCTGTTTCCGGCGGTGGCATGACATTGCCGGAAGTGCCGTCGCCGGAAGTGACGTCGCTTCCTGTTTCCGGCGGCGCGCACACTCTGCGCACGCGCACCCCTACCTTCCCCCCAAAAAAGGTGTCCCTGGCTGGCCTTCAGACATTATGGCCACCCTACGCCTGCAAGACGCAAAATTAAGCCTTGGCTTCCGATGTTGCCATACAAATCCATTCACTTGAGTCTGCCATTTATGCAGCAAAGATGCCGGGATACATAGAGGGACAGCGCGCAAATAAAACACTATCTTAGGCAAGATCAAAGACTTGACTAGGTAGATCCGTTCCAATAGAGTGAAAAATTTTTTGCCAGAGTAGGTTAGAAGAGAGTTGATAGAGTCAGAAATTTCTGTCCGGTTAACGGAAGAGAGGGTATCAACATTTAGAGGGATGTGAACTCCGAGATGCTTCCAAGATTTTGTGACCCATTTTTGCATAAGCAGATCCAGGGCTTTTTTTTTTGTAGCAGAAACTCTTTTGCATATTAGGCCACACACCCCTGATGTAGCCAATCCTCCAAGAGCTTACAGTAGGCCCTGTACTAAGAACCGTGGAGGACTGGTTACAACAGGGAGGTGTGGCCTAATATGCAAAGGAGTTCCTGCTACAAAAAATGCCCTGGGCAGATCAAATACCCCCTCTAATGTGGGGCTGCCCTATGGGTCCTGTAGCCTGACAGGTAAAAGTGTATGGTGGCACTGTAAATTTAACACACCTGTAGGGGAGGGGGGAAAAAACAAATCCAGGGCTCATAGAATGTTTGCAGAGTCGTTGCCTTGTTAAAACCCAGGTTGCTACAGTCAATTAATCAGCTCAATCAGAAAATTTAAAACCTTGCTATCAAATAACATTGATTCGGGGGGAAAGGGCTAAAAGGGCAGATGTGCTTCCCTGGCACCACCCCCAAAGTACAAAGTTCTCTGGAAGAAGTGCAGCTGTCCCTTATAACATGTGATATTGGTGCATTATATCTTAGAGGGCATCGGAATAAATTTGGCACATGCTTCTTGACGTTGTAAAGGAAGGAACCTTCCTTTTTTCATGGAAGCCTGACTGAACCCATCTCTGGCTGTCCAACTGTGAAGAAATCTTTGTTGATTTACATCATGTTTTATACAAGTGTGTGTGGGGGGGGGATGGCACTGGAACTGCCATTCTATAATCCAGGTGCATCAATCACAGACGCCATGTTGAAAGAGCTGAGCCAACTCTATGTCCTTGAATATTGCCGCTTTATAGTGGAAATTCTGGCAGTCCCTTAACTACAGCAACACGACTGGATACTTCTACAATAACTAAGCCATCTACCTTGAAGGATCAAAAATTAGCAGATATTTCAGATGGGTTGTAAGGGTTCGACCACTGCTTTTCCACAGCAAAGACCTGTGCCAAAGCTATATAGTGAAGAGGTCAAGCTTTGGGTAACAAACATTTTCTTTTTGATTAGGGAACATAACTTTCCCCTGTTTTTTCCCCCCGAGTAATGGATTTGAGGTCATCCTTAATTTTTTACTGACAATAAAGAGCAGGTCATTGACCTACATAGAGAGCTATTTTATTTGGCTCCCTCTTTGTGACAATGGCCTGAACACCAATGTGTCATGTTCCTCTGTGTTCCCATAGAGTCTGTAATTCACCATAGGGGCAGGACTTAAAACCTTTGAACCTCTCAGTGCCTAGTATTTTTTTTTTAAAATGATCTGGGCTTCCTTCCAACCATTTCAACTTACAGACTCCATGAGAATTCAACCCCCCCCCCTCAAAAAAAAAAAGATATAGGGGCTTTAATCTAGAAGCTTTTTGAAGACTTTTATTTTTTAAAAAAAGTTCCAGCAAAGTTCGTTTCTGTCTCCTTCACTTTAGGAGTCATGCATGCCAACTTCGCCCTATTTAGTAGAGTTCCTCTCCTTGACCTTCTTTTTATAGTAGTGATAATTAACATGGTGGGGTAAGAGAAGTCTGCAAATTCACTGCACTCTTTTTGCGAAAGCCGGGATGATTAAAAAAAAGAAAAGGAGATTCACACAGGTTTTTGTAGGAGCTAGAATTGAGGGGGAGAAAAGGTTCTTTGTTTCTACACTTTGGCCGTGCCACAGGGCAAAGAAGAAGAGGAAGATCCAAACAGGGTCTCTGAGTCAGGCTGAACTCAGAAAGGGCACTCTTCCACAAAACACGGGGGAAGCTGCTGCAGAAGTATAGAAGTCGGAAGGGGAAATTAAGGGCCCATTGGGTTTTGACAAGGGATAGTGAATGCAAGCATTTTAAACTGAGTGAGATGCCTCTAGGGAAATCAGAACAGGGATTTTTGTTTCCAAAAGGATCTGATCCCCATTAGAGAATGCTGAAGACAATTAAAGCAGTTCATGACAGTTAGAGCGGTTCCTCAATGGAACAGGCTTCCTCGGGAGTTGGTGGATCTCCTTCCTTTGGAGGTTTTTAAGAAGAGGCTAGATGGCCATCTGACAGCATTGCTGATTCTGTGAATTAGACAAATCATGAGAATAAGGGAAGGAAGGGTCACATCTGTGCTTAGTTCTTGTGGCTCTTTTTTACACAACCAAGGAAGTGCTGATTGCCTCTTTGGGGGTCAGTCAACATTTTTTCCAGGCCAGTTTGGCAAGGAATCCTGGAGATTTCTGCCATCTTCTGGGCATGGAGAAGGGGTCACTGGGGATGTACATGGGGTGGGGGATGCATTTGTGAAGTTCCTGCATTGTGCAGGGGGTTGGACTAGATGACCCTGGAGATCCCTTCCAACTCTTAAGATTCTATGAATCTATGATTCTAACAAGAAGATGAGCTTTGGAGGTTGCTGGAATCTTGCCAAGGCTGTCACTTCCTCCAAAACCTATAGAAAAGAAACACAACCCTTCTCCTCTGTTAGTTTGAGTTGAGTTAGTTTTATTTAAGATGGCATTTGATCAATTGAATGTTTCTATTTAAATTGTGGTTTTAAAAGTGTGGGGTTTTTAAAAAATGTGCTTGTATGGTTATTGCTTTGTTTACATTGTAAGCCACCTTGAGTTATGTATGGTAAGAAGGCAGTTATAAATGTTTTAAACACACATTCTAAATAAATGAAATAACATGGCAAGAAATGTGGAAGCCATCTTGTTTAAAAATGGGAGATGACAACTGCTTTTCGCTTTTACAAGATAATTCCTCCCTCTCAGAGGAAAACCAGTTACAAGCAAATTCTCACCACTCTCAAGGCCATGCCCCCACTTCACATGTTCCTGACTGACCCATAGAGGAGGGAAAGGATTTGACTCATTTAAATTGCCTAGATTTATGGGAAGATCTTTAATAAAATTAGTGCTTTATTTCAAGTCTACACTTTTTAAGGACTACACATTCAAGATTTGGCTTGAACCCATACTGGCATCCAAAAGGACCTGAAGCTATTACAAAATTGAGAGATAGCATTGCATGTCAGGAGATGCTATACCCAGGTGCTACTGGGTCTCACTGTAACAAACTACCACTTGTCACTGTTAGATGACACTGTTACTGTTAAAGGACACACACTGGGGGTACAGTTGCCAGCCCCCATTTCCTCTTTCTAAAAAATGGTCATCAGGCCAACAGTGTGACATCACTTCTGGGGAAAACCTTGAAGTAATGTTAGTGGTCACTCCACTCTAGGAATCAGCAGAAACGCCATGGTTGCCTGGCAACTCTAGCTGGGAACCCAACAGAAACTGAAGGGGTTCAGCATTCCCACAGTGGTAGGGTTGTCGCATCCCCCACTGCCTCTAGGAGTGTCCGGGAAAACGCTATGGTTTTCCTGGATGCTCTAGCAATTTGATACCATAGAGTTTTCCTCCCAAATTGCTAGAGCATCCGGGAAAACCATAGAGTTTTCCCAGATGCTCCTGTCAGGCTCTGTTCATTGATACTATTGCCAAATGCTGATTACTAACCATATTGATTAATGCCTAGATATGCTCACTAACCTAAGGCTGTAGAGGGGTAGAGAGGGGGGGGGGAGTAGAGAGTAGCTTCCCAGGAATATCAAAGGTTGCCAAACCCTCTTTGAAGTAGAAAGTATCCGCCAGATTCTCACCTCCTCCCTAGAGGCAGCAAGGACATTGCCGCCGGGAAAATGTAACCACCAACGGAAAAGATAAGGGGGGAGCGGTGTGAGAATTCTCACATGCAAAAGCAGCCTTTGTTTTGGGAATGGGGTTAGAAACTATTGCTTTGATGTAGAATGTTAAATACCAGTGATTTGAACTGTTCGCCATCAGTTCCAATTCCTATCATGCTGGAGTTACTTCAGAGTATACAATAAATGCAACTTTGTTTCAAATAACAAATCTGCTTATTTGGGAACTTCAATGAACCTTCGCTGACAGCTCCTAGAGTGGCCAGTGTGTTACATCACTGGCGCAATGAAGTCATTTCCGAGTGATGTCACTGCACCAGCAACGTAGGGGGAGGATCGCCCCACTGGCCCAAGGTGGGCCAACGAGTTGGGAACTTCCAGGGTAGGAGAACCTCCGTCCGGCCCGGGAACTTGGGAGCCCAACACGGTGGGCAGCTAGCTCCCTTTGACAAATATGCCAGGAAGCCAAAAGCCTTCTCCTACCGTTTTTCTAAGAATCTGGTATTCAGAAATCTCCTATCTCTCTATGTGGAGATTACACTGAGATTGCCCAGCTGCTGGCCACTTCTTCCTTGAATGTGCCTAACTGGTCCTTTCTGAGAGCCAGGGCTTTTTTGTAGCAAGAACTTCTTTGCCTATTAGGCCACACACTCCTGACATAGCAAATCCTCAAAGAGTTTACAGGACTCTTAGTACAGGGCCTACTGTAAGCTCTTGGAGGATAGGCTACATCAAGGGTGTGTGGCCCAACATGCAAAGGAGTTCCTGCTACAAAAAAAGCCCTGATTGGAGAACACATGCTGAGTGGATCCTATGGAATTTTTTTTAAAAAAAATGTAATGTAGCTACAGAGGGACCAAACTGGATTGGAGCCATAGATGGTTCCCCAAGAAATCCTCTTCCCTCCTGCTTTCCCATGTAGAATAAGATGTCACACACTGGCCACTCTAGGAGCATCTAATATGCAAATGAGTCCCTGCTGGGGGGTTTTCTACCCAAAAAGTCCTGCGTGAAACAATGGTGATGTCAGGGGGTGTGGCCTAATATGCAAATGAGTCCCTGCTGGGTTTTTCTACCAAAAAAGCCCTGTGTAGAACAATAGTGATGTCAGGGGGTGTGGCCTGATATACAAAGGGTTCCTTGCTGCATTTTTTCTACCCCAAAAAAAGCCCTGTGTGAAACAATGGTGACATTGGGGTATAGCCTGATATGCAAATAAGTTCCTGCTGGGCTTTTTCTACCAAAGAAGCCCTGTGTGAAACATTGGTGATGTCAGGGTGTGTGGCCTGATATGCAAATGAGTTCCTGCTGGGGCTTTTTCTACCAAAAATGCCCTGCTGTTTCCTGACCTTTCAACCACAGAAAGTGATCCATTCTTTACTGCTCTGGTTCTGAAAAGACAAGTGCCCAGAAGTCAATCATTCTTATTTCCCAGCTCTCAGCAGCCTAGAAGGGTCACAAGCCAGCAACCCTTTCCAGTAAACGGCCCCGCTCCCTTCCCGCTAGTGGTTGTCAGGGCATTCCATCCTAGGCTGTTATTTTTTTCCTGGGCTATTTTTAAATTAATGAGGTTGGTTCCTTCAGATAAAAGAGACCGGAGCCCCTTTCCACTCACGAGGCCCCCTGCAGAGCCTCTCGGGAGCTCAGCATCCAAGGTGGAGCGTTCAGCCTCTACCCTTAATTACGTGAGACTCTTGAAATCCGTCAGGTTCAGGAGGTGGTTGAAGGCAGCAGGGGGACAGTGTCTGCCCTGCTGGTTGGTAGAGGAGGCATCCAAGTGACACAGGAGGCGGGGCTGAGGGACAAACAGGACCGGAGTTACATGTTTTTTGAGGGGGGGCAAAATTAAGAAATGGCGCCCCCTTATGGGCCATTTTATTTTATGGTCCCACAGAACACAATAAACTCCATACACAATTTGGCGCCCCCTCTCCGTCAGCACCCGAGGCAAGCACCCCCCTCTGCCCCCTCCTAGATCCGGCCCTGGGGACAAAGGGGGTATCCAGGCCTTTCCGGACTAAGCAAAAGTGTGGAAGACAAACCTAGAAAGTAATTGCATTCAGCTGTGCCCTAGTTTGCTTCCACATCACCCCAGCTTTGGTCTCAAAAGAATGGCCAGAGCAGAGTTTTGTGTTCCCTAGACTATCTGGCACCCTAGGCAAGGCTAACTTCTAGTGTCCCCCCTGCACTGATAATGTTACTGAGTCACATGGGGGTGCCCAATTTGTTTCCCCCAGAAGGCCAGCGCCCTAGGCAATCACCTAATCTGTCTAATGGCAGGGTTGGTCCAGGTTTCCTGGAGATAGGGTTGCCAAGTCCAATTCAAGAAATATCTGGGGACTTTGGGGGTGGAGCCAGGAGACATTGGGGATGGAGCCAGGAGCAAGGCTGTGACAAGCAGAATTGAACTCCAAAGGGAGTTCTGGCCATCACATTTAAAGGGACCGCACACCTTTTAAAATGCCTTTCTTCCATTGGAAATAATGAAGGACAGGGGCACCTTCTTTTGGGGCTCATAGAATTGGACCCCCTGGTCCAATCTTTTTGAAACTTGGGGGGGGGGTATTTTGGGGAGAGGAACTGGATGCTATACTGAAAATGTGGTGCATCTACCTCAAAAAACAGCCCCCCCTGAGCCCCAGATACCCGCGGATCAATTCTCCATTATTTCCTATGGGAATAAGTCTCCATAGATAACAGAGTTCCCAGCAGACATTTCCCTCCCCCCGCCCCCGCTTTCTGATGACCCTGAAGGGGGGAGGGCCTCCAAACCGGGGGCCAGTAAATTCTAAGAAGTTTTGAATTCAGGATAGGCACAGTACTGCTGCAAAAAGAGGGGCTTGCTCGACATTAAAATTAATTATAAAGAAAATAAGAGCAAATGGCCATCTAAAGAACAGCTTGCTGAATATATACATAGAGGACTATAGGCCAGCAAACTCCAGAAGGCTCATGAACATTTGGTTGGTACTAGTGGCTGTTACACCTGGAAAAAACATAGAAAAGCATTACTCCTGAGGAAGTCTACTGATGAAATGGGCTTATATCCGGGTGCTCATAGACTTTTTTTGCAATATGGGAATGTTAATATTGGACCTCTATTACAACATGTAGTATGCAAGATTTACAATATGAAATATATGAATGGATATTTAGATTGGACTTTTATTACAGTATGAAGTATGTAAATTTTAAAATGTGGAGCATTGAAATATATGAAGGTTTTTAAACAGTTACAATAAATTTTGTTTATCATCACAGCAGTTGTTTAACTTCCATTGCCTGTCCCACCTGGGGATTGGCAATCCTACCTGGAGAATATTGCACAGTGGTTTCTTTTGGGTGGCACACTTGCTGCTGTCAGCTACGGTTACTGGAAAGCACTTGTTGTTGCTGCCCTGTCTGAAAAGCGACTCATGCAAATGTTTGCATGGCCAGTACCCTTCCGCAGCCAGTGATCCCCAACGCCTCTCTTCATACCAAGCCAAGTACCTGCTGGAAATGAAGCCGAACCCAGCCGCTTGGCTTGGCCTTCTCTAGTAACTCTCCTGCTCTCTGCCTTCTGAAGAGTTTGACCTTGCTGTGTGACTCTGTCAACCAGGTCCTTCCACTGCAGTGCTAACTGCTCATCGAAGCAACAGTCACTTTGATTCATTTAGACTTGCTTATCACATTCATTTACTTGTACCAAAGACATGGCTGTGGACTGCTTTATCTTTCAGCCTCTTGCGTTTGCCAGAAGGTATTTTAAGCCATGACTGTGAAGTTAGATCATGAAGACAGAAAAGGTCCCCCGTCTCTTTGACCCAAGCGACTGCTTACTCAGAAAACGCTTGGGACTAAGCAGCACTGAAGGAAATGCATCTTCGGGTGTCCATAGACCCAGGTTCAGGAAAATGGCCAGAGCAGCTGTGTCTTGGCATACTGCCCTCGTTCTGGAGGTACTAGTATGAAGAACTGCCCTCATTCTGGAGGTACTAGAATGAAGAACCGGAATCCTGGAAGGAAGTGTAGCCACATTTCCTTACAGGAGCGCAAAGCATCAACTGCAGTTTAGTGAACATGACGCAATGATCCCAAAGGATCTTGCAGTTATCACTCTGCCCACTGTTTCTTTTGGAAATACACTGAAGTTCCAGGATTCCATGGAGTGTGCCTGTGTGTTCTTCATTAGTTCTCAAGAAGCCACTGTCTGCACTTCCCTGTGACAGTACAACACAATGGACAGAAAGGGAAGAGGTGGTTTGGTTTGTGCTTCTTCGAGGGCTTCAGGAAGGACAACTTGGCATGTATTAGGGTTGCCAAGCCTAATTCAAGACATATCTGGGGACTTTGTGGGTGGAGCCAGGAGCATAATTAAACTCCAAAAGGAGTTCTGGCCATCACATGTAAAGGGACCGTGCGCCTTTTAAATGCCTTCCCTCCATTAGAAATAAAACACCTTCTTTTGGGGCTCATAGAACTGGACTCCCTGGTCCAAACCTTTTGAAACTTGGAGGGTGTTTTGAGGAGAGGCACTGGATGCTATGCTAAAAATTTGGCACTTCTACCTCAAAAAACAGCTCTTCCAGATACCCACATATCAATTCACCATTATACCCTATGAGAATCAGGGGGTGTGGCCTGATATGCAAATGAGTTCCTGCTGGGTTACCTGAACCCAGCTTCCACCGGGATTGAACTCAGGTTGTGAGCAGAGCTTGGACTGCAATACTGCAGCTTTACCACTCTGCATCACAGGGCTGTATGCCACAGAAGCCACCCTCAGAAGCAGCCATGTTCTCCAGGGAAACTGATCTCTGCCTCTGGAGATCACTTGTGATTCCACGAGATCTCTAGGCCCCACTTAAGGTTGCCAACCTCTAGGTGGGGGCTGGAGATCTCCCAGAATTGCAATTGATCTCCAGATAATATAAATCACGTAGTTATTTATTTAAAACACTTATTCCACTTTCCTGGGGGAAATGGCTGCTTTGGGAGGTGGCATGCATGAAACCCTACCAAGATCCCACCCCTTCCTAAACCCCACTCACCTAAGCTCCACCCTCAAATCTCCAGATATTCTTGAGCCCAGAGTACACAACCCCAATCCCACCTGGAGGCTGGCAACCCTATGACAGAGAACAGAAATCCACAGTGCAATCTTCTGGGGCGCTGAGCTATGGCTCCAAGACAGTCCCTTCAGCAGCTCTTCACCCTCTTGCAGCTGCTGGAGCATTTCAGGCCCCAAATAATTCATATTCTGTGCAAACTCAAGCTTATGACTAAGAGCATATAAGCATGTTTGCGGGGCCTTTTTTGGTAAAACAAGCCTAGCAGGAAATCATTTGCATATTAGGCCACACCCCTGATGTCACCATTGTTTCACATGGGCCTTTTTTGTAGGAAAAGCCCAGCAGGAACTAATTTGCGTATTAGGCCACACCCCTTGATACCAAGCCAGCCAGAACTGTGTTCCTGCTCAAAAAAAGTCCTGCATGTTTGTAAGTTGCCTTGGAATTCTTCATATCTGGGGGTGCAGAGTTAGGAACAGGAGAGATTTTGTGCTGAATGGGCTACCCTTGAATGGGAAAGCCAATGTGCTGTAGTGGTTAAGAGCAGCGGCCTCTAAACTGAGAGAACCAGATTTGACTCCCCACTCCTTCTCCTTCACATGGAGCCTGCTGGGTGACCTCGGGCCAGTCACAGTTCTCTCCGAACTCTCTCAGCCCCACCTGCCTCACAAGGTGCCTACTGTGGGGAGAGGACAGGAAGGAGACTGTAAGCTGCTTTGAGATACATTAAGGTAGAGAAAATGGGGTATAAAAATCTACTCTTCTTCTTCTGCATCATTCAATATAAAACATTACTCAAATTCAAAATCAGTTTGCTTTGGAATTTGCTTATTTCAGGTTTTTTTAGCATTGTACAACAAAGCCCTTATTATTTATAATTATTTTCTGAAACAATAACAAAGTGAACTATTGATTTCAAGGGACACACACTTGGTAAGCCTCTGAGAGCCAGTTTGGTGTAATGGTTAAGTGTGTGGACTCTTATCTGGAAGAACCGGGTTTGATTCCCCACTCCTCCACTTGCACCTGCTGGCATGGCCTCCACTTGCACCTGCTGGCATGGTCAGCCATAGTTCTGGCAGAGGTTGTCCTTGAAAGAGGTTGTGCTTGCACGGACATTATATGCGCAGTTGTGGAAGCAAAATAAAATACCAGAAAAATGGGACTGGATTATGAAAATTATACATTGGAGCAAAATGGACACGCTTACTAGAACATTAGAAGAACTTGACATAGATAAGTATAACAAGGAATGGGAGAAATTTCAAAAGTATGTTGAAAAACAGTGGAAGGTGAAAGGACATTTGGTGATTTTTAACAATGTTTTTTTTTAATGTAAAGTGTTATCAAATTATTATTATTTTAATACGGACTATAGGTAAAGCAGAATTATGGAAATATATAGTGTCTTTGCTTATAAGGACTGGGTTTAATGGACTATAATTAAGATAACACTAAGAATTAAGTATAATAATACTATAAATGGACTATTAATCAAGATAGATAATAATAGTAATAAGTAACCTTGTTCTTATTTGTATTTTATTATAGTTATAAGTTTTTTTAAAATAGGTTCTTAAAAGGTTAATATTACCTTTTAATTTTTTTATACTTTAAGTAGACTGCACCGGGGAAGTCACAGAAAGGGGGGAGGGAGATGGGAAATGTGATGCAATATTTTTGATGTTCATTTTTGGATGATAACTGATTAATGTTACTGAATAATAAAAATTGTTTTACACAAAAAGAAAGGGCAGCTGCTGTGAGAGCCCTCTCAGCCCCACCGACCTCACAGGGTGGCTGTTGTGGGGGAAGAAGATAAAGGAGATTGTGAGCCACTCTGAGACTCTGAGATTTGGAGTGGAGGGTGGGATATAAATCCAATATCTTCTTCTTCTGATCAACAAACTTTCATTCACAGTTGTGCTTTAATCCTGCCTTTGCCTCTTATCCTGCCCTTAGGAATATTTGCAGAACTACGCAGCATCCTAAAGGAAAGCATAGAGAAGCAGGAATAGAGCAACGCAACCCACTAGTGGGTTAATGTTTGTCCGCTCCATTTCTTGCCCATGTAATTCTGATGTCCCTCCTTTGAAGGTGTGCAAAAGCTCTGGTGACCTTTGGCGCCTTGGTCAACCAGCCCAGTGAAGAGACTCAGGAAACTCCTCTTCATACTGCAGCGAAGCATGGCCTGTATGAGCACACCCACCTATATCTCAGGAATGATGCTACGGTGGATGCAAGGAACAGTCTGGGGGAGACAGCACTCGGCGTCACCTGCAGAGAAGCGAAGGAAAGGGAGACCCAAGAAAGCTATTTGCAGGTTTGTCGACTGCTGCTTTCGCACAGAGCTGAAGTGAATTCTGTGGATGAGGAAATGAAGACCCCGCTTCACAAGGCCTGCAAGAATGCCCATCACGACTTGGTTCTGCTCCTACTGCAAAAGCAAGCAGACGTCAACGCCCTGGACTACAATGGGGCGTCACCGCTCTCCTGCGTCCTCCAGACAGCAGCTTTCAAGCAAGAGCTGAGACCACACCGCACAGTGCAGACTCTGCTGAACCACGGCTCCCCAAAAATATGGCCGACGGCTTTCATCAAGGTATCTGAGTTCTGTCGTTTCAAAGGGAAGCTGGGTGGGGCTGCAGTAAAACGGATTGATTGGAGTCTGGTCATGCCTTGGAGACCCACAAGATGTTCAGGGTATGAACTTTCAAGAGCCTGATGAAGGGAGATTTGACTCTTGAACATTTGCACCCTGGAAATCTTGTTGGTCTCTCAGGGGCTAGAACATAAGAGAAGCCATGTTGGATCAGGCCAGTGGTCCATCCAGTCTAACACTCTGTCACACAGTGGTCAAAAAAACCAAGTGCCATCAGGAGGTCCACCAGTGGGGCTAGAAGCCCTCCCACTGTGCCCCCCCCCTCCAAGCACCTAGAATACAAAGCATCACTGGCCCAGACAGAGAGTTCCAACAATACGCTGTGGCTAATAACCACTGATGGACCTCTCATCCATAGGGCTACTGGATTTGAATCTAAGTTCTGTAGGAGAGAACAAGCATTGCTTTTACTGACCTTTCCCTTGCCTTAGGTGAACCCAGAGCTTTTTTTGTAGCAGGAACTCCTTTACATATTAGGCCACACCCCCGATGTAGCCAATCCTCCAAGAGCTTACAGGGCTCTTAGAACAGGGTCTTTTGTAAGCTCCAGGGGGATTGGCTACATTGGGGTGTGGCCTAATATGTAAATGTGTCCCTACTACAAAAAAACCCTGGGTAAAGTCTTTCATGAACCAGAGCAGAGAAAGAAATCTGCCTATGACCTTGCAGATGACTAGGGTTGTCATTTTTAGGTCGAGCAATTCTAGATTTTGGGGGTGGCGTATGGGGAGCAGGGCCGGCACTAAACTGTCTGGCGCCCTTGAGAAGGCTGATATCCCCTTCTGATACCGCTTTTGAAAGGAATCCTCACAGTTTCACTTATCAATACTTTTTCAGCCTCTTTCTCCCGACGTTACATGGAGCCACAACTCAATTCTTTACAACATGGATCAACGCATGCTCTCATCTGCTGCTACCGGCTCTCTGTATAACATCGGGAGAAAGAGGCTGAAGTAGTATTGATAAGCAAAACCGTGAGGATTCCTTTCAAAAGTGGTTCCTTATTCTCTCTGTGCCTTCATGAGTGGAACACTAACAAACTCAAAGATTCCACCCACATCTTTACTACGTCTATTTTGAAGAAGCTTGTTTCTAAGAGACTGTGTGAGACTTTGTGTGGGGAAATTTCAATCATTAAGCATTTAAGTGTTCCTAAGTTGTGTTTCGCTTTAGTTTGCACTAAAAGAACGCATTTATACATGTTTTACGTGAGAGTTTCATTGCTTTCGGTGGTTGTTACGTATAGCTCACTATAGACACGGGTTCCAGTTGTATTTACTATTAAGTTGGTGATGGACAGCTGGCTGATGATAGTCCCTTTAAGGTTATAAGAACATAAGAAAAGCCATGTTGGATCAGGTCAATGGCCCATCCAGTCCAACACCGTGTCACACAGTGACCAAAAAACCCAAGTGTCATCAGGAGGTCCATCAGTGGGGCTCCCACTGTGCCCCCCCAAGCACCAAGAATACAGAGCATCACTGCCCCAGACAGAGAGTTCCACAATACACTAATAGCCACTGATGGACCTCTGCTCCATATGTTTATCCAATCCCCTCTTAACGCTGTCTATGCTTGCAGCTGCCACCACCTCCTGTGGCAGTGAATTCCATGTGTTAATCACCCTATGGGTGAAGAACAGACTTCCTCGGGAGGTCTCCTTCCTTGGAGGTTTTTAAACAGAGGCTAGATGGCCATCTGACAGCAATGAAGATCCTGTGGATTTAGGGGTAGGTGTTTGTGAGTTTCCTGCATTGTGCAGAGGGTTGGACTAGATGACCCTAGAGGTCCCTTCCAACTCTATGATTCTAAGAAGTACTTCCTTTTATCAGTTATAAGAACATAAAACAGGGTTTTCAAGGCAAGAGACATTTAGAGGTGGTTTGCCATTGCCTGCCTTTGTATTGTGACCCTGGACTTCCTTGGTGGTCTCCCATTCAAGTACTGACCAGGCCAGTCCTGCGTGGCTTCTGAGATCTGACAAAATTAGGCTAGCCTGGACCATCCAAGTCAGGGCTGTTAACCAACTTATCCAGTTAGTTATATCACTCCATTAAAAATAATAACAAACTCCCACAATCTGTTACTCAAGTATCAGGTTGTAAATAATGTAGACCATGCATTTCAGTTCCCAGGGGCTTGTTGCCAAATCCACTTTGACACACGGCTGCCACTTCACAGGAATATCTGGCCACGTTCCAGAACCAAATGTACCGTTGTATTTGAAGCAGCTTCTCTAGGTCTAAGGTGACTGGATGTCTCCCTCTTCTCAAATCCAGCCCTCATTAAATCTCCAACAATATTGAATGGGGAAGAAGGCATCCTAGAATATCTTCTGTGGTCTTGTGCAGATCTCATTCTGGCTTACAAACTATTAATCTGCAGATCAGGAATCAGCTTCAGGAATGGTTGCTATCCCCTATCCTCCCCCCATACACACACACAGATGTGGAATGATGTGATATACCCTGATCTTGTTAGAACGCAGAAGCTGGAAAATGTAGACCAGAATAATCTTGGTGGGTTTTTTTAAGTATACCTGATTCTTTCCACACTAGGTGCTGAAATCTTGCGCCTCCGTGCCAGAGATCATTGAAATCCTTTGCAATTCCTACCCTCATCTGCCCATCTCTGAGAAGTGGGTTGAAGCTATTCCTAAGGAAGATTTTCAGGTAAAAAAAAAGCTAAAGTGTATCACTACAGTCACAGAATATTTTATGATGATGAGGCTGTCCATGGAAAGAGCAAGCAAGTAGGATGCCTTTCTTTTAAAATGCCATGCTGGAGGTTCCTAGATACACAGACAGTGATTGTGGTTTTCCACTGATTAAGGGAAGGCCACTGTGTACATTTGCAGAAGAAATTCCTTTTGCACACAGCAGGTAGGAGCTATGATTCCTACTAATACAACTATCCAGAACACTGATCCTCTTAATGGAGTCTATAGCTGTCTGCTGGCAGCCAAAATTCTCTCCAGGATCTCAGGGTGCTTTCCTTCCTCAACAAGGGTTGTCAAGTCTTAGTTGGGAAATACCTGGAGATTCAGAGGGTGGAGCCTGAGGAGGGTGAGATTTGGGGAGGGGAAGGACCTTAGCAGAGAGGAGGGGTGTCAAACATGTGACCTATGAGGTGCATCCAGCCTACACAGGGCTCAAATCTGTCTCCCAAGCAACTTCCTTCTGCTTCCCCCCCCTCCCCCACCCCGCCCCAGAGAGAGAGAGAGGGAGCTCTATGGCTGCTTCCTGCTTTGTGTGGGAGAGATACAAAGACAATCCTTTCACTTACTCACTCACACAGAAAGAACTGCTTCCTTCTCCAGGGCTGCTCCTTCTCTTTTGGGGAGGAAGGGAGGGGGAGGAAAGAGAGCGAGAGAAAATAGCTTCATGACCAACAACATTTTAGTCCAGGTATAAACTTTTGTGTACAAGCAGAAGAAATTCCTTTCTCCTTAAGGAGGGAGGGCGAGTGCGTGCGTGGATTCTTCTGACAAGCACAATGTACATTTGAGGAAATTATTTTGGCTTATTCTGAAAAGTTGTTTTAAAAAAAGATTGGATTTTTTTTGTTCCTATCTGGATTTATTTCAAAAAGACCCTGATTAGGAATGAGAATACTTGGATTGGTTCTTATATCTTGGAGAGTGGAGTGATTTCAGATGCCAAATGATAATCACCCACATTGGTAATGAAACAGGAAAACAAGCTCTCAGTTCAATCCAGGAGGATACATTGTCTTGAGCTTCATTATCAATTGCAATTCGGCAGTCAGGGCTTTTTCTACACGAAAATTCAGGGCTTTTTGTGTAGAAAAAGCCCAGCAGGAACTCATTTGTAAATTAGGCCACACCCCCTGATGTCACCATTGTTTCACCCAGGGATATTTTTTTTTGTAGAAAAAGCCCGGCAGGAACTCATTTGCGCATTAGGCCACACCCCCTGGTGCCAAGATTTATTATTTGCATCCTTCTGAACTGAATCTTCCTGGACAGAATTGGGACCTCGGTTTCCTTTTTCATTACCAGTGCTTGTATCTCCATGCTTACTATCCCTCTGCATATCATTGTCATTCACCTGCTATTGCCATTCAACATCTGAAATCACCTTTAGTAGGAATTTATTGGTTTATTTGTACTGAAAAATTGTAATTGACAGAAGGAAACCCTAGGGACCATTTTTCCAAACAGCCTCTTCTAACACACCAATTTCCTGCCCACGGGCAGTGCAGTTATCCAGTAAGAGGGTCATTTTCACCCCTTCCACAATCCACTGCTGTCTTCAACTAACTAACAATATTAGTCATATTTACCTACCATTAAACTAAATGGTTTACCTACCGTTAAACTAAATGGTCTTGAAGCTATTTTTTCTCGCTCTCTTTCCTCCCCCTCATAGCGAGATTTGAGCCCCGTGTAGCCTGGATGCACCTCATAGGTCACATGTCTGACACCCTTCCTCTCTGCTAAGGTCCTTCCCCTCCCCAAGGTCCTTCCCCTCCTCTAAGGTGACCAGAACTGATAACTGAAAATCACAGTGAACACTTCTTCTCAAGCCATGTGGGGCTTCCAGATGCTATGTCTCTCTAGACAAATATTTACCACTTGAATGGTGTGGAAGTGGAAGTTCAAATCTGGGTCTCTTCCTCTAGGCAGTTGCTGAAGTTCCACCACCCTACCCCATCTAGTCTCACTCTGAGCTGAGGGTTTTTTCCCCATATCTCTCCTGTTTTCAGAACAATCCACTTCCCATCTTTAAAGAGCATTTTTATTTGTCAGGCTAACATTTTAGTACTCTAGCCCTTCACAATACATCTCTTCTTTCATTCCCCCAGTTCCCTTGAAATTCTCCATTATGTGACCTAAACTCAGTCAAATCCAGACGAATTTCTAGTAGCAGATCTGATTGAAGAGTTTGGGGCAGATACCAGCATCCACTGTGTATACCCACCACTAGGGATGGGCATTGAATCAAAAAAACTGGCTCAGTTCAGGGTGGCCCCCAAACCAAACCCTAAACCAAACTGAGTTCAGTTCCCCCTTTCTCCTAGCTGCGGTGAGCTGCAGCTGGGAGGATGGGGGAAATCACCAGGGAAGTGTTAAAAGGCTCACAACCATTTAACCCATCTGTTTTGCTTTCCCCGCTTCCAAGTGGGAGGAAGCAAAATAGCTCACAGCCATTTAAACCTAATAGCTAATGGGAAGACCCACCCTGCTGTTAGGTTTAAATGGCTGGCATTTGGAAGCAAGAAGAAGCAAAACCCATTGATGAAATGGCTTGCAGCCATTTAAATGTAATAGCTGGACAGGTGAACCATCAACTGTTGGGCCAAAATGGCTGCCAGCCATTTCAGCAGTCCATTTCACTCTCTCACACACACACTTGGGAGCAGAGGAAAGCAAAACCTACTGGTGAAATGGCTTGCAGTCATTTAAACTTAACAGCTGGGTGCCATTTAAACCTAATAGCCATTTAAACCTAACCGCTGGGTGCCATTTCATCAGTTCATTTTGCTTTCCCCCACTTGGAAGCAGGGTGAAACAAAACCCATCAGTGAAATGGCTGGCAGCCATTTAAATCAAAGAGGTGAACTGTGGACCCATGTCACTCAGCTTTTAGGTTTAAATAGTCCAAACAGTTGAACCAAATTGGACAAAAGTCCAGTAAATGTTTGAGGAAGGTGCCTTTCCCAAACAGCGGTTCAGGGGCTCCAAACCAGTCCCTGTTCATGTCACTTATCTCTCATGCAGACAGTGAGAAGACTAGAGGCACTAGAAGTGGGCCTGGAGAGCTCTCGGTATTATATCTAACCTCCAGATGACAGACCTCAGCAAGACAGACCTTAGTTTCCCAGGAGAAAATGCTTTCTAGCATTGTGCCCTACTGAGGTCCCTCCATTCCCAAATCCTGTCACCCCCCCAGGATGCTCTCCAAAAATCTCTAGATCCTTAGGAATTAATACACCATGGAGTGGGGGAAAGACTGACTGACTGACTTCTGGACTGTTCTAGTAGAAAAGCCTAGACTAACATTCTGCAGACAGACAAGGAGAAGCCACTTAGAAAGAAGGTACTTCCCCTACAGACCTGCCTAGCTGGAGCTTGCTGCCCCCTGCAGGATCTTCTTTTTTGTATACAAGCCATTGCTGTATTCCAAAAGTCAACATAACCCTTGATAGCTGCTTTCACAAGCTTTAATTACTTTAGATAGTTTCATCTTCTTGGGTATCTCTTAAGCCATCAGTGCTTGGGAAAAGGAAGAGGAGAATCTCTTTCTTTCTTTCTTTCTTTCTTTCTTTCTTTCTTTCTTTCTTTCTTTCTTTCTTTCTTTCTTTCTTTCTTTCTTTCTTTCTTTCTTTCTTTCTTTCTTTCTTTCTTTCTTTCTTTCTTTCTTTCTTTCTTTCTTTCTTTCTTTCTTTCTTTCTTTCTTTCTTTCTTTCTTTCTTTCTTGGTTCACTCTATATCCTTAAGTGGCACAACATTTCTAGGGTGGTCCTTGTAGTAGCTTCTTGCCAGACCACTGAAGCCTTCTTAATTCCTTTTTTTGACTGATCTCTAATAACAAAGTGGTTTTTTTTCAGCCCTTTAATATTTTTCCACTAAGTACCTTTAGCTATCTCAGCTTTTTGCCACAGATTTCCAGGCAGGATGCAAATAGACAAATATTTTCCCCACAACCTGTGAGGTAGGTTAGGCTTACAGAGGGAGGAAATGTGACTGGCCTGAGGGATTCATCACATCATACTAGATCTCTGTGAAGCAATAGAAAAAACCAAGATAGGGAGAGAGAGAGGGCCATTTTGTGTCACCAAAGCACATAGTTTATGGCCAAAGCACTGCTGAGCGAGGAAATCAGTACTTAGATGAGGTACTCCCAAACATATGTCTTAATTTTGTGTAACTCAGATTTTGTTAGATGGGTCCTCCCAGGGCTTTTTTTGTACAAAAAGCCCAGCAGGAACTATTTGCATATTAGGCCACACCCCTGGTGCCAAGCAGCCAAAACTGCATTCCTCTGTGTTCCTGCTCAAAAAAAGCCCTGGGTCCTCCCTAGGCTTCCCAATCCCCTGCCCTGGAGGGGGGACCCCCGATTTGGAGCCTTCTCTCCCGTTCGCAAAAAATCCGGAAGCGGGGGGAAAATGGCGGCCCTTCCCTTCCCACCCAGCCCAGATTGCAGCAGCTTCTCCCCGCCCCTTCCCTTCCCACCCAGCCCCATCGCAGCAGCTTCTCCTCACCCCTTCCCTTCCCCTTCCACCCAATGCCATTGCAGCAGCTTCTTCTCGCCCCTTCCCTTCCCCTCCCACCCAGCCCCATCACAGCAGCTTCCCCTCGCTCCTTCCCTTCCCACCCAGCCCCATCGCAGCAGCTTCTCCTCACCCCTTCTCTTCCCTTCCCACCCAGGCCCATCGCAGCAGCTTCTCCTCACCCCTTCCCTTCCCACCCAGCCCCATCGCAGTAGCTTCCCCTCGCCCCTTCCCACCCAGCCCCATCGCAGCAGCTTCTCCTCACCCCTTCCCTTCCCACCCAGCCCAGATAGCAGCAGCTTCTCCTCACCCCTTCCCTTCCCCTCCCACTCAGCCCCATTGCAGCAGCTTCTCCTCACCCCTTCCCTTCCCCTTACACCCAACCCCATTGCAGCAGCTTCTCCTCGCCCCTTCCCTTCCTACCTAGCCCCATCGCAGCAGCTTCTCCTCACCCCTTCTCTTCCCTTCCAACCCAGCCCCATTGCAGCAGCTTCTCCTCGCCCCTTCCCTTCCCACCCAGCCCCATTGCAGCAGCTTCTCCTCGCCCCTTCCCTTCCTTCCCACCCAGCCCCATCGCAGCAGCTTATCCTCGCCCCTTCCATTCCCCTCCCACCCAGCCCCATCGCAGCAGCTTCTCCTCGCCCCTTTCCTTCCCACCCAGCCCCAATCGCAGTAGCTTCTCCTTGCCCCTTCCCACCCAGCCCCATCGCAGCAGAGTCTCCTCGCCCCTTCCCTTCCCACCCAGCCCCAATCGCAGCAGCTTCTCCTCGCCCCTTCCCTTCCCCTTAGGCTTCCCAATCCCCAGGTCCCAGCCAGGAATTCCTGGTTTTACAGGCTTTCCCCATCCAGCTGGCCTGCACGGGAAGCTCCTCCCCTACAGCCACCCTGTACCTCTAGATCTTGGGCAGGACCTGCAAACAGGTATAGTTTTAAATTGTGTTTGTGCCTTTAAATTGGAGCAAGAAGTACTTCATGGGGAAGGGCTAGCAACAGCAGATCTCCTGAGAGTGCAGCCCCTCTTTTTGTTTTGCTTTCCTTTTGGACAAGTGAGTGTGCGTGTAAAAGAGCAGCGTAGCCCCTGTACTTTCCAGACCTTGTTGTGGAGGCACCAGAGACTCCTGCTTTGTTCTGCTGCTTCAGACCAACACGGCTGCCAACTTGCACCAGAGACAGTTAAGCGTGTGTGTGAGTGAGAGAGAGAAAGCAGGGGGAGGGGAGGGAACTCGATTATTCCCTATGGAGACTTATTCTCATAGGAAATAATGGAAAATTGATCCGCGGGTATCTGGGGCTCTGGGGGGGAGCTGTTTTTTGAGGTTGAGGCACCAGATTTGCAGCATAGCATCCAGTACCTCTCCCCAAAATAACCCCCAAGTTTCAAAAAGATTGGACCAGGCGGTCCAATTCTATGAGCTCCAAAAGAAGGTGCCCCTATCCTTCATTATTTCCTATGGAGGGAAGGGATTTAAAAGATGTGTGGTCCCTTTAAATGTGATGGCCAGAACTCCCTTGAAGTTCAATTATGCTTGTCACACCCTTGCTCCTGGCTCCACCCCAATGTCTCCTGGCTCCACCCCCAAAGTCCCCAGCTATTTCTTGAATTGGACTTGGCAACCCTAGTCCTCCCTGCTATGATATTTGGGCTTATTTAATCTACCATTTGAGGAGGCATTAGGAACTGTATCTAGGGCACAGGTTCCCAGCCCTTTTCAACCTGCAGGCACTTTTGGAATTCTGACTTAGCACGGTAGGTACAACCACAAAATGGCTGTCACAGGAAGTTAAATCAGCTACAAAATGGCTGCCACATAGGGTTGCCAAGTCCAATTAAAGAAAAATCTGGGGACTTTGGGGGTGGAGCCAGGAGAATTTGGGGGTGGAGCCAGGAGACATTGGGGATGGAGCCAGGAACAAGGATGCGACAAGCATAATTGAACTCCAAGGGAATTCTGGCCATCACATTTAAAGGGACAGCACGCCTTTTTAAATGCCTTTCTTCCATAGGAAATAATTAAGGATAGGGGCATCATCTTTTGGGGCTCATAGAATTAGACCCTCTGGTCCAATATTTTTGAAACTTGGGGGGTATTTTGGGGAGAGGCACTAGCTGCTATACTAAAATCTGGTGCCTCTTCCTCAAAAAATAGCCCCCCCAGAGCCCCCAATACCCATGGATCAATTCCCTATTATTCTCTATGGGAATGTTCTCCATAGGGAATAATAGAGTGCCTAGTAGACATTTCCCTCCCCACCCCACACTTTCTAAAGGGGGGGAGGGCCTCCATACCAGGGAATCCCCCCTCCCTGCCCCCTCCCTCTCTCTCACACACACACACACAAATACTTACCGTACTTGGTCTTCTTCCAGCAGAATTTGCTCACTGTGAAAACGAAAGTAAGGCTGCACAGGAAAAGAAAGGGAGGGGCCATTCCTGTTTCCTGTGCAGCCTTAAAGGGACACATTTTAAAAACGGATCCCAAGCTGTAAAACAACATGATGCCTACAGGTATGTTCTCTCTCCCCCCGCCCCCAGATTTTTTAAGAGCGGGGGAGGAGGCTAAAAATTTGAGGGTCCCCCGCCAGGGCGGGAGGGTTGGGAAGCCTACTGCCACAGTTTACTTTCAGTCACACCACACTGTGAAGCTTCTTGTACTGTGGTGGCAGCTGCTGCCAAAGCAGTGTTTTTTTTTAAATCTGCACAACCAATCAAATCCCCAGTGGCTGATGAGAAACCTTCATCTGCCAAAAGCCCCACCTGGCCCTCCCCATGTTCTAAAAATACTTGGTGGGAACCTGGAAAGGTGTTGATGGATGCGATGGTGCCCATAGGCACCACTTTATATATTCACCTTCCTGTGAATTTTATTTATTTAACTTATATCCCACCCTACCCCACGTGGGCTCAGGGCAGCTCCCAACACAGTAAGATTACAGTAAAGCCAATAAAATACAGCAATCAAACAGTTCAACAATTTAAAATAAGGCAGCAGTAAAATACCAGTAACCCAAATCTCCCTCAACATTTCACAGGCGAAGGTAAACAGCCTGTATTGTAATCATTTTTAATCAGATGGTGGTGGTACCCTGTTGTACAACAGTGCCCCACACATAATAAGCAGTATCTGGCCACTGAACAGGTACCAGAAAGCAGGAGAGGTCAAGATGGTTCAACGCCCACCACCTTACCCAAAGGCCTGGTGGAACATCTTATAGGCCCCGTGAATACCTTTGGATATTAAAAGCGCTGACAGGTTTTATGTATTTTAAAAATCACAGTCAATCATCCTTAAAAAAAACAAAAAACCCTCATCATCCAAAATGAGGCACTGCTAAACACAATCACCAGTTACCAACTATCTAGAAATGCCTTTTGCCTCCTTATTCTGGTGAAACCTCCTTTCCGGGTGCCTTGCCTCACAAGCTGACCTTCTGTTTCTGTTCAGAGATATCAGCCTTTCTACGAATCCCTCTTCCGTCAGATGTACACAGTGCGGACCCTGCAACATCTGTGTCGCTGCACCATCAGACGAAGGCTTGGCGGGAGATGCCATTGTCTCATTCCCTTGCTCTCTGTGCCCCAGTCCTTGCGAAACTACCTTCTGCTGGAACCAGAGGGAGTCCTTCTCTGAAGGTCCTTCTGCAGTCCTCCTCCAAATCTCAGTACTGTGTCCTTTTGCTGACTCGTCTCCATTGATGTACAACAGACCTCGCTGCTTGTCTGCCCATGGTTTCCACTTCTGCTATAAATAAAATGCTTTCTGCGTTCATACAAGGGTATGGCCTTACAGAGAGTCAAAGCTTTTCTTTTTATGATATGGCTTTTCTGTGTACATTTTACTTTGCAGCCGCACTGGTTTGTTGCTTATTGCTTCATAGATTTCTTCTTCAGTGATCTATTAGTACAATATAAACAGCATAGGGCATGAATAGTAAGGGGTTGGGAGCATTTCAGAATAAAGCATTTGCTGTTGATATGTTGGTCTCTGGTAAAAGGTCAGTGATTATTGAGTTCATAAACTGTTTAGAATTGGATTGTAAAGGGCTAATAAAGTGGGAATGAACTATATTATACAGACAATCTTTTCTACAAGTTTTAATTTTAAAAAAATCAGCCAAACTGATTTTGTGGTAGTGAAAAAGGCCATCATATCGCAGCCAACTTATGGCAATCCCCAGGGGTCATTTTGTAGAAAATTAGGTGGTGGAGCTCATCCAGGGATTGTTATGCAGCTGCACCTACTATTCAATGGACAAGGTGAGAAGGAGGTGGAACTTTCAGAAAGGTTCAGGAGCTGCGTTCCTCTGAGCTCCTGCTGAATCCGAGGCCTGGTGATCCCATAGAGTTTTCAAGGCAAGAGACATTCAGAGGTGTTTTGCTATCGCCTGCCTCTGCACAGTGCCCCTGGACTGCCTTGGTGTAAACCCTTTCAAGTGCAAACCAGGACCAAGCCTGCATAGCTTCCAAGATCTTGCTCCCTCATCTTCCTTGAGACATTCATTTCCGACACCAAAAAATCTCTGAGAATTTTGAGCACCTTCCCTTCCACTGAAGATTACTTTTTTGTGGGGTGCTCCTTTGCACCTGATGAGCCACCATGAACTGTTGCAGCTGAACTTTAAGAGTGGGAGGAAGTCTCGCCACGTACAGCAATCAGATTATCAAACTTGTAGAGTAAATAATGAGGATGTACCCCAGAATAGATGGAACCTGCTCCCAAATTACATTAAAGATTAAACGGAAGTCACCTCCTGTTGGGTGGTTGCTGTCTTCGTACAGATTTTAAGAACATAACATAAGAGAAGCCATGTTGCATCAGGCCAATGGCCCATCCAGTCCAACACTGTCATACAGAGGCCAAAAAAACCAGGTGCAATCAGGAGGTCCACCAGTGGAGCCAGGACACTAGAAGCCCTCCCACTGTTGCCCCCCAACGACAATCTGGTCATGTCACAGCCCACTTAAGGTGACCCCATGGGGTTTTCAAGACAAGAGATGAACAGAGATGGTTTGCCATTGCCTGCCTCTGCACAGCAACCCTGGACTTCGTTGGTCTCCCATCCAAGGACTAGCCAGGACCGACCCTGCTTAGCTTCTGAGATCTATATGAGATCAAGCTATGCTGAGCCATCCAGGTCAGGGCAAATTTTATCTAGCCACAGCTTAGGAATTAGGCCCAGCCCAGGTATGAATGCCTTAGTCCTTGATGAAGCAAGCAAAGTTAAAAACAGAACAGGAACACAAAGCTCTTCCACACAATAGCAATAAACCTTAAAACATAAAGAATTGTTATGACTGTATGTGTTTAAATGCTGAACAGTTTGTGCGTGTGTGTACAAATAGATATATAGCTCAATCATGTCTCTTTGTCTTGGACTCCAGCTCTCTCCAAGCCAATCTGTAATGTATCCCACGTATAAACAATGCACCCTGTGGATGGAATAAATGAGATGTTTGCAAACTCAGCCACCATCAAGAGCAAATGAAGATGGCTTGGCTCTTACAAAAGAGAAAGCAGAACAAAGGCAAGGAAGTCCATCAGCACCTCCTCAGAATCCCATAGCAGCCCAAACAATCCAGTGGTTTCCAAATGGAAGATTTAAAAAAGAATCCACTCTTTCTGGACTAAAACCCATACAGCAACGCAGATAGAAAGAATCAGTATGCTCAGCTACTGAGTTCACAGCAGCAAAATTATTTATGAGTGTTTATGTTAGCCCATTTTAATGTGCTTCCTTCTGCCATGTTATATGGGAGGTTTAAAAAAATACCGTTCTTTGATAGGCTATGCCCCTGTGGGCTGAAGGAAACTGAAGGAACAGACCATGTACTTTTATCCTGTAGATTCTACTGTGATTTATGTGCATCTTATTTGGATCCTATATTGCAATCCCTGGAGAGTAAATCTGATGAAAGCAAGATAGTAAGCTTACTAGCCTCAAATAAGGCTGAAACCACTGAAGTGGTGGCAAACATCCTTTACTGTGCTTATAAGAAGAGAAGTCTGTTTAGAATGTTTAATTAACCACCTTTTTTCCTGCTTCCTTGATTTGATACTGTTGTTGTTATGCCAATAAAGGTTCTGTGACTCTGAAGTTTATGAGCCTAAGCAATGTAGCATCAGTGGAACCAAGAATCTCTATAACATGTTCTGAGCAGGCAAAACTCTGCAGATGTCAGACAGAGAAAATCTTGTTGCTTCTCCCAGCTCATTCTGGGAGAATATTTGATATATTGATGCAGTGCAGAAAGATCAGCAACTGCATTTCATGATGAGATGCAGTTATTTTGCAGAATACGGATTCACCCAATACTCTGTTCTTTTGTATCACACTGCAAGGCTAAACACTGATTGAAACCCACGTTTTACCCACTCTGCAATACGCTGAGTGGGTAAAACATGTAAAAATATGTTTTACCCACTCTGCAAAAACCCATGTTTTACCCACTCTCCTTTGCTGTTATGATTCCCATGGCTCCTGACCCCAACTAGGACACCTTTGTCCCTAGAGTTCAGGTTAGCAGATACTGCTCTTCACTCCTTGCTTTTCACCACACAGCAACCTTGACTCTTGAGTCACAAGCTGCCTCTGACCCTCCTCCCGCCTTTAGACAATCAAATGGATTAGCAAAACTATAAAACATTGGGTTGATTGTTATGACCATGGTATAAATGTTTTACAAATGTAATGCTTTTTTAAAAAACTTAATAGACTTGGGGAGAGGCATGCATTTGTGACAATGGATTGTTTGAAACCGGTTTCTTTTGACATGGATCGCAAAGGTACAATAACTCGTAAAATTTTGTGTAATATCTGGTCCAGCGGCATTTTGCTCCTAATCCTATAATGGTGAGCCGTGTTCTAGTTAGCAGAACTAGGGTTGCCAATCTCCAGGTAGAGGCAGAGGATCCCCCAGTTTGGAGGTCAACAGAAAGTGGGGGGAGGGGATGGAAATGTCTGCTGGGAACTCTATTATTCCCTATGGAGACTTATTCCCATAGGAAATAATGGAGAATTGATCCGCGGGTATCTGGGGCTCTGGGGGAGCTGTTTTTTGAGGTAGATGCACCACATTTTCAGTATAGGATCCAGTGCCTCTCCCCAAAATACCTCCCAAGTTTCAAAAGGATTGGACCACAGGGTCCAATTCTAGGAGGCCCAAAAGAAGGTGCCCCTATCCTTCATTATTTCTTATGGAAGGAAGGCATTTAAAAAGATGTGCAGTCCCTTTAAATGTGATGGCCAGAACTCCCTTTGGAGTTCAGTTATGCTTGTCATACCCTTGCTCCTGGTTCCATCCCCAAAGTCCCCAGATATTTATTGAATTGGACTTGGCAACTCTAAGCAGAACACAATCTGTTGACTTCTTTTCCACCACAGCACAAATAGGTTATAAAGGCTGTGGGCACATGGGTTACTACATAGAGGCAGGCAGTGGCAAACCACCTCTGAATGTCTCCTCTTGAAAACCCTACAGGGTCGCCATAAATTTGTTGAGACTTAATAGTACCTTCCACCACCACAGTATGGAGTCAGGGAATTCACTGAGACTAGAATGAAAACGGGCAAACTATTGTTTAATAGAATTGATTGCAGATATGAACATTTCAGAGAGGTGTGTGTGATACCAACCTTTGTGCGGAATACATGCATGCGTGCGTGCCCTCCTATGGAACCCTTGGGACGCACACTGATGATGACATCCAGTGGCAAAGTGGGAGGTAAGCCGGCTTGGGTGACCCTTACTCAAAGATGCTGATTTTTATGACACACACGGTCTGACCTGGTAAGGTCTCATTCATGTCAGATCTGGCCCTCATAACAAATGCGTTTGACACCCCCAAGCTAGAATGTGACTCAGGTGTTTTGGCCTTGACATACATAGAAAGCAAGAGGGAGTCAGCTGAACGTGTTTTACATCCAGTGAACAATGGGGGGGTGGCTTCCAAGAGGAGCAGTTTTCTGTCTTTTTTACATAGCCACTTTTATTCCAGCTACAGTGGCTGTTTTAAGCTTGGGGAGGGGGGCGTGCCTTCCCAGAAGGCAGGCAGCCACAGCCAGGCCAATAGACACTAAATTTGTTTGGCAGTGATATAGGGCTGCCAACTCCCAGGTAGCACCTGGAGATCTCCAGGAATGACAAGTCATCGGCAGTTGACAAAGATCAGAATACAGATCTCCACACTACAGAGGCCACTTCCGCTGGAGAAAATGGCTGTTCCTTGGGCAGACGCTGCAGCATTTGTACCGCTGGAAATCCCTCCCCTCCCCAGTTCTGGTTTCCTGGGGCTCCACCCCCAAATCCCCTGGAATTTCCCAACCCAGAGCCAATACCAGTCGGCAGTCCAAGGTGCACATTGGGGATCCCTGAAGAGTAGCCAGGACTTAAGTGCAAGAATTAAATTCGTTTTTGATTGCGTGTGGCTGTGATCACACACACTAAATAATGCACTTTCAATCCACCTTCAGTGCCCTTTCCAACTGGATTTAGCCAGTTCACACAGTAAAATCCATTTGGAAAGGGCACTAAAATGCATTATTTAATGTGTGGGATTGCAGCCTGTGCGTTGTAAGCGACTTAAAGATTCATAAAATATAACCAATTTTGTAGCATCGTACGGCGTCGGGGGGGGGGGGGGGGGCGGAGCAGGAGCGAAGTCACATCGTATGGAGCCCCCGGGGCAGAACCCTTTTCCTTTGCGCCTTTAGCAGTTGAAAGCGAGCTGCCTCCTCCAGGAAGGGGGCGGGCACATGTCCGCGCAGTTCCTCAAGACCGACTGCAGGTGGCGCCTGTCCCCCGGCCGTGGCGTTTGCAGAGGAGTCCCCGCTGCGGTTGGCTGGCGCGGGAAGGAGGGAGGGCGGCGCTTCTGCCCCAGCAGAGCCGCCCCCAGCCCCGCACGTGGGACGAGTCCGGCAGGGAGGCTCCGGGGAGCGGGACGCTGCAACGCGCCATCCACCGCCGAGGCCCGCCCGCCCAGCCGCTTCCACCATCCCTCCCTCCCGGGCTGTCCTGGCGATGCCCTTTGCTGCAGACCCGGCATTGCAGCTGGCCGCCCGAAGGGCCCGCACCCGCGGGGACCTGCACGGAAAGTCTCTTCCGGCGGCGAAAGGGAATCCGGCTGGCACAAGCCCTGCCTGCCTTCCCCCTGCCGGGCGGCGAGCAAATCAGGGGGGCGTTGAAAGACTCGGGTCCCTCCCGCCGCTGGGCTCGACGCCCCCCGGCCCTGCGATCGGACGGGCAAGAGGAAGACCCCAGGGGGAAGCGGGGCGGCGGCGGGGAGCCAAGGGTCCCCGCAGGGAGGGAGGCAGAGGCCCTCGGAGAGAGCGCGTAGGGGGCTCCGGGGCTGGGCAGCTTTGCCCAGGCGTCCTCGCCGCTGCCCCCTGATTTGGGCTGGGAGCAGCTCCAAAAGGCGCCCCCTCGAGCCACCTTCCTCCCGCCCTCCAGGGGGGCCTGGCCTGGCCTTCGGAGCCCCCCGCTAAGCCCCGGCAGCCTCCCTCGACGGCCCTGCTGACGGTGATGACGGGCATCGTGGCCTCGTAGACGCCGTCGAGCCAGGCGGGCTTTGGGGCCTCGGGAGAGCGGGCAGGAGCGTCGCCCCGACGTCTGCGGTGATGGATGGAGCGCGAATGGCAAATATACTATTTGTCTAATGGCTCCGCAATTAAATCCCCCTGTAAATGACCCACGCCTCATTTCATCCTAATCTATGGAATTTTGATTGAATTCGCCCGCTCTAATTGAAAAAGACGGCGCCGGCTTCGATGGCTGCCTCGCAGAGGAAGGGAACGGAGAGGGGGGGGGGCGGCTGATGCGCCCAGGGGGGAGAACCCGATCGACCACCGAGGCCCGGGCGGGGGGCGGGGTTCCGGCTGGGTGAAATTCGAACCCAAGCCCAGATCCAGAGGGTTTTCTCCGAACCCATTCCACCGGCCCCTGACTACAAAAATGCAATTTGCTCCTGCAGCTCCCCATCTTGCCCAGGGCTGACCATAGGATCCCCCCCCCCGCATCTGCTTTGCAGGGGGAGAAAGACTCCCCACTCAAAAATGACCCCCTCCCCAAATGCCAGCCCCAACAGCTGCTCCTCTCCCCCCCCCTCTCTGCTTTTCAGCTCCTTGGGCCTCTCCCCACCCCCCATGCTGGAACCTGGTTAGATGATTTAGCCCTGGAGATTGCCCCCATCTTCCAAGAGCAAGGGAGAACTGTGCTCAATCGAAGAGGCAGGTGGGGCCTAGCCAGGAGGAGATGCCCTTCTGCAGTCACCACCCCCTTCCTGTGCCAGCCCTGGTGGGGAAGTGAGACCTAGTGGGCTAACCTTGCTTCCCAGAGTTACGGGGCAGGGGGGGGGGTGTCTTGCAGTTGCCATGCCTCACAAAGACACACAGTGTGGTCAGGTGGTTAGAGTGTTGCACTAGGATCTGGGAGACCCAGGTTCGAATCCACCCTCTGCCATGGAAGCTTGCAGGGTGACCTTGGGCCAGCCTGACTGATTTCACAGTATTGTTGTGAGGATAGTGTGGAGGATTGGAGACCGCTCTGTATCTCCACTGGAAGCCGCTCTGTATCCCCACTGGAGGGAAAAGCAGGATAGAATTAAGGGGTGGTTTGAGGCCAAGGTGAGCATCTGGATCCCTCTTGCTCTCTGGCAGCCCTTTGGAAAGACTGTATTGCTGGAGGGTGCCTCTCACTTTCCCTTACAGCCCTGTGAAAACGAGCCCCTTCCAGGAACCATGCCTCCCACCTCTCCTGCTCCGCACTTACACCTTTGTTGGCTTGATTGAGTGAGAAATCCCAGATGACCAAGTCCTCAGCCAGAATTTCACAGAACTATGAGTGAGCCTTGGAGCTCCCCAGAACATCTGGCTGGATGAGACGCGGAGCTGGTAGAGCTTTTCTTCTGGGATGGAATTCTAGCTGGAGCTCCTTTAATGTAGCCAATCCTCCAAGAGCTCACAAAAAAGAGCCTTGTAAGCTCTTGGAGGATTGGCTGCATCAGGAGTGTGTGGCCTAATATGCAAAGCAACCTCTGCTAGAATTCCACCCCTGGTTACAAGAAACACGGAGGAGCTGAACTTTCTCCCTGCCTACCAGATAATTTTACTATTCTGTCATTGGATCTTAAATTTGTACCATTTTGCATTCTGAGCCACTGCCTATGAGCTATGTGTGGCTCTGCTCACTGTACCAGATTCCTCGTCTGATGAAGTGTGCTTAGAGCACACGAAAGCTTACTTTCTGAATAAAACTAAGTTGGTCTTAAAGGTGCAACTTGACTCCCATTTTGTTGCCTTTGCTGATTTCCTCCAGATGTGTAATTGTAAGGCCCAGCCAGGGGGAAAAATTGGCAGCTTGTTTCTGGCATCTGCAAAAAATAACAATAATAAAAGCAAACATGTTTTTCTTCTGACTAACATTTTGTTTATATGCTTCCGTAATCTTGCACAATTTTTATTTGTTACATTGCACTACCTAAATGCCTGCAATATCTATATTGTATTAACAAGTAACTGTACTTTTAAAGGCCAGCACATGTTTATCGTATCATGAGTTTTCATTGACCAGAATCCCTTTTGACCCAGCTGCTTTCCCACCTGGCTTCTGGAAGAGTTCTGCTTGCTTGAAAGTGTGCACAATCTTAGAACAATGTAGTTATTCTCCCAAAACCAAAACCTGCTACAAAAAAAAACCCTGGTTGATCCAGGTGGGTGGCCATGTTGGTCTGAAGCAGTAGAACAAAGTTAGAGCTGCCATGCGCAGGCACACTTCTTCAGATACAATGAAATGGAAGAATTTCATTATATCCATTTCATTATATCTGACAAAGTTATGAAAACTCATACCTTAAAGTTGCCGCTGGACTCAACTTTCAAGGGTTGGAATTTCATGCAAAACATATATATATGAATTTCAGCAGTGTGGAGTCCCAAGAAGAAGAAATTGGATTTATATTCCGCCCTCTGCTCAAGAGTCTCAGAGCGGCTCAAAATCTCCTTTACCTTCCTCCCCCACAGCAGACACCCTGTGAGTTGGGTGGGGCTGACAGGACTCTCACAGCAGCTGCCCCTTCAAGGACAACCTCTGCCAGAGCTATGGCTAACCCAAGGCCATTCCAGCAGGTGCGAGTGGAGGAGTGGGGAATCAAACCCGGTTCTCCCAGATAAGAGTCCGCACACTTAACCACTACACCAAACTGGCTCTCCAAGTGAAGTGGACATCACACACAGAGAGCTTCTCTTCTTTCCCTCTAGACGGTGGGCACACTGGAGAGCTATCTCTCCCACAACTCCAGGCTAAACAAGAGCGCAAGGCAGTGCCCAATTGATAAAGCATCTGTTTTTTAGAATCACGGAAGTGTTCTGGAGGGGCATGGTCCACTGTTCAAGCCAGATCTGGGTGTAGAAGAACACAGGTTCAGTTCTTGGCTGGGAAAGATCCTGATCATGCATGAAGCTACCTTACACCGAATCATTCTCTTGGTCTGTCCAGGTCCGTATTGTCTACTGGGAGCAGCTCTCCAGGGGCCCAGGCAGAGGTCTTTCACATCACTTCCTTGTCCATTTTAACCAGAGATGTTGAGTATTGAACCTGGGACCTTCGGCATGCAAAGCAGAGGCTCTTCCCCTATGCCACAGTCCCTCTCCTGATGCACTGGAGACCTTAAGGTGCTGCTGATGGTTAGAGTAAATATTATGGGCTAGATCAGGGGTGTCAAACTCATTTGTTATAAGGGCTGGATCTCACATAAATGAGACTGTCATAAAATGTAATGGTGATATAAACTTTATAAAAGACACAGACAAACACAAAGATTTTTAAAAACTTAAAACGGCATTCTTGCATTATTTTGTTTATTTAACAGTCTGATAACTCACACCTCTTGCTCTGAATTATTGCATCAAAATCTGGAGACAGTGTCTGTGCTGTAGCAGTCTTGGTATGCTGTTCAGGTGTTGCTCAGCTGTGCAAACCTACTTTTGATTTATTGACATTCATTAAAGAAATCTCATGGTCAATGCTTTGAGCCTAAGACCCAGGGAAAAACTTGAAATGGTTGGGCATTGTGAGCTTTGGTACATAAGTTGCTTCCTATGCTGGTCAGCTAATGGAGAAAATCGAGGCTTTGCTCTCTGTGCGATTGAGCAAGCCTGGCAAAGCAAGATGTGATGCAGAAGGAAGCAAGAGAAAGAGAAGGAAGCAGATGACAGTGAGTTGCTCGGGGGCCTGATAGGAGCCCTCTGGGAGCCTGATCCGGCCCTTGGGCCGCACATTTGACACTCCAGGCCTTGATGGTGTGACTGAAGTCACCCCAAGCTTTCCACCCAAGTAGTGTGAGACAGCCACTGAGCATGCTCTGAGGAGCCAGGGGAAGGTCTCCAAATGTGAGGGAATGCACTATATGGAAGTGAAGGCTTCTTGCTGCTCTCCTATGCACGCATATTAACTAAATTCAGAGAAAGCCCTGTGTACCCAGATCCTGGATGTCTTCCATCCTGTTGCATTGAGTAACGCTTACTTCAAGGGAGTTAACCCTGTGTTGGACTGACTTTGTTTTGGATTGCTCCTTTTTTCCTGCTGAGGTCGTGTGCAAATGTAAGATTTTTTTAAAAAGCTTTTTGTTAAAAAAAAAAATCAAAACTGCAAATGTAGGGATTTCTTTGCACATGGATATAATGATCCAGGTCATCAAGGAACAGTCTGCAAATGTTCCATATTATTAAAATTCATTACATTCAGTGTGTTAGTCCATCATTCCTCATTAAATGGTAACGTTCAAGAAAAAATGTGAAGAAGTTGGAGTTTTAATAATGGGGGGGGCACAGATTACGCTATGGGGATCCGGATCATTATTTGACCGCTGCGCACTGGAAGTCCTTAAATCCGCAGTTCTGTGCAAACAACTAAATCTCACCTATCCAGACAACTCTTTGGCACCCTGAAAGTGACCTTATCGTTTGCAGTAAGTGATGCAAAGGGTCACTATTAGGGCT
Source organism: Heteronotia binoei (assembly GCF_032191835.1). NCBI lineage: Eukaryota > Metazoa > Chordata > Lepidosauria > Squamata > Gekkonidae > Heteronotia > Heteronotia binoei. The sequence goes on from NC_083223.1 coordinate 22,795,650, forward strand.
TTTTTTGAACAGGAACACACAGGAATGCAGTTCCGGCTAGCTTGTCATGGGGTGTGGCCTAACCTGCAAATGAGTTCCTGCTGGGCTTTCTCTACAAAAATAGCCCTGGTCACTATGATTGTTGTCAAATCAACTCACTCAGTGGAATTTGCCAGCCTGATCTTGGGGGCTACACAGCGTTAGCTCTGGTTCATACTTGGGTGGCTATCCAAAGAAGTCCAGGGTTACAATGCAAAGGAAAACAACAGCAAACCACCTCTCAACAATCTCTACAGGGTCGCCATAACTTGACTGAGACTTGACAGCAAAAGAGAGAGAAGCAAAAATATGGCCCTTTTTCTTGTTACCACCAAAGGATTTTTTCTGAAGGTCCCTCTGCTCACCCTCCCAGAACCATCAGCATCCCAGTACTAGATCAGCAAGCCCAAGAGGCTGGTGCCAAAAAAAAAAAAAGAGCCTTGGTATAGAATGGCCCTTTGGATGGGAACCATTAAAAATGCATTGTCCTTTGTTTTGCCCTTTGGCTACATAGAATCTCATTTCTCGTTGGTTCCTTACACAATTAAGTAGAAATTGCATGTCATTAAGCTTATGCTAGTTGCACAATGAGAGACAGAAACATTACACTGTGATGTGCGCCTCTTCAATGTACAGTTGTGCGAACAACTGGACATGCCTATAACTGGGTGCTAAGCACCCTAGCCAATTAAGTCTTCCCTGCTAGCTTTAAAGGAGTGGAGTAAAGGGGATGCACAGTTTTCTACAGCCCCACTCTCTCTGGCTTACTGTGATGAATGGGCAACGTGTGCAAAGTAATACAGCAAGTGAACGAAATGAAGTCAAATTCGTTCCATGCACCATGGGTCCTGGATCTCCAGGGATCAGCTGCGTGTGCAACAATCTTCAGTTCATTTTAGGGTCGCCACCAGTGTTCACTCTAAGCTGAGTTAGTGTGAGCTAGCTCACAGTTTTTTAACCCCTGACACACATTTTTAGCTCAGGAAAAATGGCCTCAGAGCAAACTAGTTTATGCAGTGGCTCACAAATGTAATGCCAGTAGCTCGCAAAGCAGAATTTTTGCTCACAAAACTCCACAGCTTAGAGGGAACATTGGGAAGGTTGGACCAGAGGGTTCTGTTTTTTGAGCCCCAAAAGATGTACCCCAATCCTTCAATAATTCAAAATGGAGGGAAGACATTAAAAAGGCACGAACTCCGTTCAGAGTTCAGTCGTGCTTGTCATACCCTTGCTCCTGGCTCCACCCCCAGAGTCTCCTAGCTCTACCCCCAAAGTCCCCAGATATTTCTTGAGGTGGACCTGGCAACCCTAATGCTCAGAGCTGCAGTGCAGAAGCAGTCAACAGCAATCTTACCTTGTTCACATCTTACCTGGAAAACTCTGTGGTGTTGCCATAAGTCATTTGTGACCTGATGGCATTTGCCATCACCTGTCTATGTATATTTACTATAGATCAGGGGTCCCCAACCCACGGTCCGTGGACCAGTACCGGTCTGTGGCCTGTTAGCAACTGGGCCATTAATTGTATAATTATTTCATTATATATTACAATATAATAATAATAATAATAATAATAATAATAATAATAATAATAATAATAATAATAATAATAATAAATGACATTGGATTTATATCCTGCCCTCCACTCAGAGTAGCTCACAATCTCCTTTGCCTTACTCCCCCACAACAGACACCCTGTGAGGTGGGTGGAGCTGAGAGAGCTCTTACAGCAGCTGCCCTTTCAAGGACAACTCTGTGAAAGCTATGGCTGACCCAAGGCCATTCCAGCAGCTGCAAGTGGAAGAGTGGTGAATCAAACCCGGTTCTCCCAGATAAGAGTCCGCACACTTAACCACCACACCAAACTAATAGAAATAAAATGCACAATTGTATCATCCAGAAACCATATCCCACCCCTCCAGTCCATGGAAAAATTGTCTTCTACAAAACCGGTCCCTGGTGCCAAAAAGGTTAGGGACTGCTGCAATAGATCATCTATTTAGGATCTCATGGAACACTTTGTCATTTGTGTAGCAACAGAAGCTTCCACTCCATTTACTGGGAATAGTAAGGGACTCCCTCAAAGCAGTCCACTGAGGGAGGATCCATGAGGTCTTTGGCCACCTATGAAGTCCTCTTGGGCCTTCCCTCCACAGGGGATACCACCACTACCCAGCTATGGGAGATCTTTTCTCCCCAATACACCTTTGGGACACATTATAGGAGTTTGGGACATCTGAGAAATTCAGTCCTAAAATAGTGTGGGCATGGAGTATTCAGTTCTGCCCCTCCACCTCATAGTTTTTGGGAAGGCTTCCAATTAAAATCAAATCCAAATCACAATAAAATATCCATAAAGCAAAAGGAATAGGATCATGAAAGAGTTTTTTTTTAAATCAACCATCTAGAAATAAATCTTTAAAAAATTAAAAAATTAGTAATTAGAAAACAAGTAACTCAGACAAAATGCCGCGGCAGTTACAGCCTCCCACACAAACTGAACCCTGACCTGGATGGCCCAGGCCAGCCCAATCTTATCAGATCTCAGAAGCTAAGCAGGGTCGGTCTGGCTAGTCCTTGGATGGGAGAGCCCCAAGGAAGCCCAAGGTACACGCAGAGGCAGGCAATGGCAAACCACCTCTGAACATCTCTTGCCGGCTGTGATTTGACATTTCCCACCAGTGCCTTTTTTGAGCAGGAGTGCAGTCCCAGCTGGCTTGGTGTCAGGGGGTGTGGCCTAATATGCAAATAAGTCCCTGCTGGGCTTTTCCTACAAAAAAAGTCCTGTGTGAAACAAGGGTGACATCAGGGGGTGTGGTTTAATATGCAAACAAGCCCCTGCTGAGCTTTTTCTACATAACAAACAAACAAGCCATCACACAAGCAGAAGCAAAAGCAAACTATGCATTTAAAAAACCCCGAGCACATACTTGGGCTCCGTGATGCAGATGATCTGTGAGGGGCTTGTTCAGCCTGCCTTCCAGTGTCTCATTTTGACCCCTCCTCTTCCCTGGCGCATCTCAAGGAAAGCTTAAAGTGTCCCTCCCACCAGCATTCCTCTATCTCCTAACCTCCCCCCCCCCATACACACACACACTTGCACTCTCCTTTACCCTTCCTTTGCATGACAATCCCAAGCAGCCCCCTGAGGTGAATGGCAGGCCTGGGGAAAGCAGCTGTGAGGATCTTTAGCTGTCCTCTACTTGGGCTGCTTGGTGGAGGGCATCTGTGAGGGCCTTTTTCAGCCTGTCTTGCACTGTCTCATTTTATGGGGTGGCTCTCTCTCTGGTAGGCCCAACTGTCCGCTTGCTTGCTACTTTGCAGCCAGTTGGGGGCCGAGCAGTATTGTTGTTGGTGTTTTTTACCCTGCCTTTCCTCTTGGCTCACAGTAATAATCAAAACTGTACAAAGTAAAAAAAACCCACTCAAATAAAACAACAAACCCCAAATGCTTACCTCTGTCCCCCAAAGATTCCTGCTGCCCTTAGGTCATCAGAAGCCCTAGGAAACGGAACAGGCTTGCAGTGCCTTTTGCAGATCTCCAGAGAGGGGGGTCCCCCTCACCTTTTCCTCTGAAAGGCCTGAGCTTCGACCAGTGCCAGGTGGGAAACAACTAGCAAGTGGCTGCTTGAAGCCCATCCTTGGTGTGTGCGTGGGAGCACAGACGATGAGGCAAAATATGCAGGCCCGAGGCAGTTGAAAATCATAAGCAGCACCTTGAATTGATGTCCAGCGCCGGATTGAACCCTGTGGATGCCCCTAGGCAGTCAAAATCTCTGAAGCTCCCTCGTAAATTATCTCAGAGTCTGAGCACCTGCCCTGCTGCCGATGGCCCCTGTTGCAGCCTGCAGGCCCCTTCTCAAAAACCCCTTTGACAAAGCTGCGGGGGAGAGGCAGAGAGAGGCAAACCTGGCAACGACGCTAGCAGCAGCCTCGCCAGGCAAATCGGGCAAAGAGTGGCTCAGTTGCTAGCTGCGCATGCAGGTGTGGAATGCAAGCAGGGAAGAAACTGGGGGGAGCCATCCTGGGGCCCCTAAAGGAGTGGGGGTCCATAGGCCAGTGCCTGCTTGGCCTAACTGTTAATCTGGCCCTGTTGATCTCAGAAGCAAACTGGCAGGTAACAGACCACTTTCAGATGAGCAGCATATGTTTCCACCTGCTGGACCCTGACAATATTTGGGCTGCCATATTCTGGAGAGCCAGTTTGGTGTAGTGGTTAAGTGTGCAGACTCTTATCTGGGAGAACCGGGTTTGATTCCCCACGCCTCCACTTGCACCTGCTAGCATGGCCTTGGGTCAGCCATAGCTCTGGCAGAGGTTGTCCTTGAAAGGGCAGCTGCTGTGAGAGCCCTCTCCAGCCCCACCCACCTCACAGGGTGTCTGTTGTGGGGGAGGAAGGTAAAGGAGATTGTGAGCTGCTCTGAGATTCTTCAGAGTGGAGGGCAGGATATAAATCCAATATCTTCTTCATCTTCTTCTGGACAGCTTCAGTTTCTGAGTTATATTCAAGGGCAACCCAAGGCTGTTACATCTAACCATGAGACTACAGGAGCACAGACCGGCATGGCCAGATCAACTACATCTAAGAAAGGAGAGAACTAAAATTAAAAAAAAAAAAACCTAAGAAGAGCCCTGCTGGATCAGACCAGGGGTCCATCTAGTCCAGCATCCTGTCTCACACAGTGGCCTGCTAATTCCTCTGGAAGTCCAACAACAGGGCAAAGAGCTGGCACTGGCAAACCAGATGCTGCTAAGAGAAGGCACTCTGAGAGCCAGTTTGCTATAGTGGTTAAGTGTGCAGACTCTTATCTGGGAGAACTCGGTTTGATTCCCCACTCCTCCACTTGCACCTGCTGATGCGACCTTGAGTCAGTCACAAATTCTCACAGAGCTGTTCTGCTCTCGAGCAGTTTCTGTCAGAATTCTCTCAGCCCCACCTACCTCATAGAGTGTCTGTTGAGGGGGGGAAGAGGAAAAGGAGATTGTAAGCCACTCTGAGACTCCTTTGGGTAGTAAAGAGCAGGATATAAATCCAGTCTTCTCTTCCTCTTGGCCACTGTGCCGCCCTGCTTCTCAGACAGCAAGACTGGGTCCATGAGCACCCCCAAGCTCTTTTAACCTGCTGCAAGTGGGGCTGTGAAGACTCAGCGTCACAGTCTACTGAGCTCAAGGGAGGGAAATTGTCTGTGAGCCCAAAGGGAGCAGCAGAATCACAGGCTGCAGAGTGACACATCCCATGGGGAATAATTTACACTGGCTAAAAAGCTGTGTGTGCAATAGTCACTAATGCTCCCACCACTGAAAAAGAGCCTCTTCGTAAAGGAATCCTGGGCTCCTCCTGTGGAGGCAACCTTTGCTCCAGTCTTTCTGCAGACTCATCACTCTGCTGTGTTGCTCAGAGACCTCAACCATTTAACGCTGTCTGATTCAGCAGAAAACCACCGAGGGAATGGGCGACGGACAGCAACAGCGATCACTTTGGGGTTTTGTATGAGGGAACGGCTAACACAACATTTGTGCAACGTGTCTTTCTTTTCTAAAATTGAAAAACTGTCAGGGGAGTGGAGAAGCTACCGAATTTGATGTTGTAAGCGCTCAGGCCTTGGGGAGAAGAAATCCAGGAGCGGACAGAAGTAAGAGACGGGGCTTGAGTTGCAATCCTCACATTCTCTTGCCACTGTTGCAGCTCAGGATTACAAGGGAAAGGCCCAGTGGCTGGGCTAGGCACCCTTCTCTATGAATCAGGCCCACCAAGGGGACTGACTCCTGAGCAAATAAGCAATGAATAGAAGCCAGATATATTTATGTGACGATCATTGTACTTTTGTGAGACACTGACCTAGGTCATCAGCATATCTGGAAACTATGAGAAACCATGAAGAACTATGGGACGCCGTCCATCTATCTGCTTATCTTATACATTACATATCAGCAGATATAGCACCAAAGAAGTTAATTTTATATATTATGGTTTTAATAATTGCTTAATGTTTTATACTAATATTATTTTATAATAGATTATTGTATTTTATGATGTTAATATGCTGTTAGCTGCCCTGAGCCTGTTCGCAGGGAGGGCAGGATACAAATAGAAATGAATGAATGAATGAATGAATGAAGTCACACTGTAAATAAGCAATAAGTTACACTGAATAAATAAACAATAAGTTACACTGACCTATGGCATGTAGGAGATCATTTTATTTTTTTATGTATTTTAAATATCCAAATCTCCTCTTATGCACTAACAACTTTAAATTTCTAATTTCTAAAAAAGGTAAATATATAAAATACAACTAGCTAGAGAGCCAGTTTGGTGTAGTGGTTAAGTGCATGGACTCTCATCTGGGAGAACCTGGTTTGATTCCCCACTCCTCCACTTGCAGCTGCTGATGTGACCCTGAGTCAGTCACAAGTTCTCACAGAGCTGTTCCTCTCAAGAGGAGCTTCTGACAGAGCTCTCTCAGCCCCACCTACCTCACAGGGTGTCTTTTGTGGGGAGGCGAAGGGAAAGGGGGTTGTAAGCCGCTCTGAGACTCATTCAGGTAGTGAAGGGTGGGGTATAAATCCAACCAGTGTTCCCTCTAAGCTGAGTTAGTATGAGCTAGCTCACAGATTTTTAACCTCTAGCTCAAACATTTTTGTCTTAGCTCAGGGAAGATGACCCCAGAGCACAATAATTTACACAGTAGCTCACAACTTTAATGCCAGTAGCTCACAAAATATAATTTTTGATCACAAGACTCTACTGCTGGGAGGGAACATTGAACCCAACCCCCCCTCCTCTTCCTCTTCTCCTTTTGGCGGGTCTGATTCATAAATAGTTGGGTGTCTCATAGCAAAGGTGCCTGGCAGCAGGCCCATGGCGAGGCAGGGAGGACAAGAATCTGGTAAAAAGTTTCTTCACAGTTTTGCTCAGAAAAAGCAAAGGGAAGGGAGAGTGAGAGAACTTTTCCCTTCACATGCTTTGGGTTTTATATGAATTTCAGTTTTCTCTTTGAGGCTTCCATCCACCTAGATTGACCAGCTCAATTCAGAAATTTCTTGGGACTTGGGGGGTGCAGCCCAGGGAGAGCACAGTTTAGTGAAGGGAGGAACCTCATCAGGGCAAGAATGCCACAAAGTGGACATTTTCTCCAGGGAACTGATATTTGTCAGCTGGAGATCAGTCGCGATTACCAGAAATCTCCAGTGCCTTCTTGGAGGCTGGCATCCCTAATTCCTGTCGTCCAATGCCCTGTCCACCAGACCCCATAATTGATTGTTTTCAGGCCTCAGCCATGAAAAGGGTGAGAGGTTTAAGGTTCACCCCATCCTCCTCTTTCCACAGCCTGCCTTCTCCATTGGTGGAAGTCAAAGCCATTGGCTTACCTTTGAAGGCCAGCCTAAAGAAGAGAGGTGAGGTCCAACTCTTCAAGGAGAGTGGAACATCCCCTAAGACCTGGAGAGCTGATTGGTCAGCAGTTCAAGCCTTATACTTGCCTTCCTTTCCCTCCCCCCAGCTGCTCAGCTTTCTCCCTAGTGAGAATTAGAGGTACTCTGCCCTCCAACATACATTTCTCAAGCAGATCCCATCTGCAACTGGAGGCTCTTCTCCAATGAATTATGACCCTACTGGACTTCTGGAGCCTCCTGTTATTGAACTTCTGATGGACTTGCCCGGAGCATGGAGGCAAGAAGGTCTGTCAGCAAAATGCCTCAGAAACTTGTCCCAGCAAGCTGCCAACATCTTCAGAAAGCTTCAGGAAGAAAAGCCCTTTCCCCACTCAGAACAGCTCTGCCAGGCAGCTATCTGTAGCTGCATGGGTGCCGGAAAAGTGTGCATGCGTTGCTGCCATCACTGTCACCGAGAGGCGGGTCCATGAGCAGGATTAACAATTAGGCCAAGCAGGCGCTGACGTATGAGCCCCCATGCCTTTAGGGGCCCCAGGCTGGCTTTTCCCCCTTGGTTTCCCCCCTGCTTGCAGACCTCCCAGCCTGCACATGCAGCCAGCAACTGAGCCACTCTGCCCGACTTGCCTGACATCGTTACCAAGTTTGCCTCTCTCTGCCTCTCCCCTGCAGCGGGGGCTGTGGGTGATGAGGTGGGCACTCAGACTCTGAGATAATTTGCAAGGGGGCCTCCAAGATTTTGACTGCCTAGGCCTCCCTGGGGTTTAATCCAGCACTGTCCATGAGTAGGCAAAACATGGAAACATGGTGCATGTGATTGCATTTGCTAAGGGGCAGGCAGGAATGCTTCCCAGGAAACAGGGCTATTCACTTCATGGGCTTTCTCCCCCCTCCCCCCCCCCACTCCTGGAATAGCCCGCTCAAGAAGGTCAGGAAGCCCACCCAACCCCCCCACCCGGCTTTCTGCAAACAATGCAAAACTGAACAATCCAAGAGGGCTTTCCTGTGTGGGGAATAGGGCTGCACTGGTACAAAATGGTTTTACGACTTTTGCTTGGAGAAATGATTAGGTACTCTGGTCTAGGCTGCTGTGTATAGCTCAGCTATGCAATTTCTGTGCCACCTAATGAATACTTATGCTCTGCTTCACCTCTTTCTGGTGCTTCCAGGCTTCCAAAATCCTAATACACTGGTCACTGAATGTCCCATTTTGTCAATTGTACTGACTCACTATGTAACAAAGTTGGAGTCCAGTGGCACCTTTAAGACCAACAAAGCTTTATTCAGCATGCTCGCTATACGTCATCCACTTTCAATCCCTGTGAGAAAGGCAGACCATAAATAATGTCGGTCGGTCGGTCAGTCAGTAAAACCTAACTATGGATAAATGATTAGGGCTGGTGGCTTGTGCACTGCTATAAAAGGGTACTGGAAGAAGGATCCTGCTATGTAATTTTTTCCACTGTTTAACATGTCATGTGAATCCTTCAGCTTTGCTTCAGTTCAGCCGTTGAGATTTCTGGTGGGTTCCAGACTTCTACAACCCTAATCTTATATTGCATTGCTTATGGAGAGTCCCATTTTGTTGGCTGGGCATGCTCACTCGATATCCTCTGCCTTCAGAAAGGTGGACTATAAATAACATAAGTAAAATAAAGTGAATCCACGGAGGCAGCATGGCCTCTGGCTCACACACACAAGATAACAAATGTGGGGAAATACAGGGAGAATTGATGGGTCAGGAGGAGACCATAATCTTCTTCAGCCAGTGGGTTCTCCCAATGACCTCTTGGAGCAGAGGGATAGAATTGACAGGAGGAAGCTGGGGAGGGCTTTTTTTGTAGCAGGAACTATGAGGCCCACACAGTCCTGATGTAGCCAGTCCTCCTGGAGCTTGCAGCAGGCCCTGTACTAAGATCAGGCTCCATCAGGGGTGTGTGGCCTAATATGCAAAGGAGTTCCTGCTACAGAAAAAAGCCCTGAGGCTGGGCAACGTCCACCCCTTCCTATCTATGGGGTCTTCCCTGCCTTCACATCAGCATTACTGTAAATATGGTACTGCGGTAGGAGATGAGGAGGGGGCCTGGTGATTCCCCAGCAAGAGGCATGTAGCTTAGCTGGCTTGCAAAAGCCACAACATCCCAGGCATTCAGCCCATTCCAGAACCCCGCCCCACCCATGGCCAGTCACACCATCCAAATGCAATAAATGCAAATAGCAATAACAGACAATTTAGCAGACAGCAATGACAGCAAACGTAGGCAACAACAGGAAACAGTCAGCAGTGAAGAGGCTTGTCTTCCAATGTTTCCTTCAATTCTGTTTGTTTTCTTCTTTTCTCTTGGTTTAATTGAGAGAACATTCATACTGTTCTCAACAGGGCTTTTTTTTTTTTAGAAAAAGCCCAGCAGGAACTTATTTGCATGCTAGGCCACACCCCCTGGCATCACCATTGTTTCACACAGGGCTTTTTGGAAGAAAAAGCCCAGCGGGAACTTATTTGCATATTTGGCCACACCCCCTGACATCGCCGTTGTTCCACACAGGGGTTTTGTGGAGAGAGCCCAGCGGGAACTAATTTGCATATTTGGCCACACCCCCCCCCCCGACATCACCATTGTTTCGTGCAGGGCTTTTTCTACCCCAAAAGCCCTGTGTGAAACAATGGCGATGTCAGCAGGAACTCATTTGCATATTAGGCCACACACCCCTGACATCGAGCCAGCTAGGACTGAGTTCCTGCTCAAAAAAAGCCCTGGTTCTCAAGATATTTCATAGCACTGGCAGAACACATTCAAGCCTGCGCTGTCCGTTCCCAGAATCTAAGCATCCAGATAGATGACATCCATGACATCATTACTATGGCAAGTGCAGAAACCTGTGTTCCTTTTCTTGGGTTCCACTCCCAATTTGTTGGAAATTGTTATTCCTCACTACAAGTGGTTCAATTTGTTATTCCTCACTGCAAAACCAAAAACCCACTCACCCACCCTACATTTGCTAAGGGAGTGATATGTTCTGGTCCATTGCTACCTCTGGTCCCCACATCATTACTATGGCAAGTGCAGAAACCGTATTCCTTTTCTTGGGTTCCACTCCCATCCTAGTATCCAGGGACCTAACAGACCACCAGTTTCTTTTCACTTCTGGGGAAACCGAATTCTGCTTCTGTTCTATGATCCCGTCTTCACGGCCTCTGTTTCAAAGGGCAGCACGATCTAGGGCCCTCCTTCAGCTGGGAAAACAGGGAACGATTACGGCTCCCTTGAATTCACACCTTCGGATCCCAGGGCCAGGCGCACACTGAGCATGCCCCGTGCCTCGTAGAGGCTGCTGTGGATCTCTGGCCTGTTCTCGAGACAACGGACTAACCGGAGGTTCCTCTGTTGTGAACAGCGCTCCCTTGGGGGTCACTTTGCTGTGAATGTCCCTTGCGGTTGGGGGTGCAGTTTCCCATTTACCTTTCCTGAGAATCCTTATGTCAGCCGCCCACGTCCTTCTGCTGTCAGCCGTCCCAGGTCCTTCTGCTGCCGGGCCACGAATGTACCAGGTGTTGCTCCAATTGCACAATTCAGGCAAGGGCTTTAATGCTTCAGCGAAGTCTTTTAAAATCCTGGGAACTTGGCACGTTTTTGGTATTTCCCTTCTGCTCCGAGGACCGTCAACAACCAAGGCGCCGCTCCCTCCCTCCCTCCCTCCTCGGGGCCCCCAGCCCCGAGGCCCTGCCCTTTGCGCCGCCTGCCGCGCCTCGCTCGGGCGGCATCCAGGCCTTGCCCAGCCTCTGCAGCCGCCAGCCAAGCCCGGGCGCTCCCAGTGGATGAGGCCCCTTCCGCCAAGGAGTTCCCACAAGCAGTGCGGAGCTTTTCCCCACCGCGGCTCTTTCTTCCGCGCTTGCCTCCTTTCTGGCAGGCTCCGGCGCTTCTTGCTCCCAAGGAACTTTGCTCCGCGGTTTTCCTTCCCGCAGCCGGGGCCGCCTGCTGCTGTCCACGCCGGGCCCCTGCCGGGGATGGCGCGCCCCTGCTCCGAGCCACCGCCCAAGGCGGCGGGGGAGCCCAAAGCCATCTGGCCTGCCCGCCCGGCCCCCAAAGCCGCGGGTCAGGCTCATTGTCCCCGCGCCCGGCTCCGGCCCACGGGGGAAGGGGGGCAGCAGCGCTTCCCCAGCAGCCCAACCCTCGCCCCCCCCACCCCACCCGCCAGGCAGCTCCCGCTCGGCAAAAGGAGCAGGCCCAGCCCTGGCACAAGGGCGGGGGGGGGGAGGCTGCACACATGGCTTCTGCTTTTGCCGAAACGGGAATGAAATAATTGCCTTGTACTGCCCCCCCCCCAGCCTCTCCCCCAAAAAAACACTTGAAGGAAGGAAGGACGGGAGGGAGGGAGGGAGAGAGGAGAAAAAGAGAGAGAGAGAGAAGAAAGAAAGAAAGAAAGAAAGAAAGAAAGAAAGAAAGAAAGAAAGAAAGAAAGAAAGAAAGAAAGAAAGAAAGAAAGAAAGAAAGAAAGAAAGAAAGAAGGAAAAAGGAAGGAAGGACGGAAGAAGGCAAGAAAGAAAGAAGGAAGGAAGGAGAGAAAGATAGAAAAAAGGAAAGAGAAAGTAGGAAGGAAAGAAAGAAGGAAGATGGTGAAAGGAAGGAAGGAAGGAAGAAAGAAAGAAAGAAAGAAAGAAAGAAAGAAAGAAAGAAAGAAAGAAAGAAAGAAAGAAGGAAGGAAAAAGGAAGGAAGGACGGAAGAAGGCAAGAAAGAAAGAAGGAAGGAAGGAGAGAAAGATAGAAAAAAGGAAAGAGAAAGTAGGAAGGAAAGAAAGAAGGAAGATGGTGAAAGAAAGGAAGGAAGGAAGGAAGGAAGGAAGGAAGGAAGGAGAAGAAAGAAAGAAAGAAAGAAAGAAAGAAAGAAAGAAAGAAAGAAAGAAAGAAAGAAAGAAAGAAAGAAAGAAAGAGAGAGAGAGAAAGAGAGAAAGAGAGAAAGAGAGAGAGAAAGAGAGAAAGAAAGAAAGAAAGAAAGAAAGAAAGAAAGAAAGAAAGAAAGAAAGAAAGAAAGAAAGAAAGAAAGAAAGAAAGAAAGAAAGAAAGAAAGAAAGAAAGAAAGAAAGATTGCTCGGGGAGGAGGCGGTGGGTGCTGCCAGCTGGTGGGATTTTTGCCTTTTGCTCTGGGGGTCCCTGGGGGGGGGAAGGCGGGGGGGTGGTTGGCGGTTTGAGCTGAAGCCGGGAGAGTGACGGCGCCCTTCGCCAATAAGGGCGGCCCCTTTTGCTGCCTCCTCGGCGGCGCTCCCCTCCCCACCCCCGGCCTGCTGCCTTCTCCCCTCCGCCCCCCCTGCCCTGCCCTGCCCTGCCCGGCCTTCCCCCCTCCTCCCTTCCAGAAGGGGACCTGCGGATCAAACCCGGTGCAAAGAAGGGCTTTCTGCCCCGGTTCCCCGGACGCCTTTGCCAGACAGCCTTCGGGGTTTCTGGGAACAGAAAAGCGGGGAAAGGGTCGCAGTGGGTTCCGGGCGGATCAAGGGCAGCGCCAACCTCGGGGCGGAGAGAGCAGCCGGGGCGGGGCCGGGGCGTCGGGCTGAAGGGTGGTTTGGAGGCCGCTGGGTTTCGGGGCGCCCAGAGGGTGCAAGGCCAGAGGAAAGGCTTCCCCAGCCCGCTCCCGCCCGGCAGCAGCATCCGAAGGGCCAGAAAGGCCAGCGATGCCGGTGGGGGCGCGCGAGGTTCCCGCGGGTGGCGGAGCCCAAAGCCGGGCGCGCTTTCCCTCCCCGGCCCAGGAGGAGGAGGAGGCTGGCGAAGACGAAGGCGGGGGGCAGGCAGGGAGGGAAGCAGCGGGGCGCCGGGCGGAGGGCTCCGAAAGCAGCCTAGGAGCGGTGGAAGTTCGTCCGCGGTGGCCCCCACGTCGGGGCAGCGTCTCCAAGGAGAGACCCGGGGACAGAGGACTCCGAAGTGCCGGAGCGCAGACAAGTTCCTTTTCCAGGAGTTCCTTCCTTCCTTCTTGACGCCGGCTGAGCTTTTCTGCGCCTTCGAGGCGCGCCGAGACTGGGCCTCCCTCCCAGCTGGCTTGGGCCGCCCGACCAGGCTGCGGGGAAGCCGGTCCGGAGAGCAGCCGGGACCCGGTCAGGGGGAGACCCAGGGAGGCCGCCGCCGCGGTCCTTCCCCCGGCCCCGGGGTGCTGCGCCTGGGGCAGCTGGACTCTCCTCCCGCCGGCCCCGGAGCCCTTCCTGCGGGCCCTCCTGCCTGCGGCTCCGGGGAAGGGAAGGGAAGGGAAGGCGGCGGCTGCTGGTCTCCTTGCCTGCCGCTTCCCCCGCGGCTGCCTCCAGGCCCGCAGGAGGAGGAGGGAGTCCCAGCGGCCCATCACTCATCGCGGGGCTGCCCGTCGCCTGGCCGGCCTAGTGGGGCGCCTCCCCCCGCTTCAGACGCTCTGGGGAGCCAGGGCTGGAGGGGGGGGCTCGGCCGGCGCCTCCCCACCATTTGATCTCCCCCCCGGCCTGGATTGGATCCCGGGCTCCCCCCCCCCCCCGCCGAGCCGGCTCAACTGCTGCCTGCAACAAAGACCCCGGCGGGGGGGGGGAGTTGGGGGTCGTCCGCAGCGCCTTGGAGAAACCCCCCCCCAGCGCCGAGCCTGTTCCTCTGCCGCCAGCCAAGCCGCCCCCCGAGACTCTGAGCGGGCCGAGCGCTCCTCTCCTGCCGGGGACGCCAGCTCGGCGCTCGGGCTCCTTCTGGCTGCCCTGGGGCGGGGAGGCGAGGGCGAGGGCGAGGCCGGGCGGGCTCCTGCGCTCCGCAAGCCTGAAGGCGGCGGCGGCGCTTGCGGAGGCCCAGGGGCGGCAGGGGCTTCCTCGGTGCCCGCCAAAGCGCCCCCCCAATCCGCCAGGCTTCCTGCGGACGGCGCTGCCCGTTCCCCCCACCATGCCCAGCCCCCAGGCAGGTCGCTTCTGCCTCCAGCCCCGCAGACTTCGCCGCTCAGCGGAGCGGCCCGCAAACCAGTCCTGGCCGGGGACGGACGCGCCGTCCGGCTCAGAAAGAGCAAAGCCCCCGCCGGCCTTGGCTTGGGCGCCTCTGTGGGGACGCCGGTGGGCCCCGTCGGCGAGGGGGGGGGAGGGCGGCGGGGGCAGAGTGATCCGTGACTAGTGGGCAGGAGGGTCACTCCCTCGGGGGCTCTCCGGCGGCTCCACCCCAGCCATTAAGGAAGGAGCCGGCGGAGGGACTCGGGGCTGGGATGGCGGGGGAGGGAGAGCTGCTGTCAAGGAGCCCAAGGCAGAGCAACGGACGCTCCGTCCTTTGACTCCCAAAGAAGCCCGGCCCGGAGACGCACCTCGCCCAAACCCCGAGGCCCCTTTGCCAAGCGCGCCCCCCAAGCCGCTGCGCCGCCTGGAGACTGCACTGCCCCGCAGGCGCCCCCCCCCCCAAGTTTCCAGGCGGGGAGGAAGGCCGAGAAGGGTGGCGAGGCAGCGAAAAGGCCGCGGGAGGGAGAGGGGGGGAGAAAGGGAGGCCAGAGAGGGAGCGCCGCGTTGCCACCCGGGCGGAAAAAGAGAGGAAATAATCGGTGAAAGGGGTTATTTTCTTTGGCCATTCGTTTCCTTCGCCTCCGCGGCTCGAGCAAAAGAAATTCGTTGGCCTGTTGTTGTTTTTAAAGACCCTCCCAAATTAGAGGAATGCAAATCAATCCCTCTTCTCCTGCTTCTTCTCCCGCTTTTATTATTCCTTTTAATAAAACCACTTGATCTTTGCTTGGGAAATCGCCCTTAATGGCAGGGGCTTGCCTCTTCGCCTGGCCCCCGCGCCATTATTTATGGGCTCTAAATTGTGGAAAGTTCCCTTGACGTTCAATTTACAAGTTGGGGGGTGTTTTCCCCCTTGCCTCCCCCTCCCCTCCCCCTCCTCTCCCCCGGCCTTGCCTTTTGTCCTGAAGAAAGACGTCGTGTTGGAAGGGCTTTGAAAGGCGCACACAGGAGAGGCCCTGCCCGCCCGCCCGCCGAAAGGGAAGGGAAGGGAAGGGAAGGGGGGCAGAGGCGCAGGCTCGGTCCCTTTTAACGCCGCAGCGCTCCTGAATAACTTCTTGGCATAATTGCCCGAGGCCTTTTGAAAGGCGAGCGAGAAGGCCGCCTTCGCTGGGGAAGCCGCATGGAGTCGATTTGGGGGGCTTGCGGGGACCGCCGCTTCCCTCGCGTTTGCTGCTGCTGCTGCTGCTGCTGCCTTTTTCTTCTCCTTTTTCTTGTTTTGTTTGAAAGAAAAAGAAAGGAAAGCGTGAATAAAAGCGGTTTTTTTGTAAATGGCGAGCGAGTGGCCGCTTCTGGCAAATTGGTGTGTCCGCTGCTGGCGCTGCGGCGAGTCTCTCGCGTCGACACAAGGAGGCCTTTGTGGGACTCCCGCCCGGCGCTGGCAGGCCGGCTTGGAGCGCCACGAAGGGCCTTCTGCCTCGCCAGGCAGGAGGCGGCCCGAGCCAACAACTCGCCGCCAAAGGACGGGGCGCCCCGAAGCAGCGCCGGGAAGGCAAGTCCGGCTCCAGCGGAGTCCCCGGGAAGGGCAGGCGGCCAGCTGCTTGGCCGAGGACGACGAGGCGGTGCCGGGGGGCGCGGGAGGGGCGCTGGGGGCGCCGGAGAAGGCAAGCGGGGCCACAGGGGCAAGCCAACCCCCCCCCCGCCGGGCAGGAGGCAAGTCGCGGCTCCCTAGCTGCGCCCAGATGCGCCGGCAGCGCGCCCCCGAGGGGCCGGGGAGGGAGCGCGGGTTCCCCAGAGGCTGGCGATCGGAGCCGGGCCCCGTGGCCGAGGGGGCAAGTCCCAGGCCGCCTCTTCGCTTTCCCAGGGCCGGCTGCGCCCTCGGAGGGGCACCAGGCCTCCTGCAGCCAGGAGAAGCAACGATGCCCTCTGGCCCCCCAGCGCGCCTGGCCCCGCCCAGAAGTGGGACCCCCAAGGAGCAGCCCGGGCGGGAGGGGGCGGGAGGGGAGCGAGAGAGCGCCGGGCTCTCCAGAGGGCCGGATCGATCCCTCCAGAAATATCGACCGCTCTTCATTTCCCAATTAACCGAGCGCGTAAAGAGATGCCCGCCGTCTTGCGGCCGGATGGTCATTTTGTTAGCGGCGCCAGCCGAAGCCACCCGGCCTCCACTTGCCCGCCTGCAACTCCGCCCCCCCCCCACACCCGGGTCGCCCCCCCCCTTCACAGCCGGCGACCCACCTGCGCCCGGCGGCCTTCCTCCTCCAAGCCCCGCCGCCGCTCCCGGGGCCGGCCGATGGGGGGCGTCTGGCTGGACCGGCTGGGCTTGGCGGGACTCCCCGTCGGGGGAGGGCCAGGGGCGCGGGAGGGGGGACTCGGGGGTGGAGGCAGCGGAGTTTTCCCGGAGCGCCAGAGAAGAGCCCCCCGCCCCCGCCCGGGCGCCTTCCTCAGCCGGGCCGGGGGAGGGGGGCTTTGCAGGGAGGCTGGACGGGGAGGGCGCGGGCGGCTGCCACCTGAGTCCGGGAGGCGTGGGCGGCGCGGCTGGGTTGTGGGGCGCGGAGGGGGGAGCGGGGCGGAGGCGGGGGCGGGGGCGGGGCCGAGCTCTCTCCTCCGAGCGCCCCCCTCCCCGCAGCCCCTCTCGGCCAATGGCGAGGCGGGACGGCGCCCACGTGGGCCGGGGCCGGCTCGGCGGCTGGCAAAAGGTGAATGAGAAAGAAGAGCGCGATTCAAAGGCGAGCGGGCCGCCACTGCGCCCAGGGAGCCGGGCGGCCGGAGCAGGCGGGCAGAGCGAGCGAGCAGGCGAGGAAGCAGGCGGGCGCGATGCCTCCGGGCTGAGCCCTCGGGGCCCGGCGCCTCGGCCGCCCTCCCGCCCCGTCCAGGCCTCCCTATGCGGGCCGCCCCGCCGCTCAGGATGATGCCGCGCCCTCTGGGGAGCAGCACGGCCTTCAGCATCGACGCGCTCATCGGCAGCCCGCCGCCGCCCAGCCCGGCCCACTTCGTCTACGCCGGCTACCCCATGTTCATGCCCTACCGGCCCGTCGTCCTCCCGCCGCCGCCCCCGCCGCCCCCGCCGCCGCCGCCGCCCCCGCCGCCCGCCCACCCGCTGCCCTTCTGCTCCGGCCTGGCGCAGGGCATGGCGCTCACCTCCACCCTCATGGCCAGCCTGCCCGGCACCTTCGCCGCCGCCGCCGCCGCCCAGCAGCACCACGAGGCCGCCGCCCGCAAGTTCGCCCCGCCGCCCGCCAACTTCGACAAGGCCGACGCCGCCCAGGCCGACGCCGACGAGGGCAAGGCCTTCCTGGCCAAGGACGGCTCCCTCCTGGCCTTCGCCGCCGCCGCCGAGGCCGTCCAAGCCTCCCTCGGTGAGTCCCTGGCCGGGCGCGGGCACTGGGGGGCGGGGGAGGGAGGGGGGGGAACGGCCGTCCCGAAGGGCCCGCAGCGGGGGGGGGCGGCTCCTACTCTCCGCCCGGGACGGTCCAGGCGCCCCCCGCAGCCTCAGGCCTCCGCGCTCCCCGCAGGCGCCGCCTCGCTGGCCTCCCCTCCAGCCGCCAGGAGCCTGGCAAGTCAGGCCCAGGGAGAGGCGAGCAGGCCTCGCAAGGGAGCGGGCGGGGGCCGGCCACTGAGCCTCTCCCCGGCGCCCCGTCCCGCGTGCGGCGACCTCGGCGGCGGCCTCTCCAAGCGGGAGCGCTGCCGGAGCCCTTCCCGAGGGGGCTGCTCTCTGGGCCCCCCTGGCCCGCCGCCGCCTGGGTTGGGGAAGGGCTGCCCGATGGTTTCAGGAGGGGCCTGGGGCGCTTGCAACGCTCGCCGGCTCCCTCGGCCTGCCCGGGCCTTGGAAGTCCCTCCTCGCAGCGGGCGGGGTTGGAGGGTAGCCAGGCAGCCCCCGGGCGCGGTGCCGTCCCCTCTCGGGGCGTCCTACGGGCAAGCGGGCGAGCCGGCAGGCAGTAACGCGGCACCGGGCCCTTCTGGCTTGTCTCTTCCGCTGCAGGGGCCGTGCGAGGCGCGTCGGGGAAGGACGAGGCGAAAGGCGAGGAGGAGGCGGCGGCGGCGGCGGCGGCGAAGGGCAAGGACGAGAGCTTCTCCATGGACAGCGACCTGGACTACAGCTCCGACGACAATCTGCCCGGCGGCCAGGCGGCGCACAAGGAGGACGAGGCGGGCCACGGGCTGGAGGAGAGCGGCCCGAGCGCGGCGGCCGCCAACAGCGCCACGTCCACGGGCAAGAACCGGCGGCGGCGCACGGCCTTCACCAGCGAGCAGCTGCTGGAACTCGAGAAGGAGTTCCACTGCAAGAAGTACCTGTCGCTGACGGAGCGCTCGCAGATCGCGCACGCCCTCAAGCTCAGCGAGGTGCAGGTGAAGATCTGGTTCCAGAACCGGCGCGCCAAGTGGAAACGGGTCAAGGCCGGCAACGCCAACTCCAAGACCGGCGAGCCCTCGCGGAACCCCAAGATCGTCGTGCCCATCCCCGTCCACGTCAGCCGCTTCGCCATCCGGAGCCAGCACCAGCAGCTGGAGCAAGCCCGGCCCTGACCCGGACTCTGGACACGGCCGGCGGCTGCCGGGACTCGCCGGCTCGCTCGGGGGCGGACTCTTTCCGCGGCCTTGGGAAGAGGGCGCCGAGGGGGCCGGAGCAGCGGGGCTGCCGGGCCGCTCCTCCTCCTGCCACCGCTCCCGCCGCCCTCCCCGCCCCCGGCGCTCTGCGGCTTGGCTTTCGTTGCCTCCTGGGCTTCCTTGGGACACGGTGGTGGCGGCGGCCTCTTGCAAGCCATCTCTCCCGCAACGAAAGCGCACGACTTTCCCCCTCCCCCGCCTCGGTTGTGTTTGCATTAATTTATTTCCAAATGTAGTTTGGTTTCGGGGTTGCTTTTTTTCTTCTTAAGTTATGGGGGGAAACGAGAAACGGAAAAAACCAAACCCGGTTTTCTGTTGTGAATAAAGAGACGCGAAAACGAAAGCGAGCCAAGCCGGTGCCGGAGGGGCGGGCGGGCGGGCGGGGGGCGGCGTGGCCGGAGCGGCGCTCGGCAGGGCTCGGCCTTCAGCGGCAGCCCAGGGCCGGTGCTCGGGGGAGCGGCCGAGGAGGGAGCCGCTGGGCTCAGCTGCGGAGGCCAGGCCTGCCCTCGTCTGCCTTCGGAGGCCAACTGGATGGCTCGGGGCAGTTTGCCGGAGCAGGGCTGGGTGGAGAGGGGCAGTTGGCGGGCCGGGCCGGGCCGAAGCGCGCAAAACCCGGCGTCTGGGCTGGCCGAGGAGGGGGCCAAGCGGTTCCCGCGGGCGGGCCAGGAGGTGACTTGGGGAGGGGGACGGGGCGTGCCAAGCAGGAGGCGGCGGGCGGGCGTCCCAGGAAACAGCCGCGGCGGGTTGCGCGCCCAAGAACGGCCGGACCCCTCTGCGGCTCCCGGGAGAAGCGCCGCCGCCGCCAAACGTCTCTGGGCGGCTGGGCTCCCTTTGCCAAGGCGGCGGCGGCGGGAAGCGGCGGCCTTGAGATGCGGCCGGCGGGGTCAAGCGGGGCGCAAATGGAAGAGAAGTCGGGCCACCGCAGAGAGGTCCGGCCGGGAAAGGCGCCTCGCCGCGCTTTGGGAGTAGCGCCGCCCGCCAGAGCCCGGCCCGCTCCCGTCCCCGCCTGATCCGGCCCGGCGCAAACGGAAAACGCAGCAGTCCGTCGCCGCAGTTGGGAGATGGGGCCCGATCTGGGGAGCCGGGGGCAAGGAGGGCAGCCCCGCCGAGGTCAAAGGAATCCCCCCCCCAAAAAAAAGCCCCGAAGCAAAAGGAATCCCGCGAGCGCGAGGCCTCCCGCCGCCGGGCTCCTGCCTTGTCTGGAGAGCAGCCACGCGAGGCCGGCTCCTTCGCTCCAACTCCGGGCGGAGAGCAGCAAGGATCGCTCCATTTGGGGCCGCAGAGACCAGCCAGGAGTTTTTGGAGGGAGGGGGGGGTTGAGCTGGGGAGAGTCGAAGCTGCCGGGGCCCCTCCGCCGGCCCGCTGAAACCGCCTCCCTCCCGCTCGCCCTCCCCAAACTACACCCGAAACGAACTGGCTGGAAAAGGCCTGCTGGGGGGACTGGGAAGCGGCCCGGTGCGTCGTGGGGATGCTCCCCGACTCGGGTGTTGCCTGGGTGGTGTGCCTGGGAAAGGACAGGCCTCCCGAAGGGGCGCAGGCCAGGCCGGGGCAGAGCTGTGGGTGGGGAGGGGAGGGGGAGGCCCGGGCTGCAGCTCTGGGGTTCTGGAGGGGTCATCTGGATGGGGCGGAGCCTACACGTGTCCGTCACCCCCCCCCCCCCGCGGCCGCTTCCCAAAGACCAGTGTCGCGCTCGACCTTTCATGCTGGGTTCAGCCTGTCCCCAAACTGACATTCTGTACTAACATCAGGGAGTCCTAGAGTTGGGTTCTCTGATTTCAGTGTGGGATGTCAGTTTGGGGCCAGGGCTAAACCAGGATGAAAGGTCTACTGCAAAATTGGTCGGAGCTTCTCGGCTCGCTCCGGTTCGGCGGGACTTTAGGGCAGGGAGAAAGCGCCGGTTGGAGACGGCGAGACCCCGAAAGCGCAGCTGTGTGTGTGCTTGTTGTTTTTTTGTTAAAGTTGGGCTCCTCTGCTTTGGGTGGCGGCCCAGAAGCAACCGGACCGGGCCTTTCCTGGGTGCATTTGCGGATCTGACCGGACGCCCCGTCCCAAAAATCTGGGCAGGCCAGGGGGCGAGTCCTTCCCCTCTTTCCCCAGCAGACCGACCGGGGGGGGGGAGGGGGGCGAGCCAGCGGCGGCCTCGGTGTGTGTCTGGGGGCGGGGGCTGCCGCGGTCCCCCCACCGGGGCCCCTAAAGGGAGAAGAGGCGGGGGCGGGGGGGGGAGGCCAGGCAGGAAGACAAACAAGCGCCGGTGGGGGGGGCGGGGGGGGCTGTCATGCTGGCGTCGCGGGCCTTTCATTTGGCTGCCTAATGAGTCACATCACAGGCAGGGAGAAAAATTGTCAATCGCCGCGGCGCTAATGAATTTTTTTGCAAATTGTAATCAAGCCGGGCCGTCGCAGCTCGCTGATTAATGAGCCCCGAGAGGCTCGGCCGAGCCCGCCGCGCCTCCTGCCAGCCCCGACGCCCCGCACTAAATTAACAGCAACTTGTCGGCGCTTCGAATTAACTCCCCGGGATTGATTCCGAGGCGGCGGCGATGGGGGGGGGGGGCGCTGGCTGCTGAAGGACCCTCACCCCCCCCCTCGCCGCCCCGTCCCTCCCCAAGGGGGCTTCTGGCCGGCCTCTTCCTTCCAGCCGCCCGGGGGCCCCGCCAGGCAAGCGGAGGGCAGCGAGAGGCCGGCTTGGGCCAAGAGAGCCCTCGGGCGGGCAGCGGCGCGACTGCTGCGCTCTGAGAGCCAGTGTGCTGTGATTTAAGTGCCTGGGCTTTTATCTGTGACTCTGTGGGAACCGGGGTTGAATCTCCACTCCTCCACTTGCAGCTGCTGGAATGGCCTCGGGTCAGCCATAGCTCTGGCAGGAGTTGTCCAGGAAAGGGCAGGTTTTGTGAGAGCTCTCTCAGCGCCACCCGCCTCACGGGGTGTCTGTTGTGGGGGAGGAAGGCAAAGGAGATTGTGAGCCGCTCTGAGACTCTGAGATTAGAAGTGGATGACGAGATATAAATCCAATATCTTCTTCTTCTTCTTCTTCTTCTTCTTCTTCTTCTTCTTCTTCTTCTTCTTCTTCTTCTTCTTCTTCTTCTTCTTCTTCTTCTTGTCGCGCTCCGGAATCCCTTTCCGAGCTCTCTTCTGCGGGTTCCCGCTGGGAAAGGGAGCAGTTGTCCCTCCAAGCTGCGGAGTCCTGCGAGCAAAGATTCTGCTTTGTGGGCAGCTGCTGCACAAATTAGCTTGCTCTGGGGCCATTTCTAACTGAGCTAAGACCAAAATGTGTGAGCTGGAGGCTCACACTCACTCCGCTTAGAGGGAACACTGGAAGGGAGGCGACCGGGGAGATCTGGGGCTTTCTGGGCTTGAAGCGGTTCTTCAACAGGCCGCCATCATGGCAGGCTGAACAGGAAAGCTCCCTCGTGCGAATAGGGAGGAGGCGCCCCAAAGACGGCTCCTTGCTGGCCACGGAGAGCAGGGCAGGGGTCCCGTCGAAAGCAGGGCCGCGGCCTCCGCCTGCAGGCAGCCTCTTCTCGCCTCTTTCCCGGGGAGGGGAACATTTCAGGTCGCTCCCCCCACCCCGCGCGCCCGCCCGCCTTCGGACTGGGGCCAGGGAGCTGCCTGGCCGTCGGGTCCTGCTCCGCCTCTTTCCTTCTCAACCCCCGTGGGGGGGGAGGGGGGACTCCGAAGGAGACGGCGGCAGTCCCCCCCCCCCTCGTCACCTCTCTCTCCCCCGTTTTATTGGCAGTGACTTCGTGGCTTCATGATCGCAGCGGTGCTGGGCAGCCCCCGCTTGGGGCCTTTGGCGTCCTCCCCTCGGCCCCGGGAGGGGGGGATAGAAGTCCAGAAAGGCCAAGGCAAAAAAAGAGCCCGGACCAGCAGGCCGCTTTCCGGGGTCGAGGGAGCGGGCAAGCCGCTGGTGCCGGGAGGGAGCGCGCAGACCTGCGGGCTACACCGAGCGCTGCGCCCGGGCCCGCCGTCCTCCGCCTGGGGCACCGGAGCCCCGCTCTGGGGGCGGTGCTAGGGCGGAGGCGGCGGTGGGGCAGACCGCTTTGGCCTCCTCGGGTTTCCCGGCGCTGCTGAGGATGCGAGCCCTTGGCCGTCGGAGCCCTCTCCAGCCCCGAAAGGAAACGCGGCGCCTGACCGAGGGAGTTTGGCCTCTGGGCCCTTGTTCCCTCTCCGCAGCGGAGCCTCGTGAGCAAAAATCCTACTTTGTGAGCGAGCGGCGTGGAAGTGGGGAGCTGCTGCATCAAGGAGTGCGCTCTGGGGCCTCCTTCCTGAGCGAAGACCGAAATGCGTGAGGCGGAGGCTAAAAAACTGTGCGCTGGCTGGCGCTCACTCCGCTTAGAGGGAACCCGGCTTTGGACGGAGCGGGCCGCTGCTGGGGGAAAGCGCTGGGGGGGGGGGGGGGGTCTGGCCTGGAATGCCGCCGCTGGAGAGCGGGAGGCCGGGCACACCCCCAGGCCGCCCCCACGAAGCCCTGGCGCCGCAGTCGGGCTGTTCTGCCGGGCAAGGCCGCTGCAGCCTTCGGCGGGACCGGACTGGTGGCTCCGGAGCTCCGAGCGCCCGGCCGCCCCCCCCCTTCCCTCTGCTCCTGGGGTCGGTCCTCACCCTCCAGCCACAAACCAGACCCAAGACAAGGAAGCTCCCTCTAAGCTGCGGCGTCTTCTGAGCAAAAATCCCACTTTGTGAGCTGCTGCATCAGCGAGTTGGCTGCGGGGCCAGCCTTCCTGAGCGGAGACAGAAAAGTGTGAGCAGGAAGCTACATAACCGCGAGCTAGCTCACACTAACTCCGCTTAGAAGGGCCCCTGGGAAGGCGAGACGTGTCAGCGGCCTCCTGGCCTCCGCCGCCTTTGACCGCCCCCTCCAATTCGTCCTCCCTCCAAGCCCTCCCCATCCCGTCTAGCCCCCCCCCCCCCCGCCCCGCCCCGGCTGAAGCCAAGCAGCCCTGCAGAGCTCTGGGAGGGAAAGCGGACGGGCTGCGGGGAAGCGGGGCCTTTCCCGGGCAGAAGAGTCGGGAGTTTGGCCGCGGCCTCCGCGGCGACGTGGTGGTTCGGGAATAAAAGGGCTTGTGGTTGGGGGGCCTGCGCTGCAGTTATGGGGCGGGCCTCCGGATGCAGCTTGAGCGCGACCCCCAATGCAGGGGGGCTTCTCCCACGGGCGCTGGAAGGCCGAGCAGGTTGGGTGCGCCGCCCGCCCCCCCGAAAGAAGGCGCTCTGCCGCTGGAGCCGCGACCGCAGCCGCCGGGTGGAGGCAGCTTTAGATTCCAGCCGCGGCGCCCCTTGGAGACCGAGAGGTCCAGCCAGGGCCTCAGTTGCCAGAACCCCGCAAGCCCCTTGCGCCAGGGCCCAGCCGGGAGGCGGCGGCGGCTGGAAAGAATCTGGGGAAGGTGGCCAAGCTGCAAGGCCGGCGCCCTCGGCTCCACCGTAGCAGAAGGGACGTTTGGGGGGAGTGGATGAAGCAGGTGATCTTAACGGCGCAAGTCTTTCTCCGACGGCATCTGCTGGGGACTCCCGCCCAGGGGGGGCTGGGAAGAGACGGCAACTTGCTGTCATCGCCGCGCAGGTGGCAAAGCCCTTCCCTTTGGCGCCCCGGAGTTCTGCGCTGGAGGTCGACTCCTCCTGGCTCAGCCTTGGCCGCAAACTGACATTTCACGCTTGAATCCTGGAATCACAGACACCAACCCCGGGAGTTGAGATGATTCTGTGATTCCGGAGTGGAAAATCAGTCTGAGGACAGGATTCAAGGTCTGGCGCGGAAGGCCACCCAGCAAGAACCCGGGGCTAAACAGGGATGGGGAACCCACCGCCCTCAAGTCCCAAAGCCACGCGGAGTCCCCTGGAGAGCCATCGCCCTGAATGTCGCTTTGGCTGCAACCTGAGTCGATGCTTGGTTCTCTCGCTTTCCTCCCTCGACTGCATGTTCCTCGGGGCCAGGGCCTTTCCTACGTGAGGAAACGTTGACATCGGGGGGATAGCCTGAGAACAGGCTCTCCAAAGTCCACCCCCCCTGCAACCTTCGTTGGTCTCGAAGGCGGTCCTGGACTCCGATCTAATGGGTGGAATAAATTATATTATTTATTCAAAGGCTGTCATAACGACACGTGTCGAGCATTATTGCGCTGGAAGCCAATTTGGAGCTATAAAGGAAACCAACTTGGAGCTATAAAAGAGCTAAAAATGTGGAAAAGAGACATTTCCCACTGCACGTTAAGAAACCCACCGACACAAACATTTACATGCTCGCCCTGTTTCAGCTCCCGCGGCGGTGGGTGGGCGAGAGAGAGCAAGAGCCGCGCAGGGAGGCGTTGAAGCAAAAAAGAAAAAGTAAAAGGCCAGTTCTCCTGCAGCCCAAGATCCCGGCTCCTGGGAGGGAGGCCCGCTGACCCAAAGGGGGCTCGGCGCCGAGGAGACCTGGCCAGGAGGAAGCCGCTCGGAAATCCAGGCCTGTTCTCCCGCACCCCTCTTTTCATATGGAAGCCAAGTTTTCACTTCACATTTTAATTCTTTTAAAATGAAGCAATCCTTGCAATACCACTAATACCAATAATAATACCAACACTACTACAAATAATAACAGAAATAGTAGTAGTAGTAGTAGTAGTAGTAATAATAATAATAATGTGTTTTTTGCAGCAGGAACTCTTTTGCGCATTAGGCCCCAGACCCCTGATGTAGCCAATCCTCCTGGAGCGTACAGAGCTCTTATTCCAGCACCTACTGTAAGCTCCCAGGAGGATTGCCTGCATCAGGGGTCTGTGGCCCAATATGCAAAGGAATTCCTGCTATAAAAAAGCAACAATGTTATTATTAATAATAACAGCAATTATTATTATTATTATTATTATTATTATTATTATTATTATTATTATTATTATTATTATTATTATTATTATTATTATCCACATCTGTGCTAGAAAGGGGGGGCAATGCCTCCCCTCCCCAGAGAGCCCTCCAGCCGTTCGCTGACGTGTGCCATAGACTACCAGAGAATTCTCTCTGCGTGTCCCTGGAGCGAGTGCTGGAGAGCTCCGCTTCTTTCTCCGGTTCCCGCCAGGCGGTTGCAACAGGGGCCCGGAGCAGCGGGAGCATCTCCCAGCCAGCCAGCCAGCCAGCCACCCGGGGCGGGGGGGGGGGGGCTCTTGGGCAGCCCTCGATGGCCTGGAAGGACGACCCCCGCTCGCAGGGGGTGGGGATGCGAGGGCGGCGGCGGCCAGGCTCCCCCCAGAGAGTTTCCTTGCTTGACCTCGGGGAGGCGACGGGGGGGGGCTGCTTTGCTCGCTCTCATCACCCCACCCCACCCCACCCCCTGGAAATCCAAATCCTCGGGAAGGATTCTCCTCCCCCCCCCCCCCGCCCCGCGCTGGCCGCGCCCCTTCACCCCGCCTGGGCTTTTGTTCCGGCCTTGGGGGCCTCTTGCCCAAGGCTCCCGGCAGGGTCTCGGGGCGGCTTGCCGGACCATGCAGGACACGGGATTACAGGGCCAGGAGCCCCCCCCCCCCGCGAACTTTCTCTCGCCTCCTCGCATTGACCTGCAGACCGGGAAAAAGGAGGAGGAGAAGCCCCCCCCCCACCAGCACGACCACCACTCAGGGCTGGGGAGGAGCCAGAAAGTCAGCTCAACTCCTGCGGGGGGGGGCGGGGAGTGATTTAACCCTTTTATCCGTTTCTTCCAAACGAGGCCCCCTCCCTTCGCCTCCTTGTCAGCCTTGGGCATCTCTCTTGTTCTTCGTGGTGGTTGGGGGAGAAGCGAGACGAGAGAGGAGATGGGGGGCAGGCAGACGTGGGGGCACAAGCCGAGTTCTCTGGGCTGGTTCTAAGGTGGGATTTCTGCTGCTTCCCAATCCCAGCAGCATGCACCAGCGTGCTCCAACCTCACCTGTGTCTCCAGACACCTGTGCGAGGGAGAGCAGAGCGTCCAGAGATGGCGGGACCTTCCAACACCCTCTCCTCTGTGAATGCAGCACTCTGTGGAGGCTGCCTTCAATTCATATTTATGAATTACCTTCTTTATCAGTCCACCTTTCTCACTGGGACTAAATGACCGGGGCAGATTACACGGAATGAACCAAGACAGTCTACAAGAGGGGGCACTTAAGAAACAATGGAATAGGGTTCGGGTTGTGGAACCAGCCGTGTGTCTAAAAAACAAACAAACGCCCAGAACTCAAGCAATGCATAAGTGCTGACATGACACACATTAAAGAATATAAGATTGCACCATGGGATCCAACCCACAGCAAGCTGTATGCAGTAAGTACACCATGGTCTCTGATAATTTAGCCAAGTAATTTTGTGAAGCTTTTTGCAACAGAGCTGTCCTACTGTACCTGCAGAATTCACAAAAAGTGTAACACCAGGAGGGGGCCAGGCAGTGGTCCTGAGGGGAGTCTTGTAGCTTTACGAGTTGCACAACACACAACACTCAGCTCGTCACAGTCTGCTCAGCCTTCCCCCCAACTCTTAAAGGAACAGGACAGCCAGTCTGGGGCAATGGTGAAGATGATGGGAGACTCAGGTTCGTATCCCCACTTGTCCCATGGAAGCTGGGTGGGTGACCTTGGGCCGGCCACATTCGCTCAATCCAGCCTCCCTCGCAGAGTTGTTGAGAGGATAAAATGGAGGCATAGAGAAGGATGTAATCTGCTTTGCTTCCCCACTGGGAAAATAAGCGGGGTATAAAGACATAAATAAAATAAACACGGACCATCTCAGCAAACCTGTTGAACATCCAAGACGGTTTCTCTCCAGATAAAAAAACCCGTTCCCCAATGTAAGTCAGAGTAGGATTCTCCTGGCTCCTCTTTCCGAGGTCCCATGAGTCCAGCGCCACCCAGATTGGGCATCAAATTTTGCTACAAGAGCCCCCCCATCCCACCCATCACACACCATGAAAAAGAAGGTTTTCTGTTCTACTGTCTAGGAACTGTGTTCACCAGCATCTCAGAATGTCTGTCGTTTTCCAGCCATGCACAGAGAGAACATTTGCAAAGGAAGATTAAATAAAACCATAAAACACTTTGTGTTTGGCACACTCCCGCGGATGCATAAATCGAACGCTGTTACAAGTCTGAATTGCAAACACATGAGTGACTGCAAGGGGAGATGAGTAGAACACAATTTCATTAAGAAGCACATCACATCTGTGGACCTATAATCACATCTCAATATACTACTTCAAACAGTTGCTCCAAAGTTTAATTCTGCCCAATTGAGAAAGCATTCACCTAATTCCAGGAGGAGATGTTTGCAGTGGCCTTCCAAGGCATCCTCTCACCAAAAGTGTCAGCTCTGGGACTATCCTCAAGTGGGTCCAGAAAGTCCAGAAAGCCCCGTGACGCAGAATGGTAACGCTGCAGTACTGCAGTCAAACTCTCTGCTCACAACCTGAGTTCGATCCCGGCAGAAGCTGGGTCCAGGTAGCCGACTCCAGGATGACTCAGCCTTCCATCCTTCCGAGGTCAGAAAAATGAGTCCCCAGCTTGCCGAGGGGGAAGTGTAGATGACTGGGGAAGGCAATGGCAACCCACCCCGTAAAAAGTCTGCCGCGAAAACGTCATGATGTGACATCACCCCAGAGTTGGAAACAACTGGTGCTTGCACAGGGGACTACCTTTACCTTTTACCAGAAAGTTGCCTTGATGATAGATAGATAGATAGATAGATAGATAGATAGATAGATAGATAGATAGATAGATAGATAGATAGATAGATAGATAGATAGATAGATAGATAGATAGATAGATAGATAGATAGATTAGTAGCATGCATGTCAGCGTCAGAACTACTTATCTAGAGCCATGAAGCAGCCCCTTAAAATGCAATGCAAAAGCCCATGTAAATGTTACAAACTGTTTTCCTACCAGCTTCTTTCACAGAGCAGACAGTGGGCAGATAAAATGACCTTGAAGCCCTGGTCATACATATATCTCCAGGGTAGAAAGATGCTCATGTCTGTTACGAAGCAGGTGCTCTTTTCCCTCCTCCCAAACTTTACACAGGCGATGCACAGTATACAGAAACAGCAAAATGACAAGGGATCTTGACAAAAGGTCAACCTTAGAGCTCAGACCAAGGTCTGCTTCCTTCTCCCTCCTGCTCCAAACCTCTGCTAGGACATTTAGGACTTTGTTTAAATGTGGAGGGTTACCTTGGTAGTGCAACAGAGATGGATTTAATAACAACAGAAGATACAACACGCACTGGAGAAGATGTTAAGACGTTCCCCAAGTTTTATGAGACTCGTGGTGCAGAAAAGCCCTTTTCAAGTCACAGTCTTATTCATCGTTCCTGTAGAGATGCTGTCGGTAAGGTTGCCATCTCCGGGTTGGGAAACACCTGGACATTTTGGGGTTGGAGCCTGAGGAGGGTGCAGTTTGAGGAGGGGAGGGGCTTCAATGAGGTATAATGCCATAGAGTCCACCTGCCAAAGTGGCCATTTTCCCCAGGGGAGCTGATCTCTGTTGCCTGGAGGTCAGTTGTAATCCCAACAGATCTCCAGCCACCAGCTGGAGGTTGGCAACCTTAACAGTGGCAAATGTCCTAGCACGAGCACAAATGTCCTAGCAAATGTCCTAACATGCCACCTTCCTGGAAGAAGATTTGATTTAATTTAAAATTTAATTTAATTAACTTATTTAATTTATACCCTGCCCTATCCCACAAGTGGGCTCAGGGCAGCTTACAACAGTAAAAACAAACATCAGAATTAAAACATCATAAAACAGTTCCAATAAATCAGAGCAGCAGAACAGATGAGACCAGCTGGCAGATGATGGTTCTCAACAATACTTGGGGGGGGGGCTTCCTCTTCCCCAGGGAGTAGTTTCCAAATGTTATTTCAGCAGAGACGCCAAGAAAGAGGGCCCCTCGCTCAGAACTGCAGCCAGGATTTTAAAAGTCAGGGGGCATCTTTTCCCATCCACGGCAGGGCTTGCTGCTTCTCAGAAGCTTTTCTGGGGTGGAGGCAAAAGCTGGAGGCTCCGAAAGGGGCCAAGTCGAAAC
Organism: Heteronotia binoei; assembly: GCF_032191835.1. NCBI lineage: Eukaryota > Metazoa > Chordata > Lepidosauria > Squamata > Gekkonidae > Heteronotia > Heteronotia binoei. The sequence goes on from NC_083223.1 coordinate 22,825,557, forward strand.
AGCCAACCCTAAAACTTTGGAGTTGAGAAGAGACTGCACCTTGCGTGCGAGCAGAGGGTTTTCCCTTCCACCTCCCTTTCTCCCACCCCAACACTTTGCAGCCAGCAGCGCCATCCATCCCCTCCCCACCCCCACCCCGGCCCACTCCACACAGCTTCCTCCACTTCCCACCATTCTGCCTCCCTCCTTTCCACCTGCTGCTTTTGCTGCTGCAGTGCACTGTGCCCTACCCAGCTCTCCCAGCTTCGGCTGCTACTGGTGATGCTTTGACGGCTCAGCCATGGCAGAGAGAGAGAGAGAGAGAGAGAGCAGACTGCCTCCTGGAAGTCAGGGGGTCCTGTCTGGAAGTCAGGGGACAGGGCCCCAACAGCCCCCCTCCTGGGGCTACGGGCCTGCTCACACTGAACAGAAACCCCAGTCAGTAGCGGCATCAGATAATCATGGTGGTGGTATGCGCCATCAAGTCACAGCCCACATACAGCAAGCCCAGTGGGATTTCCAACAGAAGAGGTGCTTTACCATTGCCCGCTTCTGCATAGCAACCCTGGACTCCCTTGGTGGTCTCCCATGTCCCACCTAAGAACTAACCAAGGTTTGACCCTGCTTAGCTTGGACTAGTCTGGGCAACTCAGGCCAGGCAATTGCAGTGACCTGAATAATATTCAAGACTTCAGTTCAGAAAAAGCTCAGCAGAACTAGCTGCTTTTCTTTCCACCTCCTCCCAGAAATCGTTTGCAGTCTTGCCATAGACTGTCTCTTGCAACCACTCCTGTTGAGAAAGAAAAGCTCTTCTCCAGGTCAATTCTTCTGTTTCCAGGATGGGCACTTCTTTCTACTATGTGAGGTCAGGCTGGGCAGAGCCCACATTGTAGATGCTCAGTTGCATCCATAAGTACAGGGGCATGGGCAGGATTGTAAAAGTTGGGGGACTTTTTAAAAAATCGAGGGGCACCCTTTCCCATCCACTGCAAGGCTTGCCAGAATTTTTCTGAGGCAAAAAAGGGGGGAAGCAGGCAGTGCCCTAGAGGCCCCCATGGAAGTTGGGGGGGGGGCAACCTAGAAGTCATGGGGCAGTGCCCCCCCCCCAGGCCCCTTGCGGCTATGAGCCTGATAAGTACCAGCATTTTAACTTCACCAGTTACATGTTGCAGGTCTCAAAGCAGAGATGGTGAAATGGATGCTCCTATTCATTGGCCCTTTGCATATCTCCTAACGTGCAAATTCCTGATATGTCAATTGGTGTGTAATCCAAATACTCTACAAATTACTTGCTCTCATGAACTCATGTGCTTGATATTCAAAGAGACAGAAAACACAGCAGGTTGTATTGGCATCAACCTGTGGTTTTATTTCTCTTCTTCCTTACTTCAGTTGTAGTCTACTTTTTTGTCAGAGAATGAAGGGTTTATGAAATTGTTCTCCCATTCCGACTTAGATTGTCTTCATTCTATTTCTGCTTGGGAAGCAAAACAGATATACCCGAAGTGGCTGGGAAACTTCTCCTTGATGGTAATCATACTTTTTTGTTCAATCGCACAGTCAAGTCTGACTCTTTGCGACCCCATGGGCAAAGTCACGCCAGGCCCTCCTGTCTTCCACCATCCTCCGAAGTCTGCTCAAATTTGGGTTTGTTACATCAGTAATGCTGTCCAGCCATGTCATCTTTTGCTGTCCCCTTCTTCTTTTGCCTTCTGTCTTTCCCAGCATCAGGATCTTCTCCAGTAAGTGCTCGCTTCTCATTTGGTGGCCAAAGTATTTGAGCTTCAGCTTCAGCATCTGACCTTCCAGGGAACAGGCTGGGTTGATTTCCCTTAGGACTGACTGATTTGATCTTCTTGCAGTCCAAGGGACTCTCAAGATTCTTCTCCAGCACCACATCTCAAAAGCATCTATTCTTCTTCACTTGGCACCCTCTTTGAAAAAAAAGTTTGAACATACCAAACTATTTGCCATGTTTATGTTCTTCCAGAATACTTTAAACCAGGGGTCTCAAACATGTGGCCTGGGGGTCAGATCAGGCTCCTGGAGGGCTCCTATCAGGCCCACAAGCAACTCACTGTCATCTGCTTCCATCCTTCTGCATCACATCTTGCTCTGCCAGGCTTGCCCAATCGTACTGGGAGTACAGAGCAAAGTCTTTATATCTCCATTGGCTGACCAGCACATGAAGCAACTTATGTGCAAAAGCTCGCAATGCCCAGCCACTTCATGTTTTCCCCTGGGTCTTAGGCTCAAAGCATTGACCAGGAGATTTCTGTAATGAATGTCAATAAATCAATAAAGTGGGTCTGCAACTTACAAACACAAACCTGAAAAACACCTGAACAGCCTACTCAAGATTGCTACAGTACAGACATTCTCTCCCAACTTTGATGCAATAATTCAGAGCAAGAGGTGTCAGTTATTAGAAACTGTTAATTAAACAAAATATTGCAAAAGTGCTAACCTTTTAAGGATCTTTTATTTTAAGTGACTTAAAAAAATCGTTAATTTTGTTTGTCTGTGCCCTTTATAAACTTTATATCTCCGCTAACTGGCATTACATTTTATGACATGCATGGCCTGGCCCGACAAGGTCTTATTTCTGTCAGATGAGTTCAACATCCCTGCTTTAAACCAATGAAACCAATGGTTTACATATTGTTTTTGTGGTGAATCGGTTTGCATTTAATGTTCAATTAACTTTGCCATCCTTCTGACATAACATCAGAACGAGTGCTTCAACAATGCGGCACTCCCATCAAAAGTTTTTAATTGTTTAATCTCTCAGTTTGTTTGTTGATAATCTTTCCATGCAGGCTTTTTAAAAGCTTCAATCCATTGGCCAGGTTCCTCCCCCCTTGATTCTTCATACTTGCCCAGTTCATAAATGCTCAGGTGGCGCCAGCCCCAGGTGCGTCGGAGTTCTGTGACTGCCCTGCCCTCTCCAATAGCATCTCTTTCTCCTGTTGATATTCTATGGAGACTTGTAGCAGCAATTCCTTCTCTTCAGCAAGCTTGGGGAGCTGTGGTCCTGAAAACTCAACTCCTTCAGCTTCTTGTTACTGTGAAGTGTAGTGGTTAAAGCACTGGACTAGAACCTGGGAGATCCAGTTTTGGATCCTCCTGGAAGCTTACTGTCCTGGAAGCTTACTGGGTGACCTTGGGCCAGTCACAAGCTCCCAGCCTAACCTACTTCACAGAGTTGTTGTGAGGATAAAAGGGGGGGAGAGGAGAATTATGTCAGCCACTTTCGGTCCCCACTGGGGAGAAAGGTGGGGTATAAATCAAGTAAAATAAACTCACTCAATCCCTGCAGAAGCTGGGTTCAGGTAGCCAGCTCAAGGTTGACTCAGCCTTCCATCCTTCCCAGGTCAGTAAAATGAGTACCCAGCTTGCTGAGGGGAAAGTGTAGATGACTGGGGAAGGCAATGGAAGCCACCCCATAAAAAGTCTGCCATGAAAACGTCGAGATGTGGTGTCACCCCAGAGTTGGAAACCACTGGTACTTGCAAAGGGGACTACCTTTGCTTTTTGCAAACATTTACTATTTGCAAAATTTACTATTGAAATCACAAATCAAGCGCAGTGGCGAGGAAAACAGAATCCCCTAGAAAGTTTACATTAGAGGCAACAGGAGTTTTGTCTGCAGGATATATATCTTTAATTCAAACGGGGAGGGCCAAGAATAAGAATCAGAAGAAGGCGGCTTCACTTTCCCTCTGTAAAACATGGCAGGAGAACAAATGCACATGATAAGGTAGTTGCTTGTTTTAATGGGTCAGACTGTTTTTTAGAAAATTCTCTAAACCACTAACAGCAAATACTTTGATTAGTGTAAGATGGTCTTGGAGCACATTTCTTGTACATCAGAAAGGGGGGGGAAGGAGGAAGAAGCATCTTCATTCATGATGTTATATAATAAAAAATGGCATCAAACTAAGAAATCTGGTGTCTTTCCTGTTTCATTTCAGGAAAAAACATATTCTCCACATAGTGCCTTGGAGATACAGCAATTTCACTGGGTGATAAAAGTAAGGCTATCGCCCAGAATAAATGTGAGCTCTTTTGACAAGGGGTGTTGAAACAGAAAGTACTTAATATGGTTTTAATTTGTTCCAGTTGTTTATTTTTTATTTTGTTTTGAAATAACACACACACACACAATGCCACAGAGTCCATCCTCTAAAAGCAGCGATTTTCTCCAGGGGAATTGATCTTTGATGTCCAACAATAGGTTGTGGTTCCAGGAGACCTCCAGGCCCCACCTGGATGTTGGCAACCCTAACCAAATCATATTCACCCTCCAGCTACCATCTGGCATGGTGGGGAAGATGCTACACAATACAGAATCAGACAAAGACTTTAGTGGTTGCCTTATATCCTGACATCCAGAGTTTTTTGTAGCAGGAACTCCTTTGCATATTAGACCACACTCCTCTTATGTAGCCAATCCTTCAAGAACTTGCAGGGCTCTTATTACAGGGCCTACTGTAAGCTCTCGGAGGATTGGCTACATCAGGAGTATGCAAAGGAGTTCCTGCTACAAAAAATGCCCTGCTGACATCATTTTAGAGAAGATTCAACCTGCTGGGGGGAAAGGACTGTGGGCATGAGAGTAGCTAAGGTAATTGAAAGACTAAGAAAGATGTGTGGTGTTGGGGATGGGTTGTGAGGCAAGAGGCTGTGGCCCAGAATCTAGCTCCTTTCCATGGCCCCACCAACTACAAAACGGCCAGGACAGGATGTGGCATGCAGCCATTCCACATGGCTAGTAAAGCCCGGAAAGATGTTGATAGAGGGATGTCAGGATGGAACAGGGAGACGGACTCCTACTATTTGACTTGACATTAACAGTGGCAGACATCAGGGAGGGGCCATGGCTCAGTGGCAGAGCATCTGCTTGGTGTGCAGAAAGTACCAGGCTCAATCCCCAGGACCTGGCAGCAGGTGATGTGAAAGACTTCTGCCCAAGACCCTGAAGAACAACGGCCACTCTAAGTAGTCATATGTTCATGTGTTCATGACTTGGCCTTTTCAAAGGGTTCTGACATTGGCCAGTTGATCTACACCTCCAAGGGGGTCATTCCTAACAAATGGTATATTGCAGGGGTGGCCAACGATAGCTCTCCAGACGTTTTTTGCCTACAACTCCCATCAGCCCCAGCCAGCATGGCCAATGGCTGGGGCTGATGGGAGTTGTAGACAAAAAACATCTGGAGAGCTACCGTTGGCCACCCCTGGTTACGGACAAGGGTATCAGGTTTCACATAGGATGCTTACAGGGCTTGGAATCCACATTCCCAGGTCTACTGAGGTCCTCAGCAGTCGGTCGCTTGGGCCAACTTAGGCCAACTCTTTTTGTGGCCTCACAAAACAACCTGGTGGACCACATCTCCCCTACTAATCCGAGCTTATGGTTGGGCACTCTAAGAGGCAATGCAAACAGGAAGATTAAATGTGGGGGGTGGAGAACAATTTGAGAAACTCTTGTGCACACAGAAAGGGGTTTTCTTCTTGGTGAATGATCAACAAATTAACGTGATGTGATGTGCATGTGAAAAATAAGTCCTGGAGACAATTGCTAATAAATCTAAAGGCTTTCCCACAAAGCTACTGGAAAGGAGCAGGTGATGGACCTCTCCTATCACAAGTATGCATTCCTGAGCAGTAGAAATGGACACCATTTAGCCCTAAAACAATTTTTTTTAAATTGTCTCAAAAACAAAAGCTTCACAAATGTCACACAGGGAGAAAGTTTCTTCCTAGATTGACTGCTCACTGCCTGAAAGCCATATCCCAAGCAGTATGTTTAAACACAGCCATTACAATTGAGCAGGGGGTTAATTTTAAACACACATCTGCTGTTTTCACAAAAGGTGATCAGCTCCCACAAGTTCCGAACCTCTATTTTTCCCCCCTCCAGTAATTTCCATGATTCAACATTTCCAGTGCTGTGATAAGTTGCTGTGAGAGAAGGGTAACAGTGAGGCTCTTGAAGAGAAATTGTTAATTTGAGATTTATAAAGGGCTTTCCCTAATGAATAATAGCTGAGATCAATCCATCTTCCTGCCTCATTTTGCAAAGTAACATTTGTAAAACAAGCGGATGTCAGTTTTCCTCTCGAATTACTGCCCCCTTTTGGGAAGAAGATGCTAAGGGTCCCTTGAGAAGGGATCTGAACAACAGGCAGGCTTTTGAACCTCTGGGGAACCACCTGGCCTTGTCCTGTGGGTGGAGACTTCCCCATGGGTGGCAGCTATGGGGTGGGGGTGGGGGGAAGGCTCTGAGGTAACTGCCTATAGATTCTTTATACCCCACTGTCCACAATCAAATAAAAGGGGTGGGGAGGAGCACCAGCTTTAAATAAAGATGTATGCTTAGGTGCTCCCCAAAATCTCCTATTTGGAAACCTGCCACACAGTGTGGCCCACAGTAAGGCTGTGCTTATATGTGAGGTAAATAGAGACCCCTGCTTCTTGGGATTTTTGACTTGGCAGACGAGACACAGGTGGGACAAAAGAGATTTATTTAATAGAAAATAAAGGATTTAATAAGATACATACGATGTATGGATAACTTAGATATATAAAGCTGGCTTTCAAATAATGAAAATAACTCCTGAAGGGAGATTTGATTCCCCTTTGTCTGGACAGAGTACCTCAGCAGGTTCAAGGCTGCTCTTTCCTGTCGCAGGGCAACTCAGCACAGAAGTGACACGCACCAGTTAGGAATGATGGAAGCATCCTTAATAGGATGCTTATTTCCAGGTGGGCAGCCATGTTGGCCTGAAGCTACAGAATAAAGTAAGAGTCCAGTGGCACTTTTAAGACCAACAAAGTTTTATTCAAGGTGTGAGCTTTAATGAGGACACACACTTCTTCAAATGCAATTAGATATTTGAAGAAGTGCATAATATAAGGCAGAGGCTGAACAACAAATTAGTGTACAAGATTATTACCCCCATCCAGCCAAGGCCGGACTCTGGGCAATGTACATCAGATAAAAATACATAAAATAATATTTAATACAGTAAAAATCCCAACTCCCAATGGCATTTTGCTCATAATTTTCTTCAGATTGTTGGGGCATACAGGGTGGGTGGGAGGGAGGAACACTTCTGGAGGGGGTGGACAAGAAGACAGGCAACCAACTATCACTATGTTCTGTCAAACACCTCTGTCAAAAGCCTGGTGGAATATCTGTGCCTTACAGGCCCCGTGGAATTGTAGGGGCCAGGACTGAGAAAGCCCTGGTCGTAGTTGAGGACAGTCCAGCTTCTTTGGGGCCAGGGATTATTTTAACATATGCAAAGAAGAATATTTGTCTCACAAAAATAAGCTTTGATTTCCATATACATCCTGCATGTACATGCATTCATTGGAGAGACGCTTTTATTCAACCTCCCCTTCAGTGTCCTCAGATCCGAATGGCCATCTGGGACACCATTGATTCTTGTTGAGGACTGTTGAGGCATTGGTTATGCGTTATGCTGATTGTTGTTTTAGACTATATTTTAACTTGCTGATTTGTTTAATTCTGTGAATTTTATGATGGAATCTGCCCTGAGTCTGGTTGCAGGAAGGGTGGGATACAAATTAAATAAAACAAATAATAAACACATACATCTGTTTGTAAGAAAGAACCAATGCATGTTCATTTTACACATTAAACTGGGGACTCGTAGTAGCTGCGTAAAGGTGGAGTTTAAATCACACATTCAGTGGCAGGTATGTTGAATGCAACTTAAGAATTATTTAATAGACATATAAAGAAAATCAAGTGTACACTGTACACAGTGTGTATATGCATTCACTATAATGTGTGAACAGGTCTTCAGTCCTTAGGACCCCAGGGACCTGTTTTGAATTTAATATTTTCATGAATAGTAGCAGCTGTCACATGATGGACAGCCCTTTCCCCCAATTGTGGAAAGTGCTGTCAAGTCATAGCTATAAGGTTTTCAAGACAATAGACCTTCAAAGGTGGTTTGCCAAATAGGGCTCGGCCCATCCCTTCCTTTTACTGACAAAAACCCGAGACTGGCAGTCTGGCAATAATGTTGTGGTTGCCTAGCAATGGCCACTGGGGGCATCCATTTCTTAAAGGGACAGGTGTGGATCAATTACGGTATGTTGCTTTTTTAAAAACACCTCTCTTTAGAGCATCCCACAAACCTGGGACTTTATCCAGGTCTGTAAGATCCATCTTGTCTGTTCATGGCTCCAGTCTTGAGGTTTAAGTATCCACAGATGTGGCCTTCTTGAGGCTTAGGGATATTGATCCACTGTCTTTCCACTGAACCAGGTTTCGCAATGGTACAGCCCTTACCTGGAGTGCCCACCACGTGGATTTAAAGCCCTCTATGGTCAGGGACCTGCCTATCTACGGGACCGCCTTTCCCCATATATCCCCCAGAGAGCACTGCGATCAGGGACAAAAAATCTGTTGTCTGCCCCTGGCCCAAGAGAAGCCAGGCTATGCACAACAAGATCCAGGGCTTTCTCGGTGGCAGCACCAGAACTTTGGAACACCCTCCCAGAAGCTATAAGGGCCCTGCGGGATTTGTCGGCGTTCCGCAGGGCCTGTAAGACCGAACTGTTTAAACAGGCTTTTGTGGTCTAACTTAAAAAGGGCTGCCACTGGACATCGGTGGGTCTGATCATAGTTAAGAAGTCAATACCGCCTATACTGGACTGAAATAGCGCTATAGAATGGTTTTAAAGTTGATATGTAAATTATGGTTTTATATGTTTTATTGGATTAATTGTTTTTATAATGTTGTAAGCCGCCCTGAGTCCGCTTGCGGAGAGGGCGGGATATAAATAGAAAGTAATAAATAAATAAATAAATAAATAAATAAATAAATAAATAAATAAATAAATAAATAGCTTCCTTGTGGCCACCATAACAGTGGATTTAGTTTTTGATGATAGATAGGTGGCTTGAGCCTTGACAAACCAAAGGCCAGACATGGACATTTTGTGCAGGTTTGGTCAATACAATCAGCAGGAGTGGAATTCTAGCAGGAGCTCCTTTGCATATCAGGCCCCACACCCCTGATATAGCCAGTCCTCCAAGAGCTTACGAGGCTCTTTTTTGTAAGCGCTTGGAGGATTGGCTATATCAAGGGTGTGTGGTCTAATATGCAAAGGAGCTCCTGCTAGAATTCCATCCCTGACAATCAGAATTCAGAAGGTTCTGCCTCCATTCATATGCCTCTGATTAAAGGCTAGCAAGGCCAGGAAAATACTTCTCTCTCTGCTAACTGAATTAGACCAGTCTGTTCTAGAGAGAGAATGTTCCTTGATAAGACAGCTTCTTATCTGATATTTCCAGCTCTGGAGGATGCCTTGAAATGGACGGTCAACATGTACTTAGCTTGTAACCAAACACAAGCCAATTAAACTGCCCTGACTCTTTCCAGTACTCTAACTATTTGCCTGGGACTTGGCTTCTCCTTTTAAATCTTTCCTTCCTTTCCCATGGAGCCTCTTTCTCTGGTTGATTTGCTGGACCTCCTGCAGATCTCCTCCTTCACTATTCTGTCTTTGTATAGTTCATCAAAAAACCCTTATTCATTTCATAATACTCATATGTCCACATTCCTGCTCTTTGCCTGTTCTCCTGAGAACACCCATTTTACCGAATGATTGTCATAGTAGATAGGGAATTCTTCCAAAGGGAAAAAGGATGCAAATATTGTTTGCCATTTCAAGTCACAGAATTTACAATTTAGAGACATTCTCTCATATTTTATAACGTTAAGGACTTGCTCAAAGGCCTTCGTTTGTTCTGGGCTTAGGGGCTGCTGTACTTTACAAGGTATTTTAGCTTCTGTTTATATTAAAGATGTTTTAAGCCATTCTTCGTTCTTTTAAGGTTTGAGCCTGTGGGCACTTTTGGAATTCTGACAAAGCATGTTGGGTGCAGCCACAAAATGGCTATCATTCACACTGTGGAGATCTTTGAGTTGTTATGGCAGCTGCTGCCAAACCAATGTTTAAAAAAATCCACAAATGTCCAGTGGCCAATCAGAAGCCTTACTGGACAAAAGCCCCATCTAAAAAACATTTGGTGGTCTCCAGGAAAAGTATCAAAAAGCACCATGGGGACTCCAATTTTAGGACATCATCTGTGGACCCAAAAAATATTATGCCAGCTTTCCACACTTATAGTCCTCACATTTTGTTAACACACTGCTGACAAAAGTACAACTTGCATGCACCCAGAGCCAGAGTCTTTTATTACAGATTCCCCCAGGGGAAGCTGGGAATGTTCTGCCCTCTGCAGTTCATTGAAGATCCCTCAGCACTCTTCCCTCACTTGCTTGTATCTATGTGCAAAAAGGATCTGGGGGTCTTATTGGACTATACACCAAACATGAGTCAGCAGTGTGATGTGGTAGCTAAAAAGGCAAATGCAGTTTTGGGCTGTTTCAAAGGAAGTATAGTGTCCATATCAAATGAAGTGATGGTATTGCTTTACTCTGCTCTGGTTAGACCTCACTTAGAGCATGGGTGGCCAATGATTGCTCTCCAGATTTTTTTTGCCTACAACTCCCATCAGCCCCAGCCATTGGCCATGTTGGCCACCCCTGACTTAGAGTATTGTGTTCAGTTTGGGACACCACAATTTAAGAAGGTTATAGACAAGCTGGGACATGTTCAGAGGAGGACAACGAGATGGTGAGGGGTCTGGAGACCAAGTCCTATGAAGAAAGGCTGAAGAAGATGGGAACGTTTAGCCTGGAGAGCAGATGACTGAGAGGTGATATGATCACCATCTTCAATTACTTGAAGGACTGTCATATAGAGGATGCTGTGGAGTTTTCTGTTGCCCCAGAAGGTCAGACCAGAACCAATGGATTGAAAAAAAAATCAAACGTTTTCAGCTAAACATTAGGAAGAACTTCCTGACCGTTAGAGCGCTTCGGCTTCCATGGGAGGTGATGGGCTCTCCTTCCTCGGAGGTTTTTAAGCAAAGGCCATCTGACAGCAATGCTGATTCTGTTAACTGAGGCAGATCATGAGAAGGAGGACAGGAGGGGTTGCATCAGTGCTTTGTTCTCATGTCCCTTTCTTCACACCCAGGGAAATGCTAATCACCACTTTGGGTTTCAGGAACAATTTTTCTCCAGGCCAGTTTGGCCAGGGACCCTGGAGGTTTCCCCCCCCCCTCCTCGGGGTTTTTGCCATCTTCTGGGCAGGGAGTAGGGGACAGTGGAGGTGGGGGGCTAAGTTTGAATTTTCTGCGCTCAGGGAGTTGGACTAGATGATCCTGGAGGTCTCTTCCAACTCTCTGATTCTATAAGGGGCTTATCAGAGCAATGCTTGCAAGGAATTTCCCATGCCCCCTTGTCTGAATCCTCAGCTGTCCTTTTAAAAGACAAGTATGTGGACTGTTCCCTTGTGGAGATACCAGGAAAGTATGGAAACAGTTCTGGTTCAGATGGCTTGGGAAGGAAGAGGTGGCTGCTAAGTGGCTGGAGTCAAGTCAATTAACCCTTTTCTGATCAAACTCATTCTTTTAATCTATGTCCCCATCACCTTTTCTGCCTAGGCACTTTGTTTCTTTCTTGTTTCTTTCTTTCCTCTTTAACATCCACAGTGACAAGATAAAGGATTGGGAAGATAACAGGAGTGAAATTTTCAGGAGTTGCCTCCTCTGTTTGTAGTGGGAAATTTGGCCAAGGATCTGTGAGAAGGACTGAAGAAGCATAACACTTGGCCTTCCTGGTATAGTTTTGAGCCCTTCACTCCCTACTCCCACCACCTGGCCTTATCCCCTTCTACATCTCTTGGGATCAGAACATAGGGACACTAGTGAAATTTACTATAATATGATCATTATGCAATAATTTTGCCTTGTTTGTTGTAACTACTGCACATGTAATCGGAGAAGAGAGGTGATAATTTAATAATCTAATGCCACATTTTACATTTAGCAAGTAGTTCATCTCCATATTACTTTGTTTATTTAATTTTTTTTGCAGATGCTTTTTATTTCACCCTACCCCACAAGTGGGCTCTGGGGGCTTACAGCATGTAATTTAACCATAGACAATTCCATAAAATGACAATACATTAAAACATTAGCTGCAGCAAGATTAACATTTTAAGTGAATAATTTTGAACATACCTATAACGAATGGCAGTCCAGTGATTTGTTCCAGTCCAGTGTATGTCAAGCTCATGCCAGGAGGGGCGGTGGATCACTCTGATGGGATTAAAACACCCCACTTGGCCCCTGACTGTCAAGTCGACTGATTCAATAACGAGACCTTCTTGATAAAAAGTTTCTAGTTTATTGATATCATTGTTCTCGACCACTCAGAGAGATTGAAAGACTGGAGACCATACAGTAAAGTGTAATCATATAAGGTATACTTCAAAGGGATTCTTTAGGGAGGGGGTACTATGCAGGGCACATTCACACATTGATGTTACAATTTCATTCTCAGGCCTGTTGGCCTTGGGCGAGGAACCTCTCCCGGTGCCCAGCCTGAGAAGGCATCACAATCTCTTTCACATATTCCCATTTCAAAGCAGAACTACATAACAAAGGAAGGGAGGGGGGAGAGGAGAGCTCAAGCTAGCAGCATTGGCATACAGTGTGGCTTCTACCCAGAATGCTTCCCCCTGAACCAAAGATGGAATGCAGACTTGACCAGAGTTGAAGCAGACTTGACACTGACCATCTCTTCAAATCCATGATGACAGACCTCTGCACATACATGCTGCTGTTCATTGTGACATCACCATGGGCCTATGACATCATTAGTCCCCACCCAATGAGTCCTAGGGGTTTGAGATGTTTGAGACCTGGCAAGTCTCCACCTAGTGTACTCTTATCTCCCGTCATCATGTCATTTCTAGGTTCTGTCCTTCTAGGCTTGACAATCCCCAGGTCCCAGCGGGGGATCCCCCGTTTTGCAGGCTCCTTCCTGTCCTAGTTGACTGGCTGGAGGGGGGGAAGCCCTGCCTCCACAGCCATCATGTGGCTGTTGTGAGAAAGGGCCCACTGTTGGTTTTACAGCCCTTTCAGAAGTTACTTGCACAGTAAAATAGAGAGAACCTCTGGTTTCCCTGTGTTAGTCTGAAAAAATTGGTTGAGTATACAGCATTCAACAACTCCCATGGTGAGTAAATTGCCCCAGTAAGATCACAAAGTATGTGCTTCCAAACTGTGTTTATTTGGGCTGCTTTGTGTGTGTGTGTGTGTGTGTGTATGTGTGTGTGTGAGAGAGAGAGAGAGAGAGTGGAAGTGGAAGTGGAAGTGCAGCCAGTTGCCAGGGGATGAGGGAATGAAGACTGTATTTAGGGGAACTGCAATGCTATATTTTTTATTTATTTTAGGGAATGGAAAAGTCTCTTGGCTACACCCCCAAATTCTCCTGGTCTCACCCCAAAGTGCCCAGGTATTCGGAGTTAGATTTGGCAACCCTATGTCCTTCTCTGTCAATCACCAGTCCTCTGTATTCCTGTTTGGTGTGTGTGCAGAATGAGTAGCAGGCAATCAGGGCCCATGTATTGCTAAAGGAACCAGATGGGAGAGGGGAAGTGAGAGAGACAAATCTGTTATTGTTTCAGCCCTTGTCAGATAGGGTCTGAAGTTTCAGAGAGAGACTGGAGGGGATATATAAGAGCCTAGTTTGGGAGTAAATAGCCCCAAACAATACATTTTCAGATAGGGTTTCTTCAACTCCTCTGGAGGCATAAATTCTTTCTCTGGAGATTTTGTATGTCTCAGAGCCTGACTTTTGGGGATACATCAGGCTAATTTAAGTGAAGAAGAGACTGCTGTTTCAGAGTCTGGTTTCCTGGTGTGAGAGGTTAAGTGATTGGAGCTTCCAGAAGGAGCTGACAGTTATTCTGTGAGATTCCTAACATGGGGGAAAGGCCCAAAATTCATCACAGAAATCAAAGCTTGGCTGATAACAGTTCTTTGCACTTCTACCTTGTTAACGGAAACTATAACTTTGTGAGCCCAGTAAATGCTATTTGTATATAGTTCTGAGCCTTTTTACTTAACAACCTTGTTCCAGCCAAAAATCTAATAAAAGTTATTGTTTTTTTCCTATTTAGCTGAAGCCTCGGGTGGAATTACTGCTTCCAGAAGACACTTAGGGCCTTGTTTGTCAGATGGAAGTAGAGGCCACAGAGCTCAAACTACACAGTACATTTCCTCATTTTTAACAAATTCAATTTAAAATTAGCATGTTTCCTCATTTTCAACATTTTCAGTTTAAAACCTCAGCCTCCACATTGCTATAGCTCTATGACAGCAGAGGATTCAGTTATGTGTGGATGCAGCCTATGTGTTTCAAAAGTGTCTCTTCAAGATCAAAGTGATGGATAAGAGGATCTCCAACTGACATGCCTTGCAGAGGTTTAGCAAACATTGTTCACACATTGGAATTGAAAGAACTGGGACATAAGAAGAAGACTGCAGATTTATACACCGCCCTTCTCTCTGAAACAGAGTCTCAGAGCAGCTTAAAAAGGTAAAGGTAGCCCCCTGTGCAAGCACCAGTCGTTTTCGACTCTAGGGTGATGTTGCTTTCATGTTTTCATGTCAGACTTTTTTTTACAGGGTGGTTTGCCATTGCCTTCCCCAGTCATCTACACTTTCCCCCCAGCAAGCTGGGTACTCATTTTACCGACCTTGGAAGGATGGAAGGCTGAGTCAACCTCGAGCCGGCTACCTCAACCAGCTTCTACTGGGATCGAACTCAGGTCATGAGCAGAGGGCTCCGACTGCAGTACTGTAGCTTTACCACTCTGCGCCACGGGGCTCTTTTCTCAGCGGCTTACAATCGCCTATATTTTCTCCCCCACAACAGACACCCTGGAAGGTAGGTGGGGCTCTCACAGCAGCTGCCCTTTCAAGGTCAATTCCTACAAGAGCTATGGCTGACCAAAGGCCATTCCAGCAGCTGCAAGTGGAGGAGTGCGGAATCAAACTCGGTTCTCCCAGATAAGAGTCCACACACTTAACCACTACACCAAACTAGCTCTCCAGGATTACAGGATTTTCTCAAATTACTCCACACACTTTTCAAGCCTTTATCGTGTGTGTTATAGAATAAAACCAACCTCAATTTAGAGGAACTCCTGACTGTTGCTGCAAGAATGACTGCACCACACTCTATGATAAATCAGCGGTAAAAGTTACAGAACAGCGGAGGCTTCTTCAGGGCACCTCATTGATGAGTGAGTACTTGGCACAATTGACCTCACCATGGAGTTAATCATTTTAAACTGCCCTCGTTCGTGAACTTTGCCCCATTATCACTCTTATTCACATAATCATCACGAAAGGACTAAATGATGGGATATGTTTATCATAAACCTACAACCTAACAGCCGTGATAGATGATGTAGTATTTCTGGATCCCCAGAGAAGCCTACCAAAATGAGGTATGGCTTAAAACAAACAATGCAACCCATGCATCACTTCTCAAGCTCTGTTTTGCAGTTTTCAGCGCCTCGTGACCTGCATGGATTTTCTGAAACATTTCTCCATAGAGGGAGGGAGGCAGTTGCCAAGGGATCTATATGTGTTAAGCATTCTCACATGTTCTGATCCTGAATTCTGGTCCTGGAGATCTTTTAGTCTTTGTACACATACATAATAGGCCTGATGCTCCCCCACCCATGAAAGAAAGAAAGAGGCATGGACACTTAACTATTCTTAGCTTTATTGATCTAACAAGGAGTATAAGTATGAATTAAGACAATAGGCAGTTAAAAATTCAGGAATGATTTCAGAATAAACAAGCTCAAGCAATTAACACATATAACAGGTGGCCAAACTGTGGCTCGGGAGCCACATGTGGCTCTTTCACACATACTGTATGATTCTGGGAGCCCCCCACCCCACCCCACTCGTCAGCTTGGTGAAGGCATTTAAAGTCTCTTTAAATCATTTATCCAAACCAAGCCAGCCAGCAGCTTGGATAATTAATTTAAAGTTACTTTCTTTCCATCTGTCCCTCTCCCCTCATTTATTTGCCTGCCTGCCTTCCATCCTGTCTTGTGGCTCTCAAACATCTGATGTTTATTCTATGTGGCTCTTACGTTAAGCAAGTTTGGCCACCCCTGGTATATAACAACAGTCTTTTAAAAAGTGCTTCTAAGCAGTTCTATGGTAAAATGCATTGAAAATGGACTCAAGGATATTCTGAAAATGTACTAAAGGTAAAAGGTAAATGTAATCCCCTGTGCAAGCACCAGACATTTCGGACTCTTGGGTGATGTTGCTTTCACAACGTTTTCATGGCAGAATTTTTATGGGGTGGTTTGGAAGCTGGTTCAGGTAGCCAGCTCAAGGTTGACTCAGTCTTCCATCATACCGAGGTCGGTAAAATGAGTACCCAGCTTGCTGGGGGGAAAGTGTAATGACCAAGGAAGGCAATGGCAAACCACCCCGTAAAAAGGTCTGCCATGAAAATGTTGTGAAAGCAGCGTCACCCCAGAGTCGGAAATGACTGGTGCTTGCACAGGGGAGCTTTCCTTCCTTGCCATTGCCTTCCCCAGTCATTTACGCTTTACCCCCAGCAGGCTGGGTACCCATTTTACCAACCTCAGAAGGATGGAAAGCTGAGACAACCATGAACCAGCTACCTGAACCCAGCTTCTGCCGGGATTGAACTCAGGTCATGAGCAAAGCTTGGACTGCAGTACTGCAGCTTACCACTCTGTGCCATGGGGCCATGGGGCTCGTGAAAATGTACTAGCAGTGTTTAATTACAAGGTCCCTGGTGTCCAATTTACTTTAAAATTCCCATATGTTCCACCTGCAGCTAATCCAGCAGAACACACCCAGAGAAGTGTTGCTGGTGTAGGTGTACATCCTAAAAGGCAGTGGGAACATCAGAGGCCAGGACAGGGAGGAAGGGAGAAACCAGCCTTCAAGGGGTAGAGAGAGGAGGTGAAGGGGGAGGATAATGCATAAATAGCTGGGTAGTGGAAGGAAGCAGAGGATAGTTCAGGGTAACATGAGGATGCCAGAGGCTGAGTGAAAGAGGCAGGGAGAGATGGAACAGAGTGATGGAGAGTGAGAAGAAAAGGTGAGGGAAAGAAATAGAATGGGAGCAAATGGGTTATACTCCATCTGTCCTGAAAAGCACGTGTGGGTTTTTTTTGGTGGAAGAAGGTTTGAGGGAACACCCAATTAAAAATGCTGGGGATAGTGCCTTTATACCCTATATACTGTATACCCTTTTATATCCTTTTCTGCCAACAGAAGGAAAACCAAATTCAGAGCACCTGACTCCCTACAAAGGAGGTGCTAATGAGTTAAGGAATGAGGTTAAGGTTGGGGGGGGTGGTGGATTTGTACTGTAAACCACGTTCCTTAGTGGTCTGGAATGCCTGATTGTTGTTTAGCAAACACTGGTTGTTTGATTTGGCCTGGGTGTGAGGATGGAATCCCAGATTCACAGAATGAGTCCAGGACTGGGTGTGTGCCAGATTTCCCATGGGAGTATGGGAAGTATGTTAGTTTCTGGCCATTGGCCCGTCATAGCTTGGCGCAGAGTCTGCAATCCTGGATCTTTATCAGCTTCTTCTTTGATGTGTTGTAATTTTTTATTTGCCACCTCAATTTGGAAGGGAAATTATATTATACTAGCAGTAAAGCCCATTGTAGGAAGAAATAACATGGGTGCTAGAAAAATGTTGGGGGGTGATGAATGTGTAGATGGCAGGAAGGAAGGAAGATAGAATGAAATAAAAGGAAAGATAGAGACAGAGAAAGAATGGGAGAAAGAATGGTAGGAAAAAGATGGGGAGAAAGGAGTGCAAGAAAAAAACAAGGAAAGGAAGGAAAGTAGACAGAATGAAATAAAAAGACAGAAAGACAGAGAAAGAATGAGAAGAAGGAAAGAAGGGAGGGTTATGGGGAGAAAGGAGTGAAAGAAAGGAAAATGGAAAGAAAGAAGACAGGGAGACAGAAAAATGTCAGAAAGACAGACAGACAGGTAGGCAGGAAGGTAGGCAGACATTAGACGGCTCCCTTTCACCCCCTCTCACTTGCAGGCAGGGGGGAGCTAAAGAGAGCCTTTCAATGGCTCCCTGCCTCTTAAAGCAAGCAGCTGACAGGTGGACCCAGCTCACTGGTGGCTGTAAGAGGCAGGAAGCCATTGCAAGCCTCCTTTTTTCTCCCTCCCGCTTGCAGGCAGCAGGAAAGCGAAAGGGAGTCCATTCCATCTCATGGTGCCATAGAACAGAGTGGACTCAATTTTATCCTATGAGCCCATAGAACAGAATTGAGTCCATTCTTTCCTATGGGCTGATAGGATAAATGAAGTCCATTGTGTCCTATGGACTCAGAATAGAATCCATTCTATCATATGATCCCACTGTAGCCTAATTTGAATAGAAAGAGTGAAGAGTATTTGCAGGTGGAAAGGGGATTTGATACATTTTATAGTGTGTTTATTTGCTGCTGTTAAACTGGCTCCACCCTGCTGTGAATGAATATTCCTTTTGTGTCATGGCCTCATGAACATGTCTCTCACAGTTTACTGTTTGCTTCGTGACAACGTTGTTGTTGTTTCTTTGGGGGGGGAGGGGAGATGGACTGTCTCAGACTTCCTACAATGAGCCCTGAGGAGAGGCAGTAGTGATCAGTAAGCCCCCACTAGAACCTGTCAGTAGAGAACTGTCTCCCTCAGAGGTCAGTGTCCGTCTGGTGGGGTTCTCACCTGACAGGGCTGGCGGTGGGCGGGGGAGAGTAGAATCAGCCAATTACATGCCAGAGACAGAGTGCAAGCCAATCGTGTGTAGCCCACATCCAACCAATTAAAATCCTCAGATTTGCCACCAAGGTAGGGTTTTTATTTATTACTAATCCTGTTAAGTTTTCACTTCCACACTCTTTTCCACTATCCTGCAGTGGTATTTTTTTGGGGGGGAGGGGTGGGATTCTGCCCTGGAATATGTATCAGCAGTGAACAAAAGTCAACCCAGTGTATAGGTCACAGCCATATAATATCTCTGTATCATTATTTGGATATGTAATATACGGTTGTGGATAAATGAATTCAATTTGAGGACTACAAACCCCCTCCCCCCATTCATATAATGGAGTTTCTCTGTTGGCACAAGAACAGCAAACAGGAGTGAAGTTAATTGCTCTCAGTGACTCCTTCCCACTGATGGCTCTCCCGATCATCCAGTACTTATGGGCTTGATTATGTAGATGCTTCTAGCTAGCAGTCAACAATTGAAAGGCCATCTTACACTCTGGCAGGAATGTGACATTTGGAGGGGACAGAGACTTTGAGATAACAAATGTCAGATAGTATCTCTTCCTGGGAAATACAAGAAGAGATGGAATGATCCTTGGAAGAGGTAGTGGACGGAGAGAGGTAATAAATTCCCCATGAGGGAAACAAGGTCCATTTTACATGGTCCACTTTTGCTGATAACATCTGGAGGAAGGAGCTCTCTCACCAGATCTTTATCTTTTTTTTTGCATTTTTCAGTTTAAACTCACCAGATCTCTATCTTGATGGTAGCCAATTGCCATTGCCATGTGGAACTAACTAAGGGCCAGCTATATGAATAAAGACTCTATAGTAATGGAAAGCTTTTAGAGTTCTGTAACTTCTAAATTTAAATAATCTGTCTTAGAATAAGACCAGCTAGGGCAGGCCTCTCTGCTCAGCCTGCAGCTATGATGCAGTTTCAGATGGCTGCAGGTTTGGGCAGGGGATGCAGTGGCTGGACTGAGGGACAGATTAAATATTTGCCCCATTTCTTTGTATTTATTGCATGATACATTACTGTGCATAATATGTGCATGAGCTCCCCCCCCCCCCCAGAACATCCACTTTAAATGCTTGTAGTTGTTTTCTGTATCACACAGACCTCCACCATTTGAACATGCTATTTAAAATGGGGAAGCATTGCTTGCTAGATTACTATTACCCCAGAAGTGCACAAGCGTGATAAGCAATCCTCATGGGGTCATTAGGGGAACCTTTAAATGGCATGACAGATAAAGGGTTCGATCTTTTAGCAGGTAATACACTAACTGATCAGCTGGTGGCAGTGGAAATACCATAGAAAAGCAAGAAAATTTCTCTGAGTCATTGGTGGACTTGGGAGAGTGGTGTGACACCAGGCAGGTGCCCAGGATGACCTCTGTGTGACTAGATGTCTTGGAGGGCTGAAATGGAATGGGGCTCATGGATCAGTAAGTAATTCAGTTATTTGCTAAATGGAGCTTTAAGGAGCTGATGATCTGTTAAACCACTGCCTGTAGATAATGAACTGATTAAATCTCTCACAAGCAAATGATATATCAAGTAGCTATTTCTCAATCCATGTGTGCCTGGTTTCTGTATCAGTGTGATGATACAGTGGTTGGTGGTTGGATAAATGTTTCAAGATAATTCATCCCATCTCAAAGCCATTGAATATCCTTCTTTGATTGTGGTCATGGTGGCAAGTCTATAGCCACCATTTTATCTGATTCTGCTCCTTCAGCAGAAATTATGTGTCCTATGAATGTCAGTTCTGTAACACCAAAACTGAATTTCTCCCTGGGATATGTATCAGCAGTGAACATAACCCAGTGTATAGGTCACAGCCATATACTATCTCTATATCATTATTTGGTCAATTTTAAGTTTGCATCTCTTGTAGCATTCAGAACCTATAGCATTCAGGCTGCACTTTAGTTGTACCCCTAACTAGAATGTTATCCAGCAATGTGTTTATATGAGATATTTCCATATAACACATGTATGGTCTTATGACAGGCTTCCTAGGTGGATAGAAATCCAAATGGCAAGCATAGAAACCTAACCCATCCTAAGGAGTATTAACACAGTTTTGAGATTTCTTCTGTTAACTGCAATCAGCACAATTCCACATAGAAGAATTCAATGAGCATCTTGAGCATTTGCAGACTGGGCCATTATCTCCTCTCTGGTTGACCATTTGACATGCTCTCTTTTGATAGCTTTATTGAGAGGATCCAAGCATACATGTAACTAGGCATTATGTTTCTCCACAAGCACTAAAGAGCTTACCCAGTCGGCTGTTATTCTTTAAACAAATGCATAGAAGTCATCAGTCCTTTTGAGCTCATATTTCAGTTTATCCCAGTGATCAAATACAGTTTCTTGCATTGGTGGGTAACAAGAAGGCACTTCCTTCTTTATCTGCTGACCTGGCAAACCGACCAATACTTCATTTCCTTAAATAGATATATCTTCTCACAGTCTTCTAGGCTCAGTTACCTTTTGATGGGCATGAACTTATGCACAGCAAGACAGTTCCTTATATGAGGATACTTGTTCCAGAGTAACCAGAAGCTTTTGTTGTTGTTGATCCAACTTCTGGCCTTACTTACACACTTTTATAATCCTGTTCAGATCATATGTTTAACTTGAGCCCATGTGTCCAATTTAAATGGGATAACAATCTCATTTACCTCCACTGGCATAATCCATTTCTTCTTGTTTCTGCTACATCAGTACAAAACTCCTGATCTAAAAGTGTGCTATGTGCACTCAGGCTTGTTTGTGTACCGGCCTGGCAACATTGCATAAAATAATCGTACCCCCCCACAGTTAAAACAAAGTATCTCAAATGTTTCACACTGTTTAGGAGAATACTGCATTCCACAAATTGTTTTTGCATGCCCCTCTGGTGTTCAAACAGTTTTTTAATTTATAATTTCGTATTGTGCCATATCCAAATAAGAACATAAGAACATAAGAGAAGCCATGTTAGATCAGGCCAATGGCCCATCCAGCCCAACACTGTGTCACACAGTGGCCCAAAAAATATATATATATATACACACCGTGGCTAATAGCCACTGATGGACCTCTGCTCCATATTTTTATCTAAACCCCTCTTGAAGGTGGCTATGCTTGTGGTCGCCACACCTCCTGTGGCAGTGAATTCCACATGTTAATCACTCTTTGGGTGAAGAAGTACTTCCTTTTATCCGCCATGGAGTACAATATATATTTTCTTTTTATTAACATGAACACATAATTAAGCATTTTAAAAAGGTAAAGGTGCAAACATCAGTCGTTTCTGACTCTGGGATGATGTTGCGTCACAATGTTTTCACGGCAGACTTTTTTTACGGGGTGGTTTGCCATTGCCTTCCCCAGTCATTTTAAATGCAACAAAATATAATATTCCATTAACATAAATGTAATAAAAGGGGGGGACCTTTAACAACATGTATAACTTTCTTCTAATTGTGAACCATTTAGCACCATATCACGATGTTTTTTTAAGGATGTAGTTTTAAAATATGCTGTTAATTTAATCATATATAACATAGAAATCAGAATATTTGTAGATTAATTCATTAACAATAGTTCTGGCATACATGCTATTTTGAGCACTGTTCCAAGCGAAAGACTTCACTCATTTTCCAGTATTCAATGGGACAAGAACATTTCCACTACATACAGATTTTCCTTGTGGCAGTGTCTATACATCCTTAGGAATATTATATATATATTGCTAATCTTTCTGGAGGCAGATGCCAGTGCTTAGCCATTTTAACACTATTTCCCCTTAACAATTAATTCACTGTAAAAAGTTGAACCTTTAGTATATAAAAAACCCCTTGAAACTGTGGTATTATCTTGGTCCCCCAAATCTGTCTGCCACCATGTTTAGCAACCCTTCCCATTCTTAGAAAATGTATTTATTTATTGAGATTTCTATCCTGTCCTCCTCCACAAGTGGGCTCAAGGCAGGTTACAATAATCAATAAGAGATAAAAACAATTCCACATAAAATCAGAAATTAAATATTCTGATTTCTATGTTATATATGATTAAATTAAAGTTAGTTAATTAAACAAAGTGGCGAGGTGACAACCAGCAGAATCAACAAAGTTCTATGGGTGTTCTGCAAATGGCGTACATATCAGTAGGTGGGCCAGGTCATTGCCTATCACATAATTGGTGCAATATACAGCAGAGGAGGGTTGAAGCAGAGGAGGCCAATATTGCCAGACACCCATTGCTTCACCCAAAGGCATGGCAGAACAGTTCAGTTTTGCTGACCCTGCAGAATTGTACTAAATCCCACAGGGCCCTGGTCTCACTTGGGAGTTGTTCCACCAGGCCAGAGCCTGAGCTGAAAAGGCATTGGCTCTGGTCGATACAGACATTTAAAATATTAATCTTGTAATCTCCTTAATTCTAGTCATATTACTTTGCTTATTAGATATCTCACATTGCATTGACTTACATTGTGTAATCAGTCTTGAGTTTAATTGAGAAAGGTAAATGATAAATAACATCAATCTACAAATAATCAATTAGATCAGTGAAATTAAAGTGAAGCAGTGAAGTGGCCAAGTTTGCGGATGACACTAAATTGTTCAGGGTGGTGAGAACCAGAGAGGATTGTGAGGAACTCCAAAGGGATCTGTTGAGGCTGGGTGAGTGGGCGTCAACGTGGCAGATGCAGTTCAATGTGGCCAAGTGCAAAGTAATGCACATTGGGGCCAAGAATCCCAGCTACAAATACAAGTTGATGGGGTGTGAACTGGCAGAGACTGACCAAGAGAGAGATCTTGGGGTCGTGGTAGATAACTCACTGAAAATGTCAAGACAGTGTGCGTCTGCAATAAAAAAGGCCAACGCCATGCTGGGAATTATTAGGAAGGGAATTGAAAACAAATCAGCCAGTATCATAATGCCCCTGTATAAATCGATGGTGCGGTCTCATTTGGAGTACTGTGTGCAGTTCTGGTCGCCGCACCTCAAAAAGGATATTATAGCATTGGAGAAAGTCCAGAGAAGGGCAACTAGAATGATTAAAGGGCTGGAGCACTTTCCCTATGAAGAAAGGTTGAAACGCTTGGGACTCTTTAGCTTGGAGAAACGTCGACTGCGGGGTGACATGATAGAGGTTTACAAGATAATGCATGGGATGGAGAAAGTAGAGAAAGAAGTACTTTTCTCCCTTTCTCACAATACAAGAACTCGTGGGCATTCGATGAAATTGCTGAGCAGAAAGGTTAAAACGGATAAAAGGAAGTACTTCTTCACCCAAAGGGTGATTAACATGTGGAATTCACTGCCACAGGAGGTGGTGGCGGCCACAAGTATAGCCACCTTCAAGAGGGGTTTAGATAAAAATATGGAGCACAGGTCCATTAGTGGCTATTAGCCACAGTGTATGTGTGTATATAAAATTTTTTGCCACTGTGTGACACAGAGTGTTGGACTTGATGGGCCGTTGGCCTGATCCAACATGGCTTCTCTTATGTTCTTAATCTACAAATAATATAAATATAAGGTTTTTTTGTTTTCCTGTAATATTGGTTTCTCAAAACCTCTTTGTATATTTCCTTTTCTTAGTCCTGCTATTAAAAGTACCTTAATACTTTTAATACAAAAGTATAAATATATGTTTAATATTACTTTTAATTTTAGAATAGTTTCTAGTACCAAGAACTAAAATATCAATTTTGATCATATTGCACTTTTTTTTGCTTTAATCTCAAAAATCATTTTTGAAAAACTGGATTTATAAAGAACATTAAAATCCTTAGATACATAGATTCCTGGGTATTTCATGTTTTCACTGTTCTCAATTTAGCTACAGATTGTACACAAATTTAAATCATCTTTTCCAATCTTGAAAAGTAAGGCTTCTGTCATCACACATAATTTGTAGATTGATTCAATTTCAATTGGATGGTGAAAAAAATGTAAATATTAGTCCCTTAAAATTAAATTTAGAATGATATCCTTTTATTTACACTCCATGCATTTGTTCCAGTTGACATGGCAGTAGTGCAAAGGCTTCAGTTGTTATTGCAAAAAACAAACAAACCACCAGATAGGCAACTCCTCTAATTCCCATTTTAACCCTGACAGATTCTGATAAAATATTATGAATGACTAACCTTGAAATGGAACCAAAGTAAAATAGATTCATGTTGAATAAAGTAAATTGTCCTAATAAAATTCCAGCAGATGTTTCATCTCATTCACTACATAATCAAATGCCTTTTTGGCAGCGAGAAAGAAAAAATAGCTGCCATTACACTGTTAAAAACATTCTGTGTTGTTATTTGACAGTTTGGGATAAATCTAATTTAAGAAATATATTGAACTGCTAAGATGACTGGAATTGATCCTGCTAAGATGACTGGAATTGATCCATGGGACAAAAATGAAAGGATGTCATTATAAAGTGAATTTATCTTGAGAAACATACTTTGATATCACTTTCCTTAACTGAGAAGCCTAAAACTGTTGCTAAGATTTTGTGCTCATAGTTAAGCAAACTAGTCTGTAAGAACTAGTTAATAACTGATCTTTTCCAGGTTTAGGAATTACTATAAGTTTTTAAAAATTCTAACCAGAATATTAGAATCTTTGAAATTGCTTGTTGATCATATTTATTGCTGTTAGCAGTTGATGACATAAGAGGACATTAAAGTGTTGAAAATATTCTGAGGGTAAAGTTATCTAGTCTGGGAGCTTTGGATTTTTACATTTTTGTTAATGCAGACATAGCTTCATGAAGGTTTATTTCCATTTCTAATTTTACATATCTTTCTCATCTAATTTGGGTATATTAATCCTAGCTAAGAATTCTTGCATTTTCCCCTCCTGTTTGTCTTATGTCTGGAACAGAAGACAATATCCTTAAACTCTGAAATAATTACATCTTTGTAAGTTAAAACAGATCCATTTTTCTTTTTCAAAGAGGAAATCAAACGTTTTGCGGTTCTTTTGTTAATTTTAGCAGCAAAGAGTTTCCTAGTTTATCTCTTTTTTGAAAAGAAATCTTCTTAATAAACATATTTTTTAAAATGCTTTCCATATCTAGTTCATTTTACTTCTTTCTATCTTCTACAATACTATGAGAAATACATATTTATTCCCCCCAGTTTTAATTATCTTTTGGCAAGCAATTCTTTCCTTCTCCCTTTTCTTTTCCCTGAGACATAAGAAGGTGCATCCAGTTGCAAACAACTAATGGTGATACCATCTACAGGGAGATCCAGGCAAGATGAGAGCAGTGGTGATTTGCTATTACTTTCATCTGCATAGCAACCCCAATGTTCTTTGGTGGCCCTCCATCCAAATACTGGCTGTGACTGCTTGGCTCTCACACTCTGATGAGTTATCAGGCTGCTAAGACATAGCAAAGACATTACATAATAATTACATTCGAACTCAAAACTTCTGACATGCTGCCCATTAATTCCAAAAAAGCTTTCAATTAATCTTGAAAACCATTTTTAATTTCATTAGCCCAAAGTAAATTATTTTTCAGTCTCCAATTAGAACAAAGTCTGGCTTTATTATTAAGGTAGTTATAGTGTGACCTGTGCAGATAATTGGATCGATTTGGGTTTTACTCACTCTTGGAATAATTCTGGAGATCAAAATCATACCAATTTTGGAATAAGTTTTATCCCTCTCATTACCATGTTGACTTCTCCAGATGTCTTGTCCATTTACTTGTGGGGAAGCAATTTCTATTTTTGAAGATGACTAGCTTCAGTTAAGGGCATGGACAACACGTTCAGGTGAATTCGGATCTTTAGCCTGTGCCTTCACAGTCTTTGAGGCTCTGCAAATCTGAAGAGTTTTGTCTCTCTCATGTAGCAGCTGTTCTGTGAGGACATTATGATGCCACAGAAAACCCTGTCCTATATCAGAGACTCTTTTAAGCCACAATTTTTACTGAGCTTTCTTAAGTCTGTAACATACTGATCCACACTTTGACCTCCTTTTTGCGTGCTTGTACCAATGTATATTTCTGCCCAAAGTTTCCATTCCTCTTAGGCATGCAATATTCTTCAAACTTGTCCATTATTATTTTTAGTTTCTCACTTTCTTCAAACCCAAAACTGTAATACAGGAGGTATACATGAGGGGACACCAGGGCTTTTTTTGTAGCAGGAACTCCTTTGCATATTAGGCCACACCTCCTGATGTAGCCAATCCTTCAAGAGCTTACAGGGTTCTTCTTACAGGGCCTATTGCAAGCTCCAGGAGGATTGGCTATATCAGGGGTGTGTGGCCTAAAATGCAAAGGAGTTCCTGCTACAAAAAAAGCCCTATGGGACACCATGGAGACTACCCCTGTGTGGTGCCTCCATTGCATCTACAAATGCCACTACAATAGCAATGAGAGCACATTGAGGAATGGTCTCTATGCAGAAGCAATCAAAACTGACTTGCTCCTAGAGTAATATATAAGCACTGTCAACTGCAAATTCTGCTTTTACAGAGTTTTGTAGTTTGAGTCATGCAAATGTATGTACATTAGGTAGCCAGATGTTTAAGAATATTCACTGATGTTTTAAGCTGATGAAATCTGGTTCCTCGTCCCAGCACAGCCCAACTTAGATACCAAAATACTTACTTACTTACTCCTCGTCCCAGCACAGCCCAACTTAGATACCAAAATACTTACTTGGACTCCTGTATGCTCCAGAGTTACTGTTCGGTGGTAAAACAAAATTTGAGGGCACCTTTAAGAGCAACAAGTTTTATTCTGGGTATAAGCTTTCATGTGTATGCATGAAATAAGTGGGTCCTCTTGGATTTTTAAAAGTAAGGTCTTGTTTCCTTGGTAATGTTCATCTCTCCTGGATAGAAATTAGACCACTTCAGTTGGCAGATCTTGTCTCTTGCAAAAAAACAAATGCAAAACAAAAACAAAAAAACACCTCTCCAAGAAAACCCCCTGAACAATAAAACCCATCTTGGCTTCAAAACAAAGCCCAGAGGAATGGGGACAAGTGTAATAAGTAAACCAGCAACATTCGCTGATGTACCATTATACACAGCCATTTTTTTCCAGCTTGGAAGACATCAATTTGCAGGTGTTGTTTTGCACAGGCTGGTGAAAGTTGATCAGCCTGTAAGATATGGTTCATACACTATGAATTGAATTGATCTCTCTGTGAAATTGGCTTCCCCTCCTTTAAATCAATGAATGAGATTCTGCACAGCTCTCCAAAGAGACAAGAAATAAGGGTTTGGTTGTGCATGATTATATATTCTATTTCCTTCTGGCTGTCGTTCCCCCCCACCCCTGGCTGCCCATACTGAAATGAAAAGCAACAAAGGTAAATAGCAAAATTGCAGAGCTATGAATGGAGGGCTCAGGGTAGAAGCTTCTATGAAAGATCAGGCCTATGAACACACGGAGCTGCCTTATACTGAATCAGACCATCGTTCCACGAAGGTCAGTGTTGTCTACTCAGACTGGCAGCAGCTCTCCATGGTCTCAGGTTTTTCATATCACCTACTCCCTAGACCCTTCAGTTTCACCTGGAGATGCCAGGGATTGAACCTGGGATCTTCTGCATGCAAAGCAGAGGCTCTTCTACTGAGCTGCAGTTGGTCCATCAAGGTCTGTATTGTCTACTCAGACTGGCAGCAACGCTCCAGGTCTCAGGCAGAGGTCTTTCCCATCACCTGCTACCTGAACCTTAAACCTGGACCTTTCTGCTTGGTGAGCAGAGGCTTTTCCACCGAGCCACAGTCCCTCCCCTCCTCTGTCCACCCTATAAGAAAAGTGACTAGTGCTGGCAGAAATGTAGAGAGAAGCCTCCTAGCATAAACCAAGAGTCAGACCTTTAAAAGTAATTGCTGTCTCGCCCCCAAAGATAGGATTCCTCTACTCCCATTAGGAGATGCAAGGCCCCTTTCCTTCAAGATCTCCTTTTTTGACTCTGCTTCCTCATCTCATACATCTTCTTTTCTTCCTGGGGAATCTGTGAATGCCACCAGCTGAGAATGTTTTCAAGAGTATGCGGAGGTGGGGTTTGGGGCAGGGGGAGAGACCTCGAAATAAAAGTTATCTTTCAATCTGCTGAAACAGCCTTCGGTAAACAGTTTTGAGAGAGTTTGCAACAAAGGGAAAAGAGAGAGCACAAGCACTCCCCGCAGCTCCTGCCCAGATCTGTCGCAAAGACGGAGATTGCAAATGTTTCTGAGACTTTTAAAAGGAGCATTTAATGGGGCAAAATGCCGCATTTTGCCCCCTTTTTCATTCTCTGCACCTTCTTGGGGTGGCACAAAATTGGCTTCCATCAGAGGGGAGAGAACTGGTTATTGTGATTAATAATAATATTGAAATAATAGTTTGTTTACACAGTGCCTACAATTGAGAATGATACAAAAATAGTTTACAAGATTCTGCCTGCATCCCTAACTGGCAGGCAAGGACTATGATGGAGTCTATCTTAGGTTCCTGTTTTCCTCCGTTTGTATTGAACTGCTCTTTACTTTGTCTTCTTTCACCCGCTCAGATTTCCCTACTTCCGTCAGCTTTAACCCGCAGGGTAAATTTCACTGGAGAATCTTTTTATTGTCTTCTAAATTGCTAGCTGTTTCCTCTGTTTGCAACACAAATGTGTCCTCTACCCTTCAGCAGTTGTACTTTGAGGCAGAAATGGGAGAGGTTCAGTGTAGAGCAACTAGAAGCCAAGAAAGCATGAATGATTAAAAAAGACTTTGAGGAACTAGAAATTTGTAAAGCTAGATGCTGAAATACTTGGCAGAGACTAGAGACTGTAGGGAGCGGAAGGGGAGGGGAGCAGTGTAACGGATCTCATTTATGGAGAAAGAGTCCCTGGCCAGGGACTGATAATAAATTCTTTCTCTAGGTCAGACTGTGAAGACTATGAAAACTGTAGTGAGAATGTTTTTATGACAGAATCTGGATACAAAGATGTTGTTTTGGAAGTATATATTCTCTCTTGTTGCTTACATATCAAACAGTCTGAGTGATGTCCAGATTAGGAAGGAAGCATAACAAAAAATTACTGTTGACCCCATAGGTCAGGGAATGGGCACCTCTGCCCAGTTATCTTGGAAAGATCTCTTCAAAACAACTGGGTAGCTGAGTCAGAAGGATCAAATGAGTAAAACTTCCTTTATCCAGTGTCTTAAAGGATTCTTGATTATCTCAGGGAGATATAACAGAAGAAGAGTATCAAAGTAAACAGGAGACCAAGGATGGAAGAGAAAACAAGGGGGCTCTTCTTCACAATAGCTCTTCTTGTTGTACAGCTGGATGTTTAGATTTTGAGATGGGATCCTGCTCCCTGTATCTATACACCACAAGGCAAACTTTACGGGCTGAAGTTTTAGTTCTTGATGCTTTCTCCATCTTGGTCAAGAAGTTTATAGCTCCATGGAATTTTTTTAGCCTCATCATTCATTGTGGCACAGTCCATACAACCTCCCCCCATTAATCTACTGGGCGCCTTCTTACCCCCCTCCCTCCGCCTTTCAAAATAGGTTTGTGGCCAAACCTTCTTTCATCTTAATGGGCATTGTTGTTCCTGTAACACAAAGCCTTCACATCCTTAAGAAGACACAAGTTGTAGTACTTGGTTCAGGAGATTTTCAAGTGGCATCCCCCATTTCAGCAACACAGATGACAAGGAAAACCTGATCCCGTGCCTCCTTCAGAGGGAACAACACATTCATTGTGCACTCCTTCAAAAACTCTCCACTAGGCCCCATAACTTGGGAGCAGGAGTCAGGTTTTCTGCTTTTGCTGCATATTTTTTATGCAATTTAATTTGCGATTTATACCTCTCCCTATCCCGCAAAGTGGGCACAGGGCAGTTTACAACATTAAAACATTGCAATAACAATAAATAAAACATATCAAATCAAACACAACAAAAAACAGGTTGCTTACCTGTAACTGATGATCTTTGCGTGGTCATCTGTGCATTCACACTGTTGGGATCTACAGCGCCTGCATCGACTCCGATGGTGTTTCTCTAAGCTTCTGCAAGGGTCTTGGCGCCCTCCCACTGAGCATGCCCAGGAACTCCACTATGCATGTCCAGAGGGGGTGCCTAGATCCTGCCAGTTCCTTCTCACCTCTGAAGAACCACTAATGGCATAGGTCCTCAGCAGTGGAGAAGGAGGGCGGGTAGTGTGAATGTACAGATGACCACTCAAAGATCATCAGTTATAGGTAAGCAACCTGTTTATGTTCTTCATGGTCTCTGTGCTTCATACTGTTGGGAGATTAGCAAGCTCGGTCTTACCTGGAAGGCGGGTGCTGAAGAGACCTCACGCTTGACTAGATCACCAAACCACATGCCCAACGCCAGCCGAGAGGTGAAGTTGGAGATCAAGGGCATAATGTCTCACGAAGGTGTGTGGAGATGCCCAAGTCGTGGCTCTGCAAACATCCGATAATGGTACCCCTTTGAGGAAAGCAGTAGATGTAGCCATGGCCCACGTTAAGTGGGCCCTAATTGGTCCAGGAGGAGTCTTTTGGCTAGCAAGTAGCAGAGTTTGATAGTCTCTGCTATCCATTTCACGAGTCTCTGTGAAGAGAGTCTATTTCCGCTATCGCGCTCTGCATAAATCACGAAGAGGTTTGGAGACTTCCGGAA
The DNA here is from genome assembly GCF_032191835.1 of Heteronotia binoei. Classification (NCBI taxonomy): domain Eukaryota; kingdom Metazoa; phylum Chordata; class Lepidosauria; order Squamata; family Gekkonidae; genus Heteronotia; species Heteronotia binoei. The sequence continues at coordinate 22,856,944 of NC_083223.1, forward strand.
TGAACACGTGCTATGCAAGAAGGAGACTGCCCGCCTCACATTCAAAGAATGCAGTTGACGTTCCTCCTCCAAACTGGGATTAGGGAGAAAAGCGGGTAGGAACACTTCAGACCACATGTGGAAGTCTGATATCACCTTAGGCAGGAAAGTGATGTCTGGGATCATTCGGACGCCATCAGCCGAAAACGTGGTATATGGAGGGTCCGCTCTGAGGGCTCGTAATTCACCCACCCTCCTAGCAGAGGTAATGGCCACCAAGAAAGCTGTTTTCCATGATAGCAACTGGAGGTCACACCTCGCCATCGGTTCAAACAGCTTCCTTGTCAGTGTCTGAAGAACCAGGGGCAAGTCCCAGGATGGGGTCGGGTCCCTAACAGGAGGGCACATCCTATGGAGGCCCCGAAGGAACCTAGTGTCCCTATGCGAGAAGACTGACATCCCCTGTATGTCCTCATGCATGGTCAATATGGCTGTCAAGTACACCTTCAGGGACGAGTAGCTCAGTCCCTTGTCTCGGAGGGTAATGAGGAAGGAGAAGATAGATTCCAGAGAAGCAGATTCTGGAACACACAAGCCCTCCAGGAAGAAGCAGAACTTCTGCCATTTAGTGGCATAAGACCATCTAGTGGACGGCTTCCTACTACTGTCCATGACTTCCTGGACTCTCAGGGAGAATGATCTGGTTTGATTAACCATGCGGTTAATTTCAGGTGAGGGATGTTGTGGTGCAGGATTGCCCCTCCTTGGTTGATGAGGAGGTCCAGGGCCACTGGAAAGTGGTGGAAACATGCTGCCTGAGAAACAGCAGCACTGAAAACCATGGCTGACGGGGCCACCAAGGCGTTACCAGTATAAGGTAGGCTTCTCTCTCCGTAGATTGGTGAGAACTCTGGGTATCAGGGGTATTGGAGGAAAAGCATAGATGAATTCATTCTCCCAGTCGTATAGGAGCCCATCCCCCAGTGATTGTCTGTCCACCCCCCCCAACAGCAGAACAGTGGACACTTCCTGTTGAGGCGCGTCGCAAAGACATCTATCTGCGGTTGTCCCCAACGGTGGAAGAGTGGGGACAGGAAAACATTGTTGAGCTCCCACTCATGGAGTAGTGCACCCCTCCTGCTCAAGAAGTTCGTTTGGCAAATGAAAAGAAAAAGGGAAAATAAAATTGTTAATAAAATTAGTTTGGGCAACAAAGAAATTGTTGACCAGGAAGGAATCAAAAGAGAATTTTATAAGTATTATGCAAATTTGTATAAAAGTCATGGGGGGAAAAGAGAAAATACATGCCTGTTTATAGGAAATTAATGTTAAACCCTTAACGGACAATATGAAAAAGATCTTAAATGACCCAATTGGTAAGGAAGAAATTGAAGCGGCAATTAACTCAATGAAGCCAGGGAAGGCTCCGGGTCCTGACGGTTTTACAGCAAGATATTATAAAGTTCTTAAAGAAACTCTACTTCCAAAACTTCAGAAATTGATGAACATTATAAGAATAGATTATTCTTGCACGGGAGGCTTACTCCTTCAGGGCGCTCCCGGCCCCAAAGATTGAGGGCATTGAATGTGCCGGGCTGGCGTGGGGGGATGAAGAGGGGTTGGCGATTTGGCTGGTGTACCGTACGCCTAACGCACCGGCCAACGCCTTACCGTCCCTGCTCGAGGCGGCGACGGGCTGGGCGCTGGAGCACCCAAGGCTGATAATCCTGGGTGACTTCAACGTCCATGCTGATGACCCGTCCTCCAGTCAGGCGACGGACCTAGTGTCTTCCATGGCGACACTGGGACTCTCTCAATTTGTTGTAACCCCCACCCACCAGGCCGGACACATGTTAGACCTGATCTTCGCGGCCGGGATTGTAGTGAGCGATATAACCACAGAGGTAGTGCCATGGTCGGATCACTTCGCCCTCAAGGCCCGTGTAAATGTGCCCCCCCGAACCTGTTTAGGCGAGGAGCCGATTATGGCTCGCCCGCGGAGCCAAATGGACCCGGAACGGTTCCAGATGGCTCTGCGGGACTCCTGGCCCTCTGGCGACTCCCTTGATGACCTGATTGAGACCTGGAATAGCCGGCTCTCTAGGGCCATCGAGGAGATCGCACCTCGGCGCCCTCTGCGACCTCGGACTAAGCTGGCCCCGTGGTATACCCCGGAATTACGCCAGCTGAAACAAGGCCTTAGACGGCTAGAGAGGCAATGGCGACGCACTCGTGACGAGGCGACTAGAACATCTTATAGGAAGTTTATGAAGTCCTATGAGATGGCAATCAAGGCCGCAAAGAAAACATACTTTGCGGCTAGGATTGCATCTGCAAATTCGTGCCCAGCCCAATTATTTAGAATAATTCAGAATTTGACTACATTGCCTCAAGGCAATTCTAAAGCTAAGGAATTGGAAATTGGCTGCGAGGCTTTCGCGAAATTCTTTGCGGATAAGGTCCAATCGCTCCGCCAGGACTGCCCCGCCAATTTGGAGGCAGTAAGTGGACTCGAAGCCCAATGCGTGTCTTCTGATTCAACTCTGGATCGCTTCGACCCGCTCAGCTTGGAGGAAGTCGACAGAATTCTTGCCACTGCACGTTCCACGACTTGCGATCTGGACCCTTGCCCCTCCTGGCTAATTAAGGCCTGCCAGGAGGAACTAAGGCATCCTATGCGGGATATTATAAATCGATCCCTTTCAGAAGGTGTTTTTCCAACACCCCTGAAAGAGGCATTGGTCCGCCCTCTCCTGAAAAAACCGTCATCAGACCCGGCCGAATTGGCACACTACCGGCCGGTCTCAAACTTGCCCTTTTTAGGCAAAATTATTGAGAGGGCCGTGGCGGTGCAGTTACAGGAATTTCTGGAGGACGCTTCCGTCCTAGACCCATGCCAGTCCGGCTTCCGCCCGGGCCATGGGACAGAAACAGTCCTGGTCGCCCTCATGGATGACCTCCGACGACAACTGGATCGAGGCGGTTCGGCAGTATTGCTGTTGTTAGACCTATCGGCGGCGTTCGATATGGTCGACCACCGGCTGCTGACCCGCCGCCTCGCCGACGCAGGAATTCGGGGGCTAGCCTTACAGTGGCTCTCCTCCTTTCTTGAGGGTCGGGGACAAAGGGTGGCAATTGGGGGGGAACTGTCTCAGAGGTACCCACTTCATTGTGGAATGCCTCAGGGAGCAGTCCTCTCCCCGATGCTGTTTAACATCTTTATGCGCCCCCTTGCCCAGATTGCACGGAGGTATGGGCTGGGCTGCCATCAATATGCAGATGACACCCAGCTCTATCTATTGATGGGCGACCAGGCTGCTGATGTCCCAGCAAATTTGGACCGGGCACTACAAGCCGTGGCTGACTGGCTCAGGCTGAGCGGGCTGAAGTTGAATCCGGCGAAGACCGAGGTCCTTTGCGTGGGCCGCGGCGGACCGGGAGGGGAGACTACTTTACCGGCCTTTGACGGTGCGCCACTGGTACCGGTGCGCAAAGTCAAGAGCTTGGGAGTGCTACTGGAGTCCTCCCTATCAATGGAGGCCCAGGTAGCCGCCACTGCTAGATCCGCCTTCTTCCATCTTAAGAGGGCGAGGCAGTTGGCTCCCTTCCTGGAGCGCGTCGACCTAGCAACTGTGATCCACGCAACGGTCACTTCGAGGTTAGACTACTGCAATGCCCTCTACATGGGGCTGCCCTTGTACCGAACACGGAGACTCCAGGTAGTCCAGAACGCAGCGGCCAGGCTGTTGGAGGGACTACCACGGTGGGAGCCTGCACGGCCCGGGCTGCGCAATCTGCATTGGCTGCCGGTTGTCTACCGTGTTCGCTATAAGGTGCTGGTTATTACCTTTAAAGCCCTATATGGTCGAGGACCTGCCTACCTAAAGGACCGCCTCTCCCCATATGTACCCCGGAGAGCACTGAGGTCTGGTTCCCAGAATTTATTAACAATCCCTGGGCCAAGAGAAGTTAGGTTGAAGGCCACTAGGGAGCAGGCCTTCTCGGTGATAGCCCCCCGTTGGTGGAACGACCTTCCAGAGATGGTGCGAGCCCTGCGGGACCTGAACCAATTCCGCAGGGCTTGCAAAACATTTCTTTTTCAGTTGGCATTTGAGACAGAACCTGATTAACTAACGAACAGACGCTTAGCCATCTTATGTACATCAGGATTACATCATTTTAGCACCTATTTTTATATGTTTTATCTATTTTAATTAATTTATTTGTAATTGATATTGATATTTAAACTGTTATGTTTTATGTGAATCATGGGACTCCCATGTCTGTTATACTGTTTAATGTGAATCATGGGACTCCCATGTCTGTTAGCCGCCCTGAGCCCGCCTGGCGGGGAGGGCGGGATATAAAAATAAAATATTATTATTATTATTATTATTAGATGGGAAGATACCTAATACTTGGAAGGAAGCAGTAATCTCGTTGATACCAAAAGAAGACAGAGATGTGACTAATGTAAAAAACTATAGACCAATTTCATTGCTAAATAATGACTACAAAATATATGCTAGAATTTTAGTGGAACGCCTGAAGCAGCATTTGAATAGTTTTGTTAAAGAGGAACAAGCAGTGTTTCTCCCCAGAAGGCAATTATGAGAAAATATCAGAACTGTAATAAATATAATAGAATATTATGAAAAACATCCTGAAAAAGAAGTAGCTTTGCTTTTCGCTGATGCAGAGAAAGCTTTTGACAATGTTCATTGGGACTTTATGTTTGCAGTAATGGAGAAATTGGGATTGGGTGAAGACTTTGTTAGAATGGTAAAGGCAATATATACTGACCAACAAGCAAGACTTTGTATAAATGCAGATTTGACAGAGAAAATAGCAATTTGTAAAGGAACAGGACAAGGGTGCCCTCTATCCCCTTTGATATTTATAATGACACTGGAAATACTGCTTATGCAAGTTCAAGAAGATAAGGAGATAGAGGGTTTGAAATTAAAAGGCTTTTCTTACAAATACAGAGCATTTGCAGATGATGTAATGTTTATAAATGAAAACCTAACTCAAGTTACACTGTTGCTGCCCCAAAAAATAAAAGAATATGGTGAACTGGCAGGCTTTTATGTAAATAAAGAGAAAACAAAAATTTTGTGTAAAAATATGTCAAAATCTAAGCAGATGGAATTACAAAATTTAACAAACTGTGAAGTGGCCTCTAAAGTAAAGTATTTAGGAGTAGAAATTACAACAAAGAATATTGACTCATTTAAAAACAACTATGAAAAGCTTTGGTGGAAAATTGTGGTGGACTTACAAAAATGGAATAAGTTGAATTTGTCTATCCTGGGTAGAATATCGGCAATAAAAATGAACGTATTACCAAGAATAATGTTCTTGTTTCAAACTATACCAATAGTGAAAGAAGATAAACAATTTCATAAATGGCAGAGGAAACTTTCAGAATTTATATGGGCTGGCAAAAAACCAAGAATTAAGATGAAGATCCTGATAGACGCTAAAGAAAGGGGAGGCTTCCAAGTACCGGATTTAAGACTATATCATGATGCAGTTTGTTTGGTATGGATTAAGGATTGGATAGTGTTATTAAACAGAAAATTATTAACATTAGAAGGCCATGGAAAGGTTTTTGGTTGGCATGCATATTTGTGCTATGGGAAAAGTAAAATGGATGGTTTTTTCTCACATCATTATGTAAGAAGTAGTTTGCTTAAAACTTGGTTGAAATACCAAAAATATGGCGATGAGAGGAAACCACTGTGGATTGTGCCAACGGAAGTAATAAAGTTATATTCGGATATTGAGGAAGAGAAATAGTTACCATATAAACAATTGTTAAAAATACAAGGAAGCAAAGCAGAATTAAAATCAGTGGAAGAATTGGATTATACATTTGATTGGTTTCAATGTTTACAAATGAAAAGTCTGCTGAAGCAGGATATTAGGAATGAAGGAATAAGACAAGAACAAACAGAAATGGAGAAAATGCTGTTTGGTGAGGACGTAAAATTGATCTCAAAAGTATATAAACTGTTACTGAAATGGTCTACAGAGGAAGAAGTAGTAAAATCTCAAATGATAAAGTGGGAAATTAATATAAACAAGGAATTAATTAAATTAATATTTGTGGAAGAACTCTATTAAAATATCAACATGTAATAACATAAAAGAAAATTGTTACAAAATGTTGTATAGATGGTATATGACACCAAAAAAAAGAAGTCAAAAACAAATAATCAGATGTCTGATCAATGTTGGAAATGTAAAAAACATGAAGGGTCCTTCAACCATATGTGGTGGACTTGTGAAAGGGCTGTACAGTATTGGCAAATGATCCAGCAAGAAATGTCAAAGATTTTGGGATACAAAGTGAAGAAGGCACCAGAAATCTTTTTGTTGGGATTACAAATAGAAAATTTTCCGAAGCAAGACAGAACATTACTTTGGTACATGCTTTCAGCTGCATGGACATTGTATGCGCAGTTGTGGAAGCAAAATAAAATTCCAGAAAAATGGGATTGGGTTATGAAAACTATGCACTGGAGTGAAATGGACAAATTAACAAGAACACTAAAGGAACTTGATATGGAAACATTTAATAATGAATGGCAAAAGTTTCAGAACTATGTGGAAGAACATTGGAGAGTGAAAGGACACTTGGTGATATTTGATAATGGATAATGGAGGGACAGTGGCTCAGTGATAGAGCATCTGCTTGGGAAGCAGAAGGTCCCAGGTTCAATCCCTGGCATCTCCAAAAAAGGGTCCAGGCAAATAGGTGTGAAAAAGCCTCAGCTTGAGACCCTGGAGAGCCGCTGCCAGTCTGAGAAGACAATACTGACTTTGATGGACCAAAGGTCTGATTCAGTATAAGGCAGCTTCATATGTTCATATGTTCATTAGCTATTTTTAATTTACTGAGACAAGAATGATAGTTAAAATGAGAGTATGAGAAAATATTTTGTTCTTTCTTAAAAGATTATAATAAGATAGATAATATGACTTAATTTAGTAATATATTGGATCATTAATCGAATGAGGTAATAACCATAAAGAAATATAAGTTCCTTTTTTATTTTTAAACAGTTTTTTTAAAATGTTAAATTACCTTTATTGCTTTTATATTGTAAGTAACACTGGGGAAGTCTTGAAAGGGAGGAGAGGAGGTGGAAAATGCGATGCAACATATTGACTTTTATTTGAGAGAAGTAAATGAAATAGTGATATAATATGTTGTAGAATAATAAAAATTGTTTTTACAAAAAAAGAAGAAGTTCGCTTGAACATTGAGACTACCGGGGGGATGTACCGCTACCGGTGTAATGTCCTGCTCTAAGCACCAGTCCCAAAGTGTGATAGCTAGATTGCACAGCTTGTGGGACGTGGTGCCACCCTGTTTGTTGATGTATGCCAGAGCCATGTTGTTGTCTGTCATTATGGTGACCACCTTGTTCTGGAGAAGTGGGCAGAATGACTGCAGGGCAAAAAAGATTGCTTGCAACTCTAGCAGAGTGATGTAACACTGTTGGTGCAAGTGGTCCCACATCACTCCCACAGATAGGTTTCGGAGGTGTGCTCCCCATCCCCACAGGGAGGCGTCTGTGGTAAGAGTCTCTGATGGGGGTCGACTGTGGAATGGAGTGCCCTCCAGAAGATGTTGCTCTACAACCCACCATGACAGGGAGCGCGTCACGCTCTTCGGGAGTCTGAGAACCTTGCTTTGAGAATGCCTCAATGGGTCGAAACACACTAGGAACCAAAGCTGCAGAGGGCGCATTCTCAACTTTGCCAGGCGAATTACTGCTGTGGTCGCCGCCATTAGGCCTAACAAGCACTGAATCTTGAACACCGAAGCTCAACCGTCCTTTAGCACTTGCTGCACCAGTAGTTGTAGAGTGAGGGCCCTGTCCTGGGGCAGGAAGGCTTTGGCTTGTACAGAGTCCAGAACCGCTCCTATGAACTGAACCTTCTGTGAGGGCTGCAGCTTTGATTTTTTGAAGTTCACTTGGAGGTCTAGGTCGGCTAGTAGTGCCAGTGTCGTTTGGGTGTCCTGAATGAGGTTGGATTCCAAGTTGGCTACCAGGAGTCAGTCATCTATGTACTGAAAAATTATAATGTTCTGGAGTCTGAGGTGTGCTGCCACCATCATCATGGTTTTGGTGAACACGCGGGGGGGGGGGCGGGCGTGGAGATTCTGAAGGGCAGTGCCTTGTATTGGAAGTGCTATTGTCCCACTGCAAACTGCAGAAACTGGCGATGGCCCCCTCTGATGAAAATATGAGAGATGGAAATATGCATCTTGGAGGTCGATCGTGGCCATCCAGCAGTCCTGCTTAAGGAAGGGCAGGATCTGTGTCAGAGTAATCATGTGGAACTTTTTGGATGGGATGTGTACATTCAACCCCCTGAGGTCCATGATGGGTCGAAGACCGCCATCTCTCTTGGGTATGGTAAAATACCGGGAGTAGAAACCCTGTCCAATGTTCTTCAGGCAGACAGGTTCTATGGCTCCCTTGGCCAGCAGATTCAAGACTTCGTCCAGAAGGGCTGGGAATGGGCATGTCACGATGACCCCGGATGGTAGAGGTGGAGTGTGGAACTCGATCGCATACCCCCTGGCAATTATTGATAGCACCCACTTGTCTGATGTGATCTTTAGCCAGGATGGTAGGTGGGGGTATAAATGGGTGGTACATAGAAGACGACTGGTTGTAAGAAAGCCAACTCGAGGGGAGTCAAACCCCCTGTTTGGGGTCCTTGGGAGCTTTGGAGCGCTGTTGTTGAGGCGTGCTCTGGAACTTCAATTTACTGCTGTATGTTGGCCTCTGGGAAGGATCGTAAGGTCTGCTCTTCCAGGGTTGATTCGGGGAGCTCCTTGCGGATGAGGGTCTGGACCAGGGTCTGGAACCCGTGCGCGCCTTGAAGAATTTGGTGGAAGAGGATGAAACGCTCAGGTTTCTAGATGCCTTGACACTCTTATCAATCTCTTGGGAATGTGGAGTCAGTCATGGCATGGAACAATCCCGTGCCATCAAAGGGGAGGTCCTCTATGGTGGATTTTGCATTCTGAGACAGAGACGTAGATCGAAGCCAGGAATGTCTTTGAAGTGCAACAGCTGCAGAGAGGGTCTTTGCTGCCGTGTCCACGTTATGTTTAATAGCGTTTACATGCTGTTTGGCAACTGCCATGCCCTCTTTCTGTATTTTTCACAAATGGGCACTCACTCCTTTGGGCATGTCCTGGAGCAGGGGCGTGATCTGGTCCCATAGGGCATATTGGTACCTGGCGAGGCACATTAAATAATTGGCGTTCTTGATGCCTAAGGCTCCTGCTGTGTAGAACTTCCTCCCAAAGAGTCCAGCTTTTTCCCTTCCTTGTCCATGGGTGTTGAGGAAGAATGACGGTTCCTGGAGAACGATGTCACCGCCATGGAGTTTGGTTTAGGATGTGAGAGTAGAAATTCCGCTTCCTTGTCCTGCACCTTGTATAGGTGGTCCAGCCTCCTGGATGAAATGGAGATGGATGCTGGTTTCTCCCAGTGGGATTTTGCTGCTTGTAAGAGGATGGAGATCATCGGTATAGTGATGGCTGCTGAAGTATCCTTTTGGACTATGTCATACACTGGGTCGGTGATTTCTGACTGCGGTTGCATGATAGAGAAACCCAGTGTAGAGGCCATCCTTTTGATTAGGTCACTATAAGATCTTAAGTCCTTGGAGGACGAGACCGGATTCGGATTGCCCGAATCGGACTAATTGGAGTTGGAGGCGGCCGCCGATGAGACGTTGGATCCTCTCAGGTTGAATCGACCCGAATCCGATGGTGCTGGTCTGGTCAGCTTGGTTGAAGTTGACGGGGTGGTTTTTCTATCTTTAGGTTTCTTTGGGGAGCTGCTTTGGTTCCCTCGGAATTGACGTGGTGGAGAGTGTGGAGTATTGGTCCCACTCCGGGTAGCGTTGAAGTGGAGGCCAGGGCAGGGGTGGTCCATAGAGGTACTGCAGTTGCCTCTGATCCCATGGGTGGAAGTTCGGTGCTGGGGGCCATCGGTGTGGAAGCCTGTGATCGGTCCGGTCTTGGCCGATCGTCAGGAGGTATCCTCAGCTCTAGTGGGTGGTCAACAGGTTCCTGTTCTGGTGGGTCTCTGATGGGGGATCCGGCGGGAGTGGTCGGAGCCAAATCAAAGGAAGCTGCACTTTGCTGGGTGAGGTCTATGTTGTCACCCTCAGTGGAGTCCAGGGTCGTGTCCTGTCTGCAGAGTGGGGAGTTCGCCCGACAGGTCGGCATCTGTAAGATTTTCAGGGGTACGGACGCCAATACTGAAGGGTCCAGTCAACGTGGAGTGAGCTGGAGCGATGCGGAGTCTTCCGGTGTGGAAGAGGTCCAACGCTTCTTGGAGTGCTCTTTGTGGGAGTGTTTATCCTTCCTCTTTTTTGTCGATGAAGAGGTAGAGGATTGAGAGGCTGACGACTGTCGGTTCAATGATGACTTGCTCGATGCGGCTGGGTTCGAAGTTGACGCCATCTTGGTCAAGGCTGATGACTTAGCTGGCGTGGTTAGGTGGGAAGTAGCTACGGCCGATGGCAGGGAGCCCTCCGGAGCAGATGCTTCACCCATTGGTCAGGGGGCAAGAGCAGATTCAATGAGGGCTGTTCGGAGTCTTGCTGATCGATTCTTCCATGTTTGTCTTCCAAACTTTGGCAATGCAGGCATGTATCTGTGCGATGTCCCTTAACGAGACAGAAGAGGCAGAGGGAATGCCTGTCTGTGGAGGTGAGCTTGCTCCTGCACTGGGAACAGCGCTTGAAGCAGCCCCACATAGGCCAACGGGCCTAGCAGTGGGGCTGAGAGAGGGAAAAACTTGGATACTAACTAGCTGAACTGGAAAAAACTAACAACTAACACTACAATAATCTAAGTCTTTTTTTTTTGAAGCTAACGAAGAAGAAGAGAAAAAGTACCAACTGGAGTGATGTGGAGAGCTTCCTCTCGTGAGCACGATCAGAAAGGAACTGGCGAGATCTGGGCGCCCCCTCTGGACATGCGCAGTGGAGTTCCAGGGCATGCTCAGTGGGAGGGTGTCAGAAGCTTAAAGAAACACTGTCAGAGTTGGTGCAGGTGCCATAGATCCCATCAGTGTGAAGCGCAGAGACCATGAAGAAGATTCTAAGATATCTCATAAACATCACGCATACAGATTAAAATAAGAAGACCATAACTCCAACAATAGTACATCCTGAGGTCATAGTACAGCAGTTGGTACAACTTCAGCTAATTAACATTACTTACTCTTACCTACAAGGGCATGTGTAAAATACTCATCAGCAAAGCACCACAAAGTTGCCATGGGACTGCTTTCCCACAGTCTATTTTTGTGTGTGTTATGAAAGCAACGAGTCCACCTTAGATTCCTAATGGGTTAGGTGAAGGTGGCTGTTTATTATTATTATTAGTTTATTTTGGCCATGTATAAAAACGTGATACGACACAAAGAACTGCCTCAAGTCCTTGAATGTTTTCATGAAGTCTGATGCCGAGTTCCTCTTCATTTCATGGAGACATTTTACCTCCCTTGGATTTTGGCTTCCTTTTTTGATATCTTATATAAATAGAATTGCACTGCTGATAGAGCATGGACGCTGTGGAAGAAAGGAAACATATGGGCTGGAGGTAGGGTGACCATAATGTCTGCAGGCCAGCCAGGGACACCTTGGGGGGGGGGGGTGGAAGGTATGTATGAAGTATATACAGGATTTGAGAACAAAATTGTTTCCGGCGGTGATATTTGGGGGATTTTTGGGGACGTCACAGGAAATGCTGTGAAGTCACTTCCTGTTTCCGGCAGTGGCATTTGGGGGAAATGATGTCATTTGGGGGAAGTGATGTCACTTCCCGTTTCCGGCAGGTGACGTGGGGGAAATGATGCCACAGGAAGTGGTGTCACTTCCTGTTTCCGGCGGTGGCATGCCGTCACCGGGAGTGACGTCACTTCCTGTTTCCGGCGACGGCATGACGTCGCCGGAAGTGACGCCACTTCCTGTTTCCGGCGGTGGCATGACGTCACCGGAAGTGACGCCACTTCCTGTTTCTGGCGGTGGCATGACGTCGCCGGAAGTGACGTCACTTCCTGTTTCCGGCGGTGGCATGCCGTCACCGGGAGTGACGTCACTTCCTGTTTCCGGCGGTGGCATGCCGTCACCGGAAGTGACGTCACCGGGAGTGACGTCACTTCCTGTTTCCGGCGGTGGCATGACGTCGCCGGAGGTGACGTCGCCGGAAGTGACATCACTTCCTGTTTCCGGCGGTGGCGTGCCGTCGCCGGAAGTGATGTCGCCGGAAGTGACGTCACTTCCTGTTTCCGGCGGTGGCGTGACGTCACCGGAAGTGACGTCCCCGGGAGTGACGTCACTTCCTGTTTCCGGCGGTGGCATGACGTCGCCGGAGGCGCCGTCACTGGAAGTGACGTCACTTCCTGTTTCCGGCCGTGGCATGCCGTCACCGGGAGTGACGTCACTTCCTGTTTCCGGCGGTGGCATGACGTCGCCGGAAGCGACGTCACCGGAAGTGACGTCACTTCCTGTTTCCGGCGGTGGCATGACGTCCCCGGAAGCGACGCCACCGGAAGTGACGTCACTTCCTGTTTCCGGCGGTGGCATGCCATCACCGGGAGTGACGTCACCGTGAGTGACGTCACTTCCTGTTTCCGGCGGTGGCATGCCGTCACCGGAAGTGGCGTCACCGGAAGTGACGTCACTTCCTGTTTCCGGTGGTGGCATGCCGTCACCGGAAGTGACGTCACTTCCTGTTTCCGGCGGTGGCGTGACGTTGCCGGAAGTGATGAGGTCGAGATGCAGGACGAGGTCGAGATGCAGGACAGGAACCCGGAAGTGACCGACAGGCTGCTTCAGCGTGCCGCTGCGCCGGCCCCCTGGGCCCCACAACGATAGGACCGATGCCACAGGGACAGGCTCGAAACACTCTATGACCCCTCAAAAGAACAGCAGTCTAGCTCGCTTCCCCCGAGCCCTGCCGCCATAAGCCTCAAGGGGGCTCATTTTGCGGCATCTCCCGGCGGGAGGGTGGCATCCACACGGGACACATATCAAATGAAAGAGGGGGCGCAGGGCTATCAGAAACAGCCGGCGGAGGGAGTCGTGAGACCACCCCACTGGGGGATCCACACCCCGAAAGTGATGAAGGTGGCGCAGATAGAGCCAACATAGCAAACAGGACAAAATAAATAGGCTGCATTATGCAGCACAGTTGAGAAAGTGCCTTATCCCATATACTGATGAAGTAAATACAGGATCTGAGAACAAAATTGCACCAGAAGACACAAACACAAAGCTCCCTTACACTGAATCAGTGCTTGGGTCCACCAAAGTCAGTATTGTCTACTCCAGTCACAAACACAAAGCTCCCTTACACTGAATCAGTGCTTGGGTCCACCAAAGTCAGTATTGTCCACTCCAGTCACAAACACAAAGCTCCCTTACACTGAATCAGTGCTTGGGTCCACCAAAGTCAGTATTGTCCACTCCAGTCACAAACACAAAGCTCCCTTACACTGAATCAGTGCTTGGGTCCACCAAAGTCAGTATTGTCACATAAGAACATAAGAGAAGCCCTGTTGGATCAGGCCAGTGACCCATCCAGTCCAACACTCTGCGTCACATAAGAAGATAAGAGAAGCCCTGTTGGATCAGGCCAGTGGCCCATCCAGTCCAACACACTGTGTCACATAAGAACATAAGAGAAGCCCTGTTGGATCAGGCCAGTGGCCCATCCAGTCCAACACACTGTGTCACATAAGAACATAAGAGAAGCCCTGTTGGATCAGGCCAGTGGCCCATTCAGTCAGGAAGGGAGGAGGGAGGGAGGGAAGGAAGGGAGGGAAGGAAGGAAGAAAGGAAGGAAGGGAGGAGGGAGGGAAGGGAAGGGAGGGAGGGAAGGAAGGAAGGAAGGGAGGAGGGAGGGAAGGAAGGAAGGAAGGAAGGAAGGGAGGGAGGGAGGGAGGGAGGGAAGGAAGGAAGGAAGGAAGGAAGGAAGGAAGGAAGGAAGGAAGGAAGGAAGGAAGGAAGGAAGGAAGGAAGGAAGGAAGGAAGGAAGGAAGGAAGGAAGGAAGGAAGGGAGGGAGGGGGGAGGGAGGGAGGAGGGAGGGAGGGAGGGAAGGAAGGGAGGAGGGAGGGAGGGAGGGAAGGAAGGAAGGAAGAAAGGAAGGAGGGAGGGAGGAAGGAGGGAGGGAGGGAAGGAAGGAAAGAAGGAAGGCCAGCCGCCCCCCCGCCAGCCGCCCCCCCCCCCGCTTTTGGCTTACCTGGATCCTGGGCGGTGGCGGCCTCTCCTCCGGGCTGCTGGCGGGGCCGGCGGCTGCGGAGGCCGGAGAGGCCGGCGCTGGTCTCTGGAGGCCTCCAGGGACCAGCGCTGGCCTCTCCACGCTGCCTCCGCTGGTCTCTGGAGGCCTCCAGGGACCAGCACAGGCCTCTCCACGAAGCCTCCACTGGCCTCTGGAGGCCTCCAGGGACCAACGCAGGCCTCTCCACGAAGCCTCCGCTGGCCTCTGGAGGCCTCCAGGGACCAGCACAGGCCTCTCCACGAAGCCTCCGCTGGCCTCTGGAGGCCTCCAGGGACCAGCGCAGGCCTCTCCACGATGCCTCCGCTGGCCTCTGGAGGCCTCCAGGGACCAGCGGAGGCCTCTCCACACTGCCGGCGCTGGCCTCTGGAGGCCTCCAGGGACCAGCGCCGGCCTCTCCGGACCCCGCGCGCGGGCGGGGAAGGCGGGGAGTGAGGCAGCCAGCGTCCCTGCGCGTGCACACACCGCTGTGCGCATGCGCAGGGACGCTGGCTGCCTCACTCCCCGCCTTCCCGACCCGCGCGCGCGGCCCGCCGGCTCCCCGCTGGCTATACCGGGACTTTGTAATGGTCCCGGTATAGGCAGCCCGGGAGCCGGGAATTGGTGGCCAGAACCGGGAAAGTCCCGGGAGACCGGGACGGTCTGGCCACCCTAGCTGGAGGGGGAACCAATGAAGACTGCATTGGTTAGGATTTTGTCTCTGTGTGCAAAGTTTCGTTTTGCCCATCAATATTAAAATACATACTGAGTAAAAAGCAGTCTGGATAGCCCAGAGTAGCCCAAGGCGAGTAGGGTTGGCTGTGGTTAAAACTCTGATAGGAGACCAGCATAGGGTTGGTAAAAGACCTGCTTTTACAACTGATCTCCAGCTGGCAGAGGTCAGCTTCCCTGGAGAAAATGGGTGGACTCTGTAGCATTGTACCCTGCTGAGGCCCCTCCCCTCCCCAAACTCCATCCTCTCCCAGCTCCACCCTCAAAGTCTCCAGGTATTTTCCAACATAGACCTGATAACTCTGGACCAGTAAGGAATTCCAGGGTTGCTACACAGAGAAGGGCAAAGGAAAACCACCTCTATTCATCTCTTGAAGCATAGAGTCGGAAGGGATTTCCAAGGTCATCTAATCCAACCCCCTGCACAATGCAGGAAACTCACAAACACCTCGCCCTAAATTCACAGGATCCTCATTGCTGTCAGTTGGCCATCTAGCCTCTGTTTAAAAACCTCCAAAGAAGGAGAGCCCACCACCTCCTGAGGAAGCCTGTTCTTGCCTTGAAAACATCATGAGGGGTTGGTATAAGTTGGTTGCGACATGTCAGTCCTTAATTATTATTAAAGGGCAGTACTATTGATAAATATTTCTCACAGGTGCTTGTATGTATGGTGGCACCTGAAAGAGCGTGGTCCTTTGGGGTTTGATCAATCGGTGTGGAAAGAAGGAGCACAAGCACTGATGTGTGATTCCCATGATCCAGTAAAAAAAAAAAGATCTCTGGGACTGTGGAGTGGTGCTTTCAGTCAAAGGACCAAGGAGAGGACCTGCCTTGATTATAGCAAGGTCACTTGTTCTTGTGGAAGTTTTTTATAGATTAGAGCTAAACCAGATGTAAGGAGCCCCATGGCTCAGAGTGTTAAGTTGCAGTGCTGCAGTCCAAGCTCTGCTCATGATCTGAGTTCAATCCCAACAGAAGCTGGGTTCAGGTAGCCAGCTCCAGGTCGACTCAGCCTTCCATCCTTCCGAGGTCGGTAAAATGAGTACCCAGCTTGCGGGGGGTAAAGTATAGATGACTGGGGAAGGCAATGGCAAACCACCCCGTAAAAAGACATGAAAACATCATGATGTGACATCATTCCATGGGTCACTGACTCAGTGCTTGCACAGGGGACTACCTTTACCTTTAAACCAGACGTCATGTAGAGAGATTTCCACTGCAGTTTTAAAAAAGGAAAATAGATTTAGATTGGGATGACTGTGTATGTTTGTGTGCCGGGATTAATGCCCTCCCCCAGAAGAAGAAGAAAAGATAGGCACCCTTCTTTAATTTAAAATCCACCTTTCTCACAGTCTCAAGGTGGGATTACTTTGCCTGTCTCTCTTTCCATCTAAGGCTAACAACAACCCAGGCAGTTTAGTCAGTTCTCTCTTCACACTGGCTGCGGCCCCCTTGCTTGCCTCATCCCAGGGTCCTTGCGTCCTGCTGTGATACCCTGTGCCTTGAAGGAGGTTGGGGAGGAAGTGGGTTGCTCCAACTTGATCCTGTTCCAGCTGTGACTGCTTGCCACCAGAAGACTTTGCTTTCTTCCCCACTGGCATGGCTTTGTTCAGGGTTAGGGTTAGCTAACAAAAAAGAGCCCTGTAAGCTCTTGGAGGATTGGCTACATCAGGGGGTGTGGCCTAATATGCAAAGCAGCTCCCGCTAGAATTCCACCCCTGGCTTTGTCTTTTCTTAAGGGGCTGTGGGAGACCAATCCTGCCAGCAACTTGGGAAGCCCCATGGGGTTTGAGGGAATGGTTCCTCTGAGTTGCGTTCCTCCTGCCTTTACCTCCCTGAAAAGTCCATCCACCCCTCACCAGTCTCTCATTAGAACAGTGACTCTGCTGCCGGATGCCCCACTGGTAGGGTTGCCAAATCCAATTCAAGAAATATCTGGGAACTTTAGGGCTGGCCCCAGGAGACATTGGGGGTGGAGCCAAGAGACACTGGGGATGCAGCCAGGAGCAAGGGGTGGCAAGCATAATTGAACTCCAAAGGGAGTTCTGGCTATCACATTTAAAGGGGCTGCACTCCTTTTAAATGCTTTCCCTCCGTTGGAAATAATGAATAGGGGCACCTTCTTCTGGGTCCTAAAGAATTGGACCCCCTGGTCCAATCTTTCTGAAACTTGGAGGGTGTTTTGAGGAGAGGCACCGGATGCTATGCTGAAAATTTGGTTCCTCTATCTCAAAGAACAGCCCCCCCCAAGCCCCAGATACCCATTGATTAATTCTCCATTACACCCTATGGGAATTGGTCTCCATAGGAAATAATGGAGTGCCCAGAAAACTTTTCCTCCCCTTGCTTTCTGATGACCCTGAAGTGGATGGAGGGCCTCAAAACCAGGGGATTCCCTGCCCCCATCTGGGGATTGGCAACCCTATCCGCTGGTCTGACCAGGCTTCAGCGCCTGGGTGGGCCACTAGGCCACAGCCCTGCCTATCAGTAAATGCCCACCTCTGTTCCCAAGGGCAAGGCTTGGCCAACCTCAGCAAAGTGAACTTCTGTCTGCCTGCTGCTGATGGGGTGAGCTTTCAGCTCAGGGCTTCCTCTGCATCCCATTGCAACCCCCCCCCCCCATAATGTCCAATGGCTTTCTCAGCCCTGACATTAGATGTTGACACTGATCCAATTCATCCCACACTAGTTTTTACCTTTAAAAACTCTGGGGAAAATCATTCATGGATTTTGCAGAATCTCATCTGGTTTGATTCTTATTGTACCTTTTTCTTTCTTTGTTTATCTGACCCACAAGGGTACAAAGATTATCTCATCTAGCAAAGAGGGAAAACCTCTTGCTATTTCGAAGGCAAGAATGAGAGCAGAAAACAAGGATCCTTTCTCATGTTTATTAGAAAGAGACCTATCCAATATAGCAGTCTCTCTCTGCTTTACTTTACAGCATTTTTAAAATTCAGAATACTGTACATCTGACACAAAAGATTCTAGGGTGGAAAAAGTGAGAGGGAAACAACACAAACTGGCATACTGAATCAAACAAGATCATATGAAACAACAAGTAAAGTGAAATGTATCAATATTTTAATTACAGTACAAACAATATAAATAAGATTTCATTGAGTTATTGTAAAAACAAATTTTTTTCTGAATGAGGTAATATTAAAAACAACAACAACCTAAAACCGCATTTTTAGTCTCCACACTGCTGTGTCATCATATACAGTATTTACAGAAACAAAAAAGGTCAGCCTTTGGCTAGGAATTTGTGGCCTCACCCGTGACATTCAGCTGCTCAGTTTCCTCCCATGGCAGTAAGAATTACACGACAGATACCAGAAACTGAGATGCAATGGTTTGGATAAACGAGACCCAACAACTTCTGATGAGCTCTGAAATCTCAACTACCAAATGTTTGAACGAGAATATTTTATAAGGAGACTCATGAATACTGGGCCAGGAATAGCAGGGCTTTATTTGTAGCAGGAACTCATTTGCATATTAGGCCACACCCCTGATGTAGCCAATCCTCCAAGAGCTTACCGAGCTGTTACCGGGTTTGATTCTCCACTCCTCCACTTGCACCTGCTAGCATGGCCTTGGGTCAGCCATAGCTCTGGCAGAGGTTGTCCTTGAAAGGGCAGCTGCTGTGAGAGTCCTCTCTAGCCCCACCCACCTCACAGGGTGTCTGTTGTGGGGGAGGAAGGTAAAGGAGATTGTGAGCCGCTCTGAGACTCTTCGGAGTGGAGGGCGGGATATAAATCCAATATCATCATCATCTTACAGGGCTTACTGTAGGCTCTTGGAGGATTGACTACCTCAGCAGTGTGTGGCCTAACATTCAAAGGAGTTCCTGCTACAAAAAAAAGCTCTGAGGAATAGCATGCGCCAGTGTGTTTCTACAGAACCTGCAATGACATTCCCTACACTAGTTTTACGAGGGTGACATTAACCTTTGAGCCAACTGCTGAAACCTGCAAAGAATGTCAGCATGTGCTTAAGTCCCGTGGGCACCAAGGTAGCCTGGGCCAGTGTCAGGAAAGCTGTGCAAGCCCTTCATTTCTTCAAACGGATTCATCCTGCTTTTCTGGCAATTAAATAAGGCAGTGGAAGAAAAAAAAAGCAGAAGCCAAAGCCCAGTTGCAACCTATCAACTCAGCCTCCTCCTGCTTCTGCTTAGGACCCGAAGGGAGGGTCCTAAGCAGCCTTCGGGAGGTAGGAGAGTTGGAAGGGGGCGGGGGGAGAGACTGCAACTGCCTGGCCTTCGTGGAGTACCACAGCTTTGGAGGAAATCGCATGCATGGCTCAAGCTGTTGCAGAATAGGAAAGGGGTGGCATGCGACAGGGACATATGTGGAGGTGCTTGGCAAACATAAGGGTGCCCTGGTTTTGAAGATGGACTGCCCAAGTGGAATGGTAATCCTTGAGTCCTTGGCTCCTAGGACTGTGCCCTTGGCCTACATGAGGGGCTCTTCCACAATACACTGAGGCCTTTCCTAGGACTTGGGAGAAATCAGCTGAATGACTGCTGTTTACCTGAGGCGTTGCCAAGCTGTGCTTTTCAATGCCATGGGAACTGGCTGTTTAATTTTCTCAATTTTAGCTTTAAACAGATGACAAACAGGCGCAAGTATATAATTCAGCAAGCAAGACGTTGGGCACTTCCACATATGCTAAATAATGCCGTTTCATGCCACTTCAGTGCCGTTTGCAAGTGGACCTTGCTACGTCACACAGTAGAATTCAGATACAAAGTACACTGAAAGTGGATTGAAAGTGCATTATTTAGCGCATGTGAAAGCATTCAACATCTTCAGATAGCAAAGATCAACACCCCTTCTTGCCTCATACTATGGGCTCCCCTCAAACATAAAAGGTATCTTTATAGCAGAACAAACAAGAACACATATAGGAAGGGGACGGGGAAGAGTTAGAACGATCCCTCCAGTGACCGCCACTGTCTGTGGTTTAAACTCCCTGCTCAGAATGTATTCCTCAGCAACGCTATATACAAATGCTATACAAGTGGCAGTAGAACCGGAAAGGTCCCATACGCAAAATACCTGACTGAAGAAGTGCAGTTTCTCATTCCCAGAGGCAAACAGATCAACCTGGACAAATGGTGCAATGCTAAAACCAGTGCTTGACTTTGACTTCACATCTCACCGCTGTTCACCCTGAACGTCTTCTTTCTTTCAAGGGCCACAAATTCACTGTGATCCCTGGGCAGGTAATGCCCCAATGTTCAAGCGGAACCCGGAGATGTTCCCGACCACTTTAGGATCAGTACTATTACTTTTTTTACATGACAGAAGAAACCACACACTCACGTTATTCTTCAAGAGATTCCTCCAGATGCTTGAAACCTCGTTTGATTTAGTGGGAAATGAACCATAATGCAAGAGGGCTTTTTTTTTTATCGTAGCAGGAGCTCCTTTGCGTATTAGGCCACGCCCCCCTGATGTAGCCAATCCTCCAAGAGCTTACAGGGCTCTTAGTACAGGGCCTACTCTAAGCTGCAGAAGGATAGGCTACATCAAGGGTGTGTGGCCTAATATGCAAAGGAGTTCCTGCTACAAAAAAAGCCCTGACTGAAGAACACATGCTGAGTGGATCCTATAGATTAAAAAAAAATAAATGTAATGTAGCTACAGAGGGACCAAACTGGACTGGAGCCACAGATATTTCCCCAAGAAATTCTCTTCCCTTCTGCTTTTCCTTGTAGAAGGTATTGGATTTATATCCCACCCTATACTCTGAATCTCAGAGCAGCTCACAATCTCCTTTACCTTCCCCCCACCCACAACATGCACCCTGTGAGATGGGTGGGGCTGAGAGCTTTCTCCAAGAAGCTGCCCTTTCAAGGATAACTCCTGCAAGAGCTATGGCTGGCCCAAGGCCATTCCAACAGCTGCAAGTGGAGGAATGGGGAATCAGACCTGGTTCTCTCAGATAAGAGTTCACACACTTATCCACTACACCAGCTTTGCAGGTGTTAAAGGGCAGTAGCGAGCCTTTTGAGCTGGAAAGCAGTACTTAGGGAAAGAGTTAGACCCCAGAGCCCCAACCAACCACAGCTGGAGCCCTCTGTAGCAGCAGCAGCCTTAGCATCAAAACAAATGCCACCAAGAGGCATGCCATGCATCTCCCAAACCACAGCTAACCTGCTTCTCAATGGGAATTCCTTATGTTCAGACTTAAATAGAGTACTCTCTATATCTTTTCTTTTCTTGCTAAAAGCATGCAGAACCCACGTTATCTGTGAAGCTATTTACATGATTCCATTTATACTTTCAAAAACCCACCTTGCATACTTGGAGATTTGTGCATACAAATTTGGCATGGAGAAATGAATATATAATAATATACATATAGTCTCACTGACCCTTCTGTGGTAGAATTCCATAGGGATAATTGTGGCATATAAAACAAATGTGTCATGAGCTGCAACCACCTGTGCAAAAAACAACAACGGTGTTTTGTGTAACCATAAACTCTAACCAATATTTTGGGGGTCATAGCTTGTCTCGCCTGATGTATGTTACCCTAGTTTTACATAGCCCTCCTCCTCTGTTCTGCAGAATGGTGTAACTTTCAAAGCCTGCTTTCTCATAGAAGACGACTGCAGATCTATACCTTACCCTTCTCCCTGAATCAGAGACTCAGAGCAGCTCACAATCTCCTATATCTTCTCCCCCCACAACAGACACCTTGTGAGGTGGGTGGGGCTGAGAGGGCTCTCACAGCAGCTGTCCCTTCAAGGACAATTCCTGAGAGAGCTATGGCTGACCTAAGACAATTCCAGCAGATGCATGTGGAGAAGTGCGGAATCAAACCAGGTTCTCCCAGATAAGAGTCTGCACACTTAACCACTACACCAAACTGGTTCTTTAGATAGGCAGCTTTAGACACCTATCACAATTAAGAAAGCTGTTTGTATTTCTTCAGAACTTTTAAAAGAGCAGTGTTTGTGTGCTAACAAAAACAGATGTGATGCAGGAGACTTGCGATTCTATCTCTCCATATTAGTATCTTTGCTTCAAAGCCACTGCAGGGGGCTGTCGATTTGATTAGAGAAGAGGCCCAAGGGTAATTAATTCTTTGCCTTGCACCTTCTTCCTGATCAAGAGTGCCCCCAAAACTAAAATGCCAATGGATGCTAGTTTTGTGCTGCCCTTTTCCCCAGGGGGTAGTACCAATTGCAGGGAACAATTTTGATCTGGGAAATGGTGCAGAGGGGAGGGATGTCCCCCAGCATCTGTTCCCTGATAAAACTAGCGGTTCTCTCATTCTGTGGCTGCTTTCGACTAGAGGGAAATACCTTTGGGGATTGTGCCTCTCTACTTTTGGGAAATGAGTCTGTGTATAAAGATCTTCATATTTCATCAACCTCATGAAGCTGTGTTTACACAGCCTTTCCCCTCCATTTCCAATACCTCCAAGACACAAACAGTAAAGCAATCATTAGGCAAAAACTGTATTAGACATATGATTAAAAAACTGAGTAGAAGGAATATGAATTACAATATGCATGGGAATTTCACATTTCTGACTGGCTTTGACACAATTTGGCTTCAAAAGATGGAAATATAGTCTTTGCCCAAGGGGAATCCTGGGAAGAGGAAATATTTAGGACTTCACCACCAGATTTTGATAAAATGGGAGGGGACATCCCCCTTTCACAGACTCTCAGTATTCTTCCACCCCTAGGGGCATGGTCAGTCTTTGAAGGGTTCCCTGCAATGTTCCCTCTAGGCTGAGTGAGTGCGAGCTAGCTCATAGCTTTTTAGCCTCTGGCTCCCACTTTTTTCCTCAGCTAAGGAAGGCTGGCCCTGGAGCAAACAAATCTATGCAGGAGCTCATAACTTTAACGCCAGTAGCTCATTTTTGCTCACAAGACTCCACAGCTTAGAGGGAGCATTGGTTCCCAGTTTTGTTTTGGTTAGCTAACAAAGTCCTGTTTTTCTGCGCACCTGGAGACTCCCTGGATCAAATTCAAAATCTCATGTCTTTCGGAGACTAGGAGGCTAATTTCTCCCTTTTAAATGACACGGCCTTTGGATTGGCATTTTGCTTCCAATATTCTGTGCATGCTGGAATATACTCAGCCCACACCAAATGCTGGGTAACCTTGTATACTTTTCTACATATCCCCATATACAGGACCTTCCATATCATCACGGGACAGTCTGCCTTTGCTGCTTTCACAACTGTAATGAGAGCCAAGCCAACGTGCCGCACAGTCCTTCGCTTCTCATCAGAGAGGGATCCTCCGCAGGCTGCATAATCAGGGCAGGAAGCTCTGAATTTGGCAGTCGTCCAGGTGGATCACATTCCAATCCCATTCCTCTACACTCAGTTATTGCAGACATTGCGACAATACAAACATTAATTCTTGGAATGGCATAGAAGACCCCTTGCCTTCCAGAGAACTGGGCCTCCGGGTGGAGCTTGTGTGATCTCTTGTCCCCAAGGAGCAGACTACATGTGTGTGTAAGAGACGGAACACTAGCCAGCCACCCTTTTTCTGGCAGTGCAAACAGGGCTTTTTTTTGTAGCAGGAACTCCTTTGCATATTAGGCCACACCTCCTAATGTAGCCAATGCTCCAAGAGCTTACAGTAGGCCCTGGAATAAGAGCCCTGTAAACTCTTGGAGGATTGGCTACATCAGGGAGGTGTGGCCTAATATTCAAAGGAGTTCCTGCTACAAAAAAAGCCCCGAGTGCAACAGGATGTGATGTGCACAAAATGAAATGGAGCAATTCTGCCAAACCTCTGTCACCCATAATCGGTCACAGAGAATTGAACATTACGTTTGAATCTTTTGAAGAACACAGGTCCTAGAAACTAGGGATTTTCTCACAAAGGTAAAAAATAAATATCCCGTCTTTAAAAATATCAATCTGCTCATAAAATAGGGAATGCTAAAGTGCTTGGAAAATATTGCAGGCTGCAGCGATGCCTTTGTCTGCATTCTCCTGTCACCTGATGAAAGGGACCCACATTTTCCACAAGAGTGCTTTGCCATTTTGAGTGCATCATGTGCAATAGTGACTTCTGAGCATGAAGCCTTCAAGCAGATACCTGGACAGCCACCAGCCCTCCTCAGGACCCCTTATTCCAGTAAGGTGAGGGCCATGAGATAGACCCAAACTGGTAAACACACAACTACATATATTCAGGTCACAACTTTTTAAATGGAAGCACTCAATAGCTTTCCTATAGTTTAAAATAAAAGCTGAATATTAACATTAGCAATGATTATCACAGACTTGGTATGCATTAGCTTTATTAAAAAATTCTCACTTGGTGTGCTACTCAGATCTGTAGTGCTACAACACCATTGCATATGTCAGTGATGTCTTACTACATAACCTACACAGGTTGATACAAAACTAAGGCTGAAGACTCGAAAATCCATTAGGTTATCTTGGATTTCTGGAGCAAAGGACAGATGACTTCTCTACCCATCTGTCTTGCACTGAAAGAAGAAAATGGTACAGAGGCATAAAGGAAAGATGCTTTATCATTACATTTGATAAATGGAATGAAACCCGCTTTTTAAAAATAATATGGTCACATATTCAGTTCTTTACACACTATTGAATGGTCTTGGTTAAAAGAAAACAAAGATGGATCCAGGAGATAATAGTTACGAGTTCCACTAACAAAATGTGATTGATATTACATCTGTATTTCACTTTTTGAATCACTTTAAATAGGCAAAAGCAAACTAACTAGCAAAAAGGAGAAATCCGTATAGTCAGGTTTCTTTTTTGGGCAGGAATGCAGTTTCATCTGGCTTTGTGTCAAGCATGTGGCCTAATATTCAAATGAGTTCCTGCTGGGCTTTTCTACAAAAAGCCCGGTGCGAAACAGTGATGACAGGGGATATGGCCTAATATGCAAATAAGTTCTTGCTGGGCTTTTTCTACAAAAAAGCCCCGCCTATAGCTCTGGTCCCACCTACATAGTGCAGCTGAAGAATGCACACCCAGGAAAGAGATGGAAGAGCTCTTGTAATGCCAGGCATCTGCAATCGTTCTGACATCCTCTTCCCCACTTTACAGTCTCCCTTTCCCCTTCATTGGGGCACTCTCCAATAGCAGTCTAAGCCTGTGTGGTTCAATTAGAGCAATAAAGAACAGGGGCAACGAGGCAGTGATACAAATATTAATAATTCTACAGCAACCTGCTTTTATTAGCAGGATCCGCCAATGCTCTCCACACTGCCAGAGCTGTTTAAACTGTATCTTAAATTGCAAGATATATGAAAGGGCACGCAACTAAAATATGTGCTCATGATCCCAGACAAAGGATGTTCTGAGCCTGCATAACCAACACTGGCCTGTATTCATCAGGGACAATCATGAAAGTGCAGGGCCTGAAAGTCAATGGTCTCAAGTATTTGAGTCGGGGGAGGGGGGAAATCCTGTCTTTTGATTCCCTAGTTATCTCTGGTAGATTTGAAATTCATGGTTATCGCTCTCTATACAGAGTTTGCCAACAGACTAACCCTAACCCAGTTCTGGTTATCTCCTTATTATGTGTAGAAGGGTTGTTTTACATATGTGTATATTATACATGGAAACGGGGTTGTTTTGTAGAAAAAAAGGGGCAAGAGCTCAGTAGCATTTGCATTTGCCCCGGGATCTGCATGCAGCAGGGAGAGAACTCCCCACTGCATGCAGACCCCGGCTGGAGGTTCTGCTGAATTCAAGCCCTGCATGGAGGAAAGGCAGCATGATATAACCCAGTCTCATCAGATCCCAGAAGCTAAGCAGGGTAGGTACTTGGATGAGAGACCACCAAGGAGCAAAGCAAGGAAATGGCACATCACCTCCCCTTATCATTTGCCTTGAAAGTCCCTTGCTGGAGTCACCATCAGTTGGTTACAACTCAACAGCACTTACATACACACTTGTTTTGGGAGAGCAGGAGGCATGGTATAGCCTGATCTTGGAAGCTAAGCAGGGTCAGTGCTTGGATAGGAGCCCACCAAGGAAGGCTCTGCAGAGGAAGGCAACGGCAGACCACCTCTGCTTCTCACTTCCCTTGAAAGCCCCTTGCTGGGGTTGCCATGTCAGTTGTGACTTGATGGCACTTCTGCATGTATACCATGCTGGGTAACAGCAGGGCTTTTTTAGTAGCAGGAACTCCTTTGCATATTAGGCCACACACTCCTGATGTAGCCAATTCTCCAAGAGCTTACAGTAGGCCCTGTATGAAGAGACCTGAAAGCACTTGGAAGATTGGCTACATCAGGGGTGTGTGGCCTAATATGCAAAGGAGTTCCTGCTACAAAAAAAAAAAGTCCTGGGTAGGAGCATGAAAGAGAGAGAGAAGACCATGTGCACCTCACCTCCAACCAATAGCAGTTACCAGGCGGAAGTTGTTTTTTTTGCTCAGAGCTGCTCTGGGTGAGGGAAACAGCCAGTGACAGGGGGAGGAGGAGTGCTGGTTACCCAGCAACTGCCGTTCCAAGGGTAATGGCAGGGCTCCACTGTGCACTTTCCTCAAGGCCTCCCTGCTCACTTGCCTGCCTGAGCGCTCCAGCCACCACTGGAAAGATATGTGGCAGCAATACAGGTCCATATGCAAATCAGTGCAGCAGGAGCAGACAGGCTCATTGTGTGTCTGTTCTTGTGAGTGCATTTCTGAGGAAGAGAGGAAATTGGGTGTCTAGGACCTGCCTGGAGTGTACATACTATCATGACATGAGATGGTTCATTGTTTCCTTCATGTTTAAATTCCTTCACCATATAATACACATCAACTGTGTCAACTGACCTACAGTTTGGCTTGGCTCAATTTCTCAAGTTATCTGCTCTGCACGTCTGCTGACTTCTCTGCCATGGATTCACTTATTGTCTTTGGGAAAAGTCACAGTCTCTCTGTTCATCATGCTTAAGATACGTAAATTCTTCCTCAAATGCTAACTTTTTGTCCACATAACAACCTCACAAGCTGGAGGCATGGCTCACATTGCTGAGCTGTCTTCCCAGCTTTGTATGTGGGTTATACTGTGCTTTCTGACTGGTATGGCTGCAGTCCAAGTCCAAGCTGTCTGTCTGTGGGGGACAAGATGTGGAGGGTATCGACTGTAAGCACATGCAATAGTCGTACACCTGTGATGAACACAGAATCTTCTGATGGCCTGGGCTTTGCGTACCCCAATTTCCATAGTCCAGCATCAGCCAATAATTAGTCCTGTATGCAATGGAGACACTCATGTTAGGAAGTCAGGAATTAGGGGAAACTTGTTAGACAAAATCCCAAGAAAAATCTTGCTCTCCAGATGATCACTGTTGTGATTTCTTACTGATAGGATTTTAACGACATTTTAATTTGCACAAGCCACCAGTCTTCTTCTTTAGTGAAGAAGAAGACTGCAGATTTATACCCCGCCCTTCTCTCTCAATCAGAGACTCAGAGTGGCTTACAATCTCCTATGTCTTCTCCCCCCCCAACCATAGACACCTTGTGAGGTGGGATGGGCTGAGAGGGCTCTCACAGCAGCCGCCCTTTCAAGGACAAGTCCCGTGAGAGCTATGGCTGACCCAAGGCCATTCCAGCAGCTGCAAGTGGAGAAGTGCAGAATTGAACCCGGTTCTCCCAGATAAGAGTCCGCACACTTAACCACTACACCAAACTGGCTGTATTCTGTAAAAGAAAGTGTAGATTACAAAGGGAAGTAAAATAAGTGGATGAGTTAAGAAAGAGTGATATGCCTATTTTGAAAATCCTTCCTCCTTATGCTTTACATAACTGGAGGTACAGAGCAATTTCAGTAATATACTAATTAATTCCAATAAGGTTGTTTTTTTTTGCCAATGATTTCCCAGTGTTAATTGAAATAACTTCTTTGCTGGACATCTGAGAAATTTATGAAGTATGGAAAATGTTGAGAAAATAAATAATGCAAATGCACTATTTCTTTTAATCCTGGGGACAAAAGAGAACTAGGCAGGGTTCATCTAGACACAAATAAAATATATTTACAGTCTCCTCCAAGGAGAGTTATAGCCTCCTAAATCCACTGAATTTCAAAGAGCCTAGAAGGTATAACTCTGCTCAGGATAGCACTGTTAGATTTGAATTTTTAAATGCAGGAAGAAATCTTAAATAATATGTAAGTGGATCTCACTGTAGGTGGAAGGTGCAGCAGGACTATGGCTCCGTGGTAGAGGATCTGCTTGGCATGCTGAAGGTTCCAAGTTCAATCCCTGACATCCCCAGTTAAAAGGATCAGTTAGCGCGTGGTGAAATAGCCTGAGACCCTGGAGAGCTGCTGCCAGTCTGAGTAGACAATAGTGGATGGATTGATGGCTAGGTTCATAGATTTACGCATTCATAGATTTAAGTCGCTATTCTATAGA
Organism: Heteronotia binoei; assembly: GCF_032191835.1. Taxonomy (NCBI): domain Eukaryota; kingdom Metazoa; phylum Chordata; class Lepidosauria; order Squamata; family Gekkonidae; genus Heteronotia; species Heteronotia binoei. Next base: position 22,885,347 of record NC_083223.1, read on the forward strand.
ACCAGATGTACTTGCTATGCTATACAAAAGCTATCAAAGAGCAAGACACGACGACCGTTTGGCGAAGGCCAGAGTCAAAGCAATATGTCTGCAGAACCTTCCAGCTTTTCACACAACTCTGAAGGACCCATGTGTGTAAAGGCTGTGCAACTTCTGAAGTGTCAGTTTATATCACTCTTTCTAGTTATGATGACTGTTAACGCCTTACTTGGGTGTACATTCCCATTGGAGAATGTAAGGGAGGGTACAGTGGTTACAAACAGCATAAGATACATACTGCTAGTAAGATACACCTGCTGAAATATCTCCAGAACACTACTTGCTGACATACAAATGAACTACTCCTTTTTCTGAAAGAATGCTAAAATGTGGGAGTACATCTGAAGATCTCCTGTGGGGAGAGACCCCTCTAGAAGCCTATACCCCTCAAGACTACTCAGCTACCCCACAGTTTATCAGAGCATGGACACAGTCTGCTCTTACCAGTCCACTTAGGAAAGCGCTCTTAGTCCAAGCAATTACATTAGCAACTTAGCTACCCTACAATGAAAGGCTTGTGGAATCTGTTACACTTCCCCTCAAGTAGATCGCTACCATAAATATTCTTCAAAACCAGTAAGATTTTGGAGTTTTACGAAGGACTGACATAAATATGGTGGAATGTAGCCTCATGTTACAAAAACGTTTCAGTGAGAAAGCATAATGTAGCTAAAACCTGTTAGTGTTTGGAAATACTTCCAGTCTGAGAGCTGGAAGGGTTTGTGCAATTGTGATGGCGAAGGGCAAGTGGGTCATCCTCACCACAGCTCAGACCAAGATGAAATGAGTTCTTATCAGGCTGCAGGTGCTTCACTGAAATTACGTCCGAGAGCACCCCAAACAGAGTCAAGAAGAAGGTACTTGGCTCTCTTTAAAAGACATTCCTCAAGCCTTACTTCACTGACTTGCCAAGATGAAAAAAAATCAGGACTATGTCTGAACAAGTTCACTGTCCCAAAGCAGAAAACCTCCTGTCCTGCGGTCCAATGAAGAAGGCAACGAGGCCACTAATGCATAAAAAGGACGCTGGTTAGTATCAAAGAAGATGAGGCAGCAACATCAAAATCAGTTTGCTTCAAGACCTTCAAAGCCACAAACACAAACCCATGTTGTGAAATTACAAGGGAAAAGGAAAGGGGATCTTCAGTTCCTTTAAATTCTAACAGATCCAATAAATACGTGCAAAGATAAGGCCAGGAAAATCTGATCATCTAATGTACTGGAGTATTGCCTTTGAGACTCCTCTGTCTTGGTAGGTATCCCAAGTAAGACCCCTTTCTTGTGTTGCCAAAAGATCACCTGAAAGTTGTGTTTCCAGTCTTATCGACGTACATTTAATCCCATGCTTTATCCCCCCACCCCCATTCCTTCATGAGAAATGCATAGCCCTAAGTAGTTAAAAAAACGCAGGGTTACTAAAGGCAGGCAGATAGAAAAAATCCTTGTTTCACTTGCATCTAATCGGCTTAAAATAATTTATCTGAGCTCAGTTTTTAGCAAATAAATGTCCTTTGCAACATACCCTTTCCCTCCTGGCCATGTCTTGCAATTCAGAATTAGAAACACAGCCCGCAAAGGAACCACTTCTGTGCTACCAAAATATTGAAGCTGTAGCTGACATTCAAAGTAAAGTCCCAAAGCCCTTTCCAGCAGTCAGCTCATTCCACAAAGATCCACTTCGGAGTACAAGCCATGAAGAGAGGGAACCTCAGGTTAAAATCAGAAAACAAACCAACCAAACCCAAACACCCTGATTCTTAACGTACAATGCCCAGTTGCCATCCACAGCAGCATCGCAAAACTTACAATAAAAGATGTTTGTGCTTCTGGAAGACAATGGCTCATGCTCCCAAACCATATTTCCTTGCACTGTAAACATGTGCCAACATTTTCAGTCAGATATGTTCTTCATTGAAGGAATAAAAATCTATTTCTCTGGTGGGAATGTTTTCATGATCTGTCTCTATGATCCGTGTTCCCTTAGATCCTAACTATCTGCACATTATTTCACATCAATTACAGTTTATAAATTAACAAAATTTGTATTTGCCTTACAAAAAAATCAATACATATTATGAACATTTTAAAAATCCCAATAGATTTTTCACATACATATAACCTAAAGACACAATACGAAATCAGTATAAGTTAGGCAATGCACCACATGAATGACCAAAAATGGAACATTTTTAACCTTGGCAAAAGTGACACAATGTTATTTCTCATAACTAAAAAGAAAAAAAATACACATTTTATGCAATTCTTTTAAAAAAATGTATGCAGAATATTTTTTTCCTTAGCCGTGTTCATTCTTCTTTTTTTGCATCTCATATCTATTCTTATTTATTTTTTTCCCATCTTGTTTTTACATTGAGGAAGGCTACAGTCAAATAATACTCAAGCAACTGATTTCCTCTCTTTGGACTGAAAAATTAAACAGATACTAAATTATGACAGTGAATTTAGAAAGGAGGACTCCAAGGGCTTGAAAGAACATGTCTGGGATAATCTGATGCTTCTAAGAATATTGCAATCACATCGAAGCAATCACTGAAGCGTGCCGTGTAACTACCTCCTCAGCTAATATGCTTTTTTCTCCGTGATGACTAATCATGTTCTATTAAACAGCAGTAATGCTGGAAGAACTCAACTATAGATGTGTAATGAAGCCAGTATTCTCCCCGGACAGATTAGCTACAACTGATTTGACACATACCATCATAGGAGCTTCAAACCTGACAAACTCTGTGCTTGCTCCTGATTTATGCCGTCAAGCTCTTCGGAAAAGAGAATGAAATCCAAGTGGTTCAGTTTGGTAGAGGTGAAATGTACCGATGTGCTTAACTGTCAGTTATGAAAAGTTACAATTTCTGGTCTCTCTCTCTCTTTTCTTCCTCCTGCCGTTCCTGGCCAGTGACTCTCATGCAATGCTGGCCAGAGGCCCCCGCCGGCAGACATCCTGTCCAACAGGCCTCGGCCATGTGCTATAATTAGTGACTCCGTGATGTCTCTTTGTCTTACCCTCCCCCTTTTCACAGTTTCATCAGTTAAGATCTTTTTATTAAAACAAATGGTTTCTGCAATCCTCTTTTCTCCTTCTGGTCTCTTTTTACAAGATCCTGGCAATTTGTTTCCCCCTGGAGAAAGTGAGGGCTGGAGAGGAAAAGAGAAGGCATATTTTATAGACTCACAGAACCTCAGCTGTGAAGGTTATGCATAATTGCAGTGCTGTGGGTGTTAGTGAGGCCACAAAAACGAGCACCGGATCCTTCAGATGATGGAAGGCATTCTGGTCGTGCTGCTGTTGTTCCTGTTAGTGTTCTTCCTGGACAAATTCGGAGTGGCCATGAGAACAAAGCGCTCATCTGGACAGCCGTACTGCAGGAGGATGTCCACGCATTCCTGGCTTGAGGCCTGCCTGGCGTAGGCCAGAGCTCCGTTTCCGTGGGCATCGCGGGCCATGACATCAACACCGTACTGTGGGAGAGAGCACACAGCGTTGCTAGCTCTGCCCTCACTGATGACCAGGAATACACAGAATAGGGAAAAGAGACCTAGGCAGAGCTGAGATGAAGCCAGGGAACATTACGCAAGTTTCTTACTCTGAGTTTTAACACTGGAGTGGCTCAATTACAGATCCACTTGCTGCATCCTAGGTCTGGCCCTCCCCCAGTCCATTCCAAGTGCCAGCTGAGTCCCAGCACTGTCATCTCAACTGCCCCCAAAGGTCTAAGGCCTTTTCTTCATAAAATACTTATGAGCGGATAGACCTTACACCTCAGTCATTTTCAGAACCATCCTCTGTTTTTAAAAAGACCCATAAACTCACATGTTTGGGTGTGTGTGGGGAGGCATTTGTGAACTTCCTGCATTGTGCAGGGGGTTGGACTAGATAACCCTTGGAAGTCCCTTCCAACTCTATTCTATGTCAGGGAGTGGGGCTACAACACAGTCAAAGGCAACATGACCCCATCTTTGGAGTGGGGACTTACCCAAATCAAGAGCTGCACCAGCACGACGTTTCCTTTTCTGCAAGCCAGATGTAAGGACGAACGCCCATCCCCGTCTCCGCAGGTCTCATTCACTTCTTCTCGTGAGCCGTGTGCCAGAAGAAGGATGACCGTCCGCAAGTCCTCCTCTGCCGTTGCTCGTAGCAAGTGCTGCCCCAAGGAAAGCTCTAAGCATGGCAGTGGAGCAAGGAAGAGCTTCTGCTCATATTTTGCCCGGATCCAGTGCTCCTTTTCTTCCCTAGAGAAGCAAACACACAGACTTCATTCGGGGCCAAGTCTATCCATCCTTCTGCCGGTCCTCTGAAACACAGGGACAAGCTAGTTCTGCAGATTATTTGGGCTAACGTATATCATATATGGACTGGACCAGAAAGAGAACATTTTTAATGTGGCCATCAAAATCAGAATGCTACCTGGACTCTGGTAAAATGGGAGGTGAACAATGTCGTAGCTGAGCGAATGTACTGCTTTCCCATGACATTTGATGCACAAGTGGAGTAGATGTTACAACGGTGTAGATTTATGAGGCAAAGAGATGAGAACACAAACGTGGGCCATGTGCAGCTCATCAGAAACAGCCGCCTCTGCACACATGCCACTGTAGTGGCTATAGTAAATGACTTTGCCGTTCTACAAAAGCGCTCCTACAAACTGTTCTCCCTGGTTATGAAAAAGTAACATGGTAAGATGAATGCATGTGACTGAATCATAATGTATACATTTTGCAATAATGGCAGTTGGAATAGGGGGGGGACACAGCATCTAGGTTTTGCTGGGTGTACAGTTGTGAAGCAGTGGCCAATGACATGTGGCACGAAGAGACTCCCCCATGATGGTCTACTCTGTGCATAGAGTTTCCCATCTCACAGCACCAATATCCTTGTGGAGAAAAAAAATTCACACATGAAGCTGCACTGATAGAGCTGCTGAAAGAAGTGAGCTCTCTTGCCTGGTCATAGAGCCTTCCGATTCTTTTGCGAAGGGTGGTGTAGTATAGTGATTTGGACCTGGGAGAAATTCTCACTCAGTCATGAAGCTCACTGGGTGACTTTGGGCCATTCACTCTGACTCAACCAAACCAACCTCCAAGGATATTTTTTTTGGTAGAAAAAGCCCAGTGGGAACTCATTTGCATACTACGCCACCCCACCCTGATGCCAAGCCAGCCGGAACTGTGTTCCTGCTAAAAAAAAAAAAGCCCTGCCTACCTCACAGGGTTACTTTGAGGAGAAAAAATAGGAGGGGAGGGCTACATATGCTGCCTTGAACTTCATGGAGGTATAGTGGGAATAACAATGTGACAGGCAAACTTCTGAAAAGGCTGCCGGAATAGTATGTCAGCCCACTATTGGAAACTAAGCAGGCTGGGTAGTTGGAGGGGGGGGGGGGAGGTCACCAAGGAAGAGTCTGCAGAGGAAGGCAATGGGAAACCACTTCTCCCTCTCACTTGCCTTGAGAATCCCCTGGGCTGGGCTGGCCATGAATCAGGTGTGGCTTGATGGCCAGTTTATACATATGCTTCTGAAAGCTACGTAGGACATTTCATATTTCATTTTATTATACAGAAAAGATAAGCCAGTTATGTGATCAGTTTTCCAACACAAAGAGCTACTTCAGGGGTGGCCAAGCCGCCCTGAGCCTGCTTCGGCGGGGAGGGCGGGATATAAATAAAATTTTACATTACATTACATACATTACAAACTGTGGCTCTTTCGCATAATATGGTGTGGCTCTCGTCAGCCAGCTTGGAGAAAACATTTAAAGCTAAAGTTGCTTTCTTTCCACCTCCACCTACCTACCCATCTACCTACCTACCTTCCTTCCTTCCCTTGTGGCTCTCAGGCATCTGATGTTTATTCTATGTGGCTCTTAAGTTAAACAAGTTTGGCCACCCCTGATCTACTTCATGCTGCATTTAAAAGGGAGGGAAAAAAGGACACTGTTCTGCCTTCAGAAGTGAATTCAGCTTAAGTGAAAATGTATCATAGGTATAGAAGGTTTTTGCTTTTTTTTTTTTAAAGTGGACATTTAACTTCTCTTTCATGGAACTGATGAACTAGTATAACGTCATGGCCTTCCCAATAAATGCCAGTATTTCTATCCCCATTTCACACATTCCATTGAGAAGTTGAAAAGTTTCCATGTGAGGCTAATCAGTGATGTTATTTGAACTCTCCAGATTCCTCATAGGTTTCTTATTCCGTGCGTGCAGTATAAAAGAATAACCAAATTGTACAAAAGTAACAGTTAAGATTACATTTCACAGTCTTCCATAAGAACCCTGCCCCAAGGTATGCTTACAGGGTGTTGAGCGGGGTGAGTTTGCTTTGGAAGATGTCCTTGGACAGTCAATCATTGTGGCAGTGTCTTCAAACAGAGAGACACTTGCAAGGAAGTGTGGTAATGCTCAGGGCTTACTCCTTCCATCACAAAAAGAAATGGTCTTTTGAGGTTCTTCAGCAATGCTTAACCTATTCCCAAGTAATGTAGTGTCAGGTTAACTTTAATCTGTTTTCAAATGCTTATGTAAACAGGTCCTTTACAAAGTAAATCTGGATTAGTTTTGCATCACTTCCTGGCCAGGGGAGGGTGACCTTTGCATAACCTTTCTGGATACTTTTATATACAAAGCTTGTTACATCAGGTTCTTCTGCAAAATTTACTGTACATAAGGAAGAACTTGCCTACTCGACAAAAAAACATTTTTTAAAAATATATATAATGAAAAAAGATTGCCTCAACTTTGGATAGTTTGTAAAACTTTGCTTTCAAAGAACTGAATGGCATACTTTGAGAATGACTAGCAGGGGTTAGAGAAATGAAATATGTTCAGAGATGTTCACCAGGATGTCTTGACATTTGCCATTATTCAAGCAGGAAAAATATATTGTATTTTCTCTACTTGGATAGATTAAAGGATATTATTTCTTAAACATATTAAATAGAGCCCATGTAGATGGTGATCCTAATTAAAGGAGCTTATTTTTAGAAAAGTGGTTTAGGACTGCAGTCTTCAATATTCAAACACATACATGGCCGGCCCACAAGGGAGTTATTTGAATGTGAAAAGTACAGAAACTGATGTAGAACATGCAAATAGAACATGGAAAGCTGAGGTGAAAGTAACTAGACATTTTCAAGATAGAGGATTTAACCAAGGGGGTTTCCTCAAGGATCAGTACTAGGATTGCCAGATCCAGGTTGGGAAATCCCTGGAAATTTTGGGGGTGGAATCTGAGAAGAGTGAGAAGAGTGGGATTTGGGAAGAGAGGGACTTCAGTGGGGTATATGCCAAAACAGCCATTTTTTCCCCAGGTGAACAGATCTCTCCTAGATGGCTGGAGATTTCCTGCTATTACAACTGATCTCCAGCTGATAGAGATCAGTTCACCTGGAGAACATGGCCACTTTGGAAGGTTGACACTATGCCATCATACCCCACTGAAGTCCCTCTTCTCCCCAAATACCGCCCTCCTGAGGCTCAACTCCCAAAATCTCTGGGTATTTCTCAAGCCAGAGCTGGTAAAATACCAGGCTATATAAAAGGCTCCTCTAATGCCCCAAATTTGCACCCTTTTCTGCTGGTGGCAGGAACAAGGTTTCCTAGCTACTTCAGGCATTCTGAATGGGACTGTATTACTTGGGATGCTCACTGAGTGGAGTAGAATGTGAGGTTACCACTCCAAGCGTTGGTTGTTTAACTGGATTTGGACATCGGGTGACCCCATAGAATCAAAAGACATGCACTTTCAGCTATACTTTTTGGATCAGGGGTCCCCAACATTTTCAAGCCTGTGGGCACCTTTGAAATTCTGACACTGTGGCAAGAACAGCCACAAAATGGCTGCCATAGGAGGCGGAGCCAGAAATTCAGTGGCTGCTGCAGCTTACCTTCAGACACAAATCCTTGAGTTGCAGTGGCAGTTGCTGTTGAAGCCACATTTTAAAAATCTGTACAGCCAATCAAATCTCCAATGTCCAATCAGAAGCTTTGCTGGGCCAAAGCCCCACCTGGCCCCATTCACTTAAAAACACCTGGCAGGCACCAGGAACGGTGTCAGAGGGCATCTTGGTGCCCAAAAGTAACATGCTGGTGACCCCTGTTTTAGATTAGTTAATAAGGTACAAACCTAAACAGTAACTTCAGTCTAAGCCAATATAACACTGCAAAGGACCGCATAGTACAATTCTTACCATCTTCATCAAGTACCCATGGGACTGTGACCTAAGAAGAAGACAGCAGATTTATACCCCGCCCTTCTCTCTGAATCAGAGACTCAAAGCGGCTTACAATCTCCTGTATCCTCTCCCCCCACAACAGACACCCTATGAGGTGGGTGCGGCTGAGAGGGCTCTCACAGCAGCTGCCCTTTCAAGGACAACTCCTACGAGAGCTATGGCTGACTCAAGATCATTCCAGCAGATGCAAGTGGAGGAGTGGGGAATCAAACCCGGTTCTTCCAGATAAGAGTCCGCACACTTAACCACTACACCAAACTGGCTCCTACAACCTAACGAGCCTTACTAGCGACAAAGCAGGCAAAAACTTAAGAAAATGTATGTTTTGCAAATAAAACATTCTCTAAAGTACAACTGATTATCTTAATACTGGTGGTGGAAAGTGCTGCCAAATCACAGCCAAATTATGGCAACCCTGTGGTGTGTTCAAGGCAAGAGATGAACAGAAGTGGCTTGCTATTGTCTGTCTCGGCATAGCAGTCCTGGACTTTGTTGGTGGTCTCCCATCCAAGGACTATCCAGGAATGACATTGCTTAGCCTTTAAGATCTGATGAGAATAAGCTAGCCTGGTCCATCCAAGTCAGGGCTTTTAAATATTATATTCTATGAAAACTAATATGGCCATGATTGCATAATAATGACAGACTATAACAATGCTACTTAACATGCAGACTTTGAGATGTCAGACCACAAGGGATGATCAACAATCATGTATCATTCATATTCATTCAATCATTATGAAAATGCAATATGCCACTGCTCCGGAGAGCTTCTGGAGGTGACTGACACAAGTGAAAACAACATGACAACAAAATCATAACACTAATAAACAAAAAGACTATCAAATTATAATTATTCTATTTCTTAATGGTTGTTTTTTGATATCACATTTAAAGCTATCCTTGATATCTAGCTTTGAGCACCCCAGTGAGCTCAAAATGCCTCTCAGATCCTATAAATAATTACTTGGAAACAGTCAGCTAATCTCACAATGGCACAGAATAGCACACCAAAATGGGTTGGGTTAAGTCTTTGCAGAAGCAACACTAAGAGAAACAAATAGGAGGGTGAGAAATAGTTTAACAGTAGGTCACATAACAGATTTAAAGGCAATAAATTTATTGGGAAAGGAGTCAGTGGATTGGGATGCTACTCCATTTGTCAAAGAATGGTTACATTGCAACTGTAGGTTGGCTGTGAGTACAAGAATTTGGTGAAAATCAACAAATGCATTCTGTGAAGATTGATTGGTTGACTATATGAAAATAACAATAAAGAGTTTTGTATGTTTTATTATTATTTGTAAATTGTGTGCTACACATCCTTTATATCAGTAAAATTTATAATAATGCTATATGTGTATGCGTATACACACACACACAGGGCCGGTGCGTGGGAGTAGGCCAAGTAGGTGACCACCTAGGGCATCACCAGGCCTAGGGGGCACCACCAGGCACCTCCTATCCCCAAGTGCGGTGTGTGTGCTCCTTGGAGCCTGCCTTCCCCAACGGAAAGCAGGCTCCATGGAGCGCAGACACTGCCCAGATGGTTTTGCATTCCCCGAGTGTTACAGACTTGGGAAACGCGAAAGCAGACAGTGCCTGGGCAGTGTGTTCCTTGAAGCCCAGCAGGGATAAATTAAAGCTGAAGAAAAGCCAATTACAGTTTCTAAAAATTGGCATCTGTTGAAGTCCTTCCTACTCTACTTTAACAAAGCCATGGGGTGGGAGCCATAGCTCAGAAGCAAAGCATCTTTCTCACGTGCACAAGGTCTTGTCCCTGGCACCTCCAGCTAAAAGGAGCAAGTAGAAATGGTCATGCGAAGGTCTTGGCCCTGGCACCTCCAGCTAAAAGGATCAAGTAGAAATGGTCATGCGAAGGTCTTGTCCCTAGCACCTCCAACTAGAAGGATCAAGTAGAAATGCTCTTGTGAAGGTCTTGTCCCTGGCACTTCCATCTAGAAGGATCAAGTAGAAATGGTCATGTGAAGGTCTTGTCCCTGGCACCTCCAGCTAAAAGGATCAAGTAGAAATGGTCATGTGAAGGTCTTGTCCCTGGCACCTCCAACTAAAAGGATCAAGTAGAAATGGTCATGTGAAGGTCTTGTCCCTGGCACCTCCAACTAAAAGGATCAAGTAGAAATGGTCATGCGAAGGTCTTGTCCCTGGCACTTCCAACTAGAAGGATCAAGTAGAAATGGTCATGTGAAGGTCTTGTCCCTGGCACTTCCAACTAAAAGGATCAAGTAGAAATGGTCATGCGAAGGTCTTGTCCCTGGCACTTCCAACTAAAAGGATCAAGTAGAAATGGTCATGCGAAGGTCTTGTCCCTGGCACTTCCAACTAGAAGGATCAAGTAGAAATGTCATGTGAAGGTCTTGTCCCTGGCACCTCCAGCTAAAAGGATCAAGTAGAAATGGTCATGTGAAGGTCTTGTCCCTGGAACCTCCAGCTAAAAGGATCAAGTAGAAATGGTCATGCGAAGGTCTTGGCCCTGGCACCTCCAGCTAAAAGGATCAAGTATGGTAGTATTCTCACAATTTTTATTGTTTAATTTCATAATTTAAAACAAAATTAAATGTAAAATTAAAAACTGTACATTAAAAATGTAAATAGTTTCAAGTTTCTTCATTTCTCCTACAATTCTCCGTTTTGTTTTTTTTTAAATTTTTTTTGGGGGGGTGCTAGTGGTCAGCTTGTCTAGGGCACTGAAAACCCTAGTACCGGCCCTGCACACACACACACACATACACACATTTCCCTCCTGGATACAAACATTTAGCAGAACATGACTATCCCACACTATTAGTTTATCATCAGCTATAGACCCAGTTAGTACAGAAAAGGCTGGGAGGGGACAGGTTGGTAGTTCACACAAGTCAAAAATCAAAATGTCTTAGCAGAACTGGTCTGTCATTCAGTAACAGGAGTTCATAGAAAAGCTAGGCCAACTCAGAGGAAAGGCGAATGATGGGGAATACTGCAGAGGTGGATTCCAGAAAATCAAATAAAGTCGTAATCTAGGAAACATACTGGGTCTGCTGACTCCCTCCCAGAGCCCCTTAACAAAAGTGTTACACTGTCAAGCAAGAAATTTAGCACAGTTATAAATACTGCCACCTGCTATATCAGTTAGAAAACTGTTTTGGTCAATTCTGGTAATTTATCTGTCCTCTAAACTCAGGAGTCCTGCAGCAGTTCCTGATCTCACTCATGGTGTTTAGGACTGATCTGCAACCTAGAATGGAGAGTCACTGTTGAGTGTCATCCGGCTAGTGGATCAGTTCTTTTTTTCTTTTACTAAGCCTCCAGAAGCATCTCTCCCTCCCTCCCTCTCTCTTTCTCTCTCTCTGTGTGAAATCATTGCCAGAAAGTGGTAGCTGCACATGGGAGGCGACAAGCTGAAAGTGACAAGGCAGAGCTGATGCTGGTCAGAAATGGCCATGGTTTAACTGACCAGCTAAGGAGTCTTGCAATACATTCCTAAGCAAAGTTACATCCTCCTAAGGCCAGTGCATTCAACAGGCTTGCCCGCCTTGATTCCTAGTGACTGCACTGGGCAGTTAATTCAGGGTTTTTTTTGAGCAGAGACACAGTTCTGGCTAGCTTGGCACCAGGGGGTGTGGCTCAATATGCAAATAAGTTCTTGCTGGGCTTTTTCTACAAAAAAGCCCTGTGTGGAACATTGGTGATGTTAGGGGCGGGGTCTAATACATAAATGAGTTTCTGCTGGGCTTTTTTGTAGAAAAATTAATTATTTATTTTTTAAAAAAATCAAGCAGAACTAGCTCTCCTTTTGACTGTGTGCAGTAAGGAGCTCTTCTGTCACCATAGCCCAGAAATGCAATCACTGTCATTAAACAAGTGAACTCCAGTCTTCATGAGTCAACATGGAAGCCCTTTGAAAAAAAGAAATGTCTTGCAAGCTTACCGAAAGGACCACGGCTTTTTTGTTTTGTTTCTGTGGTGATAATTGCCAGTTCCTGCCCTGGATGTGCAGACTAGCCTGATCTCGTTAGATCTTGGCAGCTAAGAAGGGTCCATCTTGGCCACGACTTGGATGGGAGACCACCAAGGAAGTCCAGGGATCACTAAGCAGAGGCAGGCAACAGCAAACTGCCTTGGTATGTCTCTTGCCTCAAAAACCCTATTATATGGGTTTGCCATAAGTTGGCTCCAATCTGATGGCACTTTCCACTACCACCACTCAACAGTACTGAGTACTGACACTGGTGTGCGTGTGCACTCTTCCAAGCCCTCATAGAAAATTGGTGGAAATCAGTGCAGCCATTTTTTTGTTTTTGTTTACAAAGGTCAATAAAGTTGAGGCATCTCATACAGTCTCAGGCAGGCTACTCCAAAGGGTTCTGCTACAGCTTGACCCTCTTTTATGACAGTGATTGTGTTTCTGGGCTGTGGCGACTGAAGAGCTCCTTACTACACACAGTCAAAAGGAGAGCTAGTTTTGCTTGATTTAAAAAAAAAAAAAAAATGAAATAAGAGCTTTCCAGTGCAATCACCAGGAATCAAGGCACACAAAGGGGATTGCACCACCCGTGTCTGGGATCCACAGCTGATCTCGTTTCAGATTTCTTTTTTCCCCAATGGAAGGCCAGTCCAAGAGCAGAGTTGTCAGCACTAGATCACTTTGCCTCGTTCCAATCCCCTTGAGGACCCGTTGCTCACATCCCCTCTTAGTTAATGAGCTAAAAAATGAATTATTGGCGCAGGCTGCAATAAGCAGAAAGGAGGCAGCACCGCACTTCATTTGGGCCAGCACGGATTTACCCTTAAATAAATCAGGTGGCTAAAGAATGAAGGGGAATGAGAGGAAGAGCAACCGATCGGCAAAAACACCTGTCTCTAGAAAGGGATGGCATGTGCAACTCAGACCCTGCTACTAAATGCTTTCCTCCCTTTTCTTTTAGGGGGACAACTTTGCTTCCCTCGGTGCCTCTTATTAAAATTACCATTACTGTGATCTCAGAGTACAAAAAGAAAAGAAAAAAACAAAGGACAGGATTAGCTGGCTCATTTACTGAGATTAAAAATTTCCTAGTGCATTTCCCTTGGATGACAAAGCACCTCAAAGCTAACACATCCCACCGGGCAAACATGACCGCAAGCTGATACCACCCCGGGAAAAAAAACATGTTGCGTCTCCAAGAACGTATCAATTGCTGCAGACATTGGTTCAGGGAACTCGGTTCCAAATAGATGTCCACAAGAACAGAGACCCACCCAAGTCACCAAGGACTCCGAACAGCGACCATGATTGCTAACAAGTTAGAAGCACAGTTAATTAGACTCTGTGAAACCCAAATTCCCCTTTTTCTGTTTCAACCGGTTCCTGTCAGACATTGAAGCCTCGCTCATAACAAAGGCCTGATATAACTGGATGCAAATAATCACACCGCCGCCTCCTCTATGCCAGAGAAGTGATGATGCATTAAAGCCTGACGAAAGAGCACCATCAATTTCCTGGCTTCGATGTGCATCTCTACCATCAATGATCTTTAAGCATCTTTTAATGCAAATAATGGAAACTGGGGTCCGTTTCAGATTCTGCATATGGGTGGCACACACAAAAAAAATAGCATAACACCCCTCCGTTTATTTAGCTCCTTGAAGAACACATCCAATTACTTAAATGACTCTGCCTTTTGTACCTATCATTGTCATCTGAAAACAAATAATAAACCAGTGAATGCTGGTGAGGAAGTTATGGAGGGAAGTGAAAAATGATCAGGAGACATCCAGCAAATGTGGCTCTGCCAATTATTTCACTTCACAAACTTCGCTGTGCTTTGTCGACACAGCATGGAGGAGCATAAATATTCAGCCAAGAGTCCGTGTCTTCGACAACTCAAACATATTTTCAATGTAGCATTACTTTTTAAAAAAAGACTCAAGGCTTTGATCCAAAGGGCTGCAAGCTGAGCTCTGTAAGTGCCATAGACCTTCATCAACTTTTCTTTCTGCAAAACCATTCCTGAGGGTGGGGGGGGGGCAGTGTAGGATGGAAAGGGAAGGTCCCCTGTGCAAGCACCAGTCATTTCCAACTCTGGGGTGACGTTGCTTTCACAACGTTTTCATGGCAGACTTTTTACGGGGTGGTTTGCCATTGCCTTCCCCAGTCATAGGGAAATTGGTGGAAATCACCCCTACCGTGCTAGTGGAAGGGCCTTTCTACTCACACAAGGAAACAGAAGCTGGATCTAACTCAAGAAGTCCATTTTTCTTCCCATGGCATCTCTTGGGAACCGACCTGCCATGTCTGCTCACCAGGGGTGTTCCATCCAAGAAACTCTGTATGGAGTTCTGTTCATGGAATGGATGTTTCCTGATCTCCCCTTTCCAAATAATGGGGATCTTGACATGGGAAACTGCAGGGGAACCTGGCAACATCTCAGACACCATGTGGGCAAGTGGCCTACAACTTCCAGGAGAACTCCTTTTCATCTCAACCTGAGTCCCTCTTGCTCTTCCTTTTTCATGTTTTGTTACCTTCCAACGCTGCCCTTTGTGGAATATTCTGGGATTAAAAACACAGCCTCATCTGTCTGCAACTGTGTAGATTATAGGGTTGTACTGGTACAAAATGGCTTTATAACATTGCTTGGATAAGTGATTAGGGATTGTGACTGATACTGCTGTGTACAGGTTCCTGGAAACAGGATGCTATTTATGTAATTTCTGTACCACTTACTGTGTCGTGTTAATATTTATGCTATGCTTCATTTCTTTCTGGTGGTTCTAGACTTCTACAATCCTAATGTACTGGTCAGTGAATTTGCAATTTTTTTCAACTGTACTGACTCACTATATAATCCACCTTGAGTCCCTGTAAGAATGGCAGGCTGTAAATGACATAAAATAAATAAAAATATTATATAAAAAAAGGTAAAGGTAGTCCCCTGTGAAAGCACCAGTCATTTTCAACTCTGGGGTGACGTTGCTTTCACAACATTTTCATGGCAGACTTTTTACGGGGTGGTTTGCCATTGCCTCCCCCAGTCATCTACACTTTCTCCCCAGCAAGTTGGGTATTCATTTTACCAACCTCTGAAGGATGAGTCAAGCTGGAGCCAGCTACCTGAACCAGCTTTCGCTGGGATCAAACTCAGGTCGTGTGAGCAGAGGGCTCCGAATGCAGTTCTGCAGCTTTACCATTCTGTGCCGTGGGGCTTTTCAAAAATACAATAGTACCTTTCAAACTGTCATTTAAAGAGTGTCACAGACATGCTGCAATTTCCAGTCTTCATTCTACCATCCATAGCATTTTCATACTTAAATCTTTAGGAGGTTTTTGTTTTTCACACATAGCACATACATACAGCCACTGAATAGGCTGCGCCAAACCTTATCCCAAGGCAAACTTAAGGTTGAATATACATGCAACTGAGCAGCTGCAGACACTGTTCAGTAAAAAGTGTCTGAGTGTGCATGTGTGTATTATACATTATATTCTTTTGTATGCGCATGTATGAGATTTATAGCCTGCCTTTCTACCCTCATCGGCAATTAGAACCAGGCAAAAACATAAAAACAACAAGCTCAACACAAGGCAGGAAGGATACCCACATGTCAAATCATGTTTGCTGGGTCTGTGCTTTATACTTTTAAGGTATTTTACTGATTTAATATTTTTCTTCTTCATTTAAAAATATGAAGAGATCCTCATGAGATGAGAATTCTTTGAAGCTGTTTAAGAAAAAAACTTCATAGTCATATATCCACATACATTGTCAAGCAGCCTTCTTATCAGCTTGGCTAAATCACTAATTAACTATTTCTTTCCCACAAGCCATATACACACATACACAAATGAAAGCCTTTAGAATAAACAACACCCTAACACAGAAGCTGGGTGGCAGAAGAGAGACTCTTTATATTCTTCAGCCTGTGGTAACAAAAGGGAAAAAAGCCAAATGCTAAACCCATCTCATGTAGAATCCTACATTTAGTAATAAAGCACTCAGGCAATATACTGACACATCTCAACAGAACACCATATAACCCAGAATTTCACTGTCATAATAGTGCTGCACATTCTCTTTATCGAGGATGCAGAATAGTGTACTTATTTAATAAATAGATAGTTGGGAGAAAAAGCAAGGAGAGCAGATCTTGTTGCATGGGATTGGGGGGGGGGAGGGTGTTTGTTGCAGTCAGGAGAGCAAAGGTGAGAAATTGAGTGTTGTTGTTGCAGATAGACTGAGAACTGGGGGAGGAGAAGGCAGAGGTGGAGGCAGGAGAGGAAGAGAGAGAAAGGGGTAGCTAGCAGCAAGGAATTTCCCAAACTGTCTTCCTGCCTCAAGCAAAGCAGGAACTGGAAGGGAGGCATGGAAGAAGAGCTGGGAACAATATGCTGAGTAAACAGAGGGGGCTTCCTCTCTCTCGGCAGGAGAAGCCCCCGCTCTTTGGCAAAGTCAGTGCTTAGCAGTTGACTGCTCCCGTTGCATGCATGCCTTCTCTCTGAGTCAGCGTTGCTAAGGGGAAGAGGAATATAGGCCCTCTGGGGATCCAACCCCCTAGCAAACAAGAAGGATGCAGACAGCAAACAAAGACCAATGGACGCTTATTCCCCAGTTATTGAAAGCTTGTAAGAAACTGGCCACTGTAAATTATGGATGTAGACAAAAGTATGAGAGAATTTATGCATACTGTGAAGGGCAAGCTAAGAAGTGCATTTTCCTGCCTCCTGGCCAATGCCATCTGTGTTTTCAAACCTGCAGAACGTTTTATGAGACTTTAGAGTGGAAAACAAATACTAATTAAAACCAAATCAACCTATTAAGTTTATTACTGCTTTCAAGGTACACTTCAACGATAGGTAAAGAGAAGTTGTATGTAATGTCTATAGACAGGATGTTGCCTACATGCCTAAGGTGAGTAGTGCAAATGTACACACCTGTAGGACTGTGCCTCCGGGGATAAGTATGCTTCTTTTGTTTTTTTCTTTAAAAAGCCATGGAAAGAATGCTGTTTCACTTTGCTGCATTTTTGCCTATCTAGAAGTTTGTTAGCCTTTGGAATGGGAAAAAGAGCTATTTTCTCCTGCTTGTTAGGGTCCATTTAGCTCCATGGTCATTGTGTTGCCAGCTACCCACTGATAACTAGCAGGATGGTGGATAGGGAAATAACCAGAAGCAAAGAGAGGCCTAGGCTAGCATCACTGGCCATGTGGTGACATCACTTCCGGCACACACCAGAAGTGACATCATCACATTCCTGGCAATGTGGGGATGTACTGGTATTTGGCAAAAACTATGAGAAAAGTCATTTTGACTAGTTTCAAGTTCTTTGTGGATAATTCACTTTAGCTTGGACATCTCATTAGATACAGTCGAATTCTGTGGCACCAGAGAAGATATTGGATTTATATCCCGTCCTATACTCTGAATCTCAGAGCAATCACAATCTCCTTTACCTTCTTTTCCTCCCCACCACAACAGACACCCTGTGAGGTAGGTGGGGTTGGGAGAGCTCTCCCAGAAGCTGCCCTTTCGACAACTCCTATGAGAGCTATGGCTGACCCAAGGCCATTCCAGCAGCTGCAAGTAGAAGAGTGAGGAATCAACCCAGTTCTTCCAGATAAGAGTCCGCACACTTAACCACTACATCGAACTGGCTCGACCTGTTTAATGGACAATTATCAGGTTGAGCGGTCTAAGGACAAGATCTTTGAAGAAACAAGACCTACAATTTCTTTGGTTTCCTGCCCTTCTTCCTGGTTGCTAAGAGCTGCTAGAAGGCAGTTGCTCTTAGGATGACAGTAATTTTGGATATTTCTCCAAGGGAAGAAACGCTCCCTCAATGCCTCCAACCTGAATATTACTTATTTAGAAAAATATTATATCCCATCTCCGTGTGAACCTGCCCAAGGCAGCTTACCAAGTATAACCCATTTTAAAAACCAATTAAAAAGTTGTTAGTTAAAACCCAGCATTAAAAACCAACCCAGAGCACAAAAACACAGACAAACACTTTAAAATGAATAACAACATTCAGACCAGGGCTTTTTTTGAGCAGGAACGCATAGGAATGCAGTTCCGGCTAGCTTGTATAAGGGGGTGTGGCCTAATATGTAAACGAGTTCCTGTTGGGCTTTTACTATAAAAAAAAGCCCCTGGTGCCATCAGGGTGGTGGTGGCCTAGTATGCAAATGAGTTCCTGCTGGGCTTTTTCTACAAAAAAGAGAGCCATGATTCAGACTAAAATTCACCATAAGGGTGCTGTTAAAAGATGAACCCCTAAATCAAAAGCCCAGGTAAACATAATCATTTTGGCTTAGCCTCTATTTATTTTTTCACTTCTACCCTGCCATTTGCTCTTCTTTTTTATCCTCCCAACAATCTTGCAAGGTAGGACAGGCTGAGTGTGTGACTGGCGTGAACTTCCATAACAGAGTAGAGATTCAAATGTGGATCTTCCAGATCCCAGCCCAACACTCTAATAATCACTAGGCCACACTGACTCTCACCTAAAAGGGAGTAACCCAAGGGGAAGGGCATTCAATAAGTGAGGTGTGGTGGTGGTGGGAAGACCCATCAAGTCACAGCTAACTTGTGGAGACCCTGTACAGTTTTCAAGAGAAGAGACATTCAGAGGTGGTTTGCCACTGCCTGTCTCCACTTCATGACCCTGGACTTCCCTGGAGGTCTCCCATCCAAATACTAACCAGTGCAAACTCTTGCTTAGCTTCTGAGATCTGAGAAGACTGGGCTAACCTGGGCTATCCAGGTCAGGGAGTCAGTGAGGTGCCACTACTGAAAAAGCCCTGTCTCTGGTCACCATCCACCTCTGAAAGTGGGGATACAGGGAGCAGAGCTAGGGAGGAATCTCTTCATTGGTGGGCTGGACAACATGGGAGTCAGCAGTCCTTCAAGCACCCCGGCCCCAAGCCATTTAGGGCTTTGAAGGTAAGAACCAGCACTCTGAATTGTGCTCAGAAACAAATAGGCAGCCAGTACAGCTCTTTTAGTGCTGGAGTGATACAATCCCTGTATCCCTCCCTTGACAATAGCTTGGCTGTCACATCTTCATATGTTTATTTAGCCGTTTTACAGGCTATGAAATGTGTATTAGAGGTAAGAGCCCTCATTTCATCCTCTACTGTCATGGTTATATTTTTGGAGAATGCTTTGTTCTGCCCTATAACCAGACACCAGTCAAGAGGTTGGCAAGTTTTATAAAACAAAGTTCACTTACTCCTTTGGATTTTAAATGAATTTTACGGATGTTTTTATCCGATTTCTTTGTAATAGTCATAGGCACCCAATTTTATGAATGCTACTGTTGGTTTTATTCTGTTTTTGATGCAAAAAGTTTTATGTGATTCGATTGTACAAGCTGGTCATTGACTGTAACAATAAACTTGCTTGCTTGCTTGCTACTCCTTTGGAAGGGGTTAAAATTATTTTGCAAAGAGACGAATGATAACATTTATGAGTTTACAGGCAGAGAACAACTATCAGCTACTTCTCCTGGTTCCTTCTTCAGGAGATACACGCTCCCAAGGTTCTAGCCAGGACTCCCAGATACCTAGTCTGACCCTTTATTTCTTTCCCCAAAACATACAAAGACCAGGACTTTTTTTGTAGCAGGAACTCCTTTGCATATTAGGCCACACCCCCATGAGGTAGCCAGTCCTCCTGGAGCTTACAGTAGGCCCTGTATAAAGGCCCTGTAAACTCTTGGAGGATTGGCTACATCAGGGGTGCATGGCCTAATATGCAAAGGAGTTCATGCTACAGAAAAAGCCCTGACAAAGACTATATTTTAAGGGTGAGCCTCTCCCAGCCATCACTTTTCATTAGCCAGCTTCTGAGACCTCAGATGTTTTAAACCAACACCTCTGGCAGTTATTCCTAATCTGACTGAAAATTGCAGTTTAATGTATTTTTACTGTCACCTCCCCCTCCTATCTAGTTCAAAGTTCCATTGGCCCTGATTGCCTGTCACCTCTTCTTTGCACACACCAACCAGGCACAAAAGTTGTGCATAGAAAAGGGCGGAACCTTTGCCATTCATCCCAGCCTTCAAACATAGGCTGGGATCCAGCATCAACCCCAAAGTACAGGCCTCCTCTTTCAGTTGGAATGCAATCCCCCTCCAGGAGAGGTGGACTCCTGATTCCCCGACCACCTCAGCCTTGTCTGACTTTCAGACCAGTGGCTTCCATCCGTCCTGTTATGCTCTCCACTGACGTCAGTGAGCTTAGAAGGGTGCAACTCTGCTCTTGTAATTTTGGATATTTTGTGTTTTATTGCTTGCTGCTTAGTGGGTGCTTTGAACACAAAGGCTTACATCCTGCAGAGGGATATGTGCTGGCAGAACACAGCTTTCTTGCTTCTCCGCTCCTGGGGCAGGTTGAAATGCCCCTGCCTCATCTTATTCTGGGGGAATCCTGCAGAAATACTCCATGGGATCTAAGCCATAATGCAGGACAATGATATTTTAAACAAACAAATAATAAATGAAACGGACATTTCAAAATAGCTGGAAGTGATAAGCTTAATAGGCTGATTTTATTTAATTAATTATGCCTAGCAGTCATGGGACACACAAATGCATTGCTTTTATTTTTCATCTGGCTTGGCATTCATCGACAGCCATGTTTTTTTTTTTTTTAATCAATACTAATCCTCCTACTGCTAATAATAATAACATGCTAAATTTACACAGAACCTGAATAAGAAGCTTCAATGCAAAGCCAGGTATTATTTGAAAATAGTCTGTTACAAAGATGACAGACATCTAATTACAATCTGGATGTAAATGTAATCTAATCCAATTAGGAAAAATGGCTACAGAAGCATGTCTAAGACAGTGACTGAAGAAAAAACTAAGAATTCTACCAAAAACCCTTCCATGTTTTAACTTCCATGGATTTAGAAAGGTGCAGAGAGGTAAAGCTGCAGTACTGCTATCGGAGCCCTCTCCTCACGACCTGAGTTTGATCCTAGTGGACTCAGCCTTCCATCCTTCTGAGGTCAGTAAAATGAGTACCTAGATTGCTGGGGGGAAAGTGTAGATGACTGGGGAAGGCAATGGCAAACCACCCTGTAAAAAGTCTGCTGTGAAAACGCTGTGAGAACATGTCACCCCTGAGTCGGAAATGACTGGTGCTGGCACAGGGGGACTACCTTTACCTTTAACTTTGTTCAGCATTTCACTGTTATGCAAGCTGTTATGCAGAAGGAAGCATATGACAGCCAGTTGCTCGGGGGGGGGGGGCCCTGATAGGAGACCTCCGAGGGCCTGATTCGGCCCTTGGGCTGCATGTTTGACACCCCTGCTAGCGGAAAGCAATGGCAAACCACCATTGCTGGGGTTGGCATATGTTAATTGAAACTTGACAGCACTTTTACATATGTTAATAGTTTTAGGGAACAAATGGGTCTCCAGAAGTAAATCTAATTTTATTCAATGGGGCTTACTCCCAAGACAGTGTTTGTAGGATTGCAGCTTTCATTTTATTAACCAAGTTTTAAACAAGCACCAATACTGCTATTGCTGATCGCTAGAATTATTTTGAACTTTTGAGTTCTGTATGGGAACGTGACACCTTGTGCTCTTGCTCCGGGTGGGACTCGGCGATCTCCTGGAATGACAACCGATCTCCAGACTACAGTGATCAGTTGCTGTGGAGAAAATGGCCACTTTGGAGGGTGAACTCTATGGTATTATACTTTGCCAAGGTGTCTCCCATCTGCAACTCCACCCACAAATCCCCAGGTGGCAAACCTACTGAGTGAGCCTCCAGCCTGCTGTGTGAGTCGCCTGTCCCAGCTCCCACTGAAGCTCTGCTGCCTCACAGCAAACTGAGCCAAGTGCCTGCCCCCCACATTGCTGGTAGTGCCACAGGGGCTGTTCAGCTGACACAAACGGGCCTAGGCTCACTGGGCACTGGTGGCCCTCCACTGGGAAATGGCCTAGGAAGTTCAACGCACGGTCTGGCCATGCAGCCAATCAAGACAGTGTGGTGATGAACACTATGCTGGTTAAATGGTCTGCATATTGTTTTTATACTAGGGATGGCAGCCCCTAGGTAGGATCTGGGGACCCTCAAGAATTACATCTGATCTCCAGACTACAGAGACCAGTTGCCCTGGAGAAAATGGATGCTATGGAGGGTGGACTCTTGGGCATTACACCCCACTGAAGTCACTGTCCTCCCCAGGCTCCATCCTCAAATCTCCAGGAGTTTCCCAACCTGGACCTTGCAGCCCTACCACCCTCAATGCACTGGTCACCAGGGAGAATCTGCCAACCCTACTGAAAACCAAGGGACAAACTGAAAAAGGTAAGTGCCTAATAAGTTACCTGGTTTGAGAATGCTTCTAAGGACTGAAAGTTAACAATCCCCAGATGTACTTCCATGACAAATACTATGCTGATCAGAGTTTTTGACTTTTCAGACACTCTGTGTATGATTTCAAGGCTAAATGAGCCTGAACAATTATATACATTTCGGCTAAACTATAGAATAAGGAGGAGAAAAAACAGTACCTAACAAGTCAATTACAAAAGCTGCCACACATCATTTTCCTGTCTACAGAGGCAGCAGGGCAAACTCCCAACCCCCTCAAATTTGAGCACATAAATCTTAGTACATTCTCACTAGGCAAGAGGAGGGGGGGCAGTCTGGGACTTGCTACTCAGGCTCAGTGTAATGTGGCATGTAACAGGGACGTCCATCAGCAATGTGCTTTACAGTGCTCCTTCCTGGGATGCAGCTCTCACACTGCATTAAGAATACCATAACAGTCGCTGATGTGAGCTGCTTTGGAACATATCGCATCATAAACATATGAAAGGAAAGAAATGGAGCCTTTCCTCTGCTCATCATCGACTATAAAATGGATAAGCGTTCCAACTTACAAGTGCACAAATGCCTTTAAAACAATGAGGCTGAAAATCCAGGTTCCAGTCAGGAGCTAATAAACCTTGTGCGAATTATACCTTTTTTTTTTCCCCAGGGAAGCCACGAACTAGAAATTTTGTTGCAATCCAACAGGTTGCAAAAGAGTAATTAGGTGGAACTAGAACGCAACCTCAGGGTTCCACGCTTCTGTCTGATATCTGCCCGATGAGCTATGAGCAGCATTTATAACAGAAAGCAAATAAGGAACGACTGTGCAGCATAATTCATAGTCTAGTATACTGCTAGGAAGAAATTTAAAAAATTGTGGTGCTGAAAAACTAAAACAAAAGTTAGGGTGTTTTTTTTAAACAGAATGATAATTGTGTTATAATTTTGATGTCTGACATTAAAAGCCACCAATTGTCTGAGGACAGATGCCCAGAACTGTCAACAAGAGACTTCCAAGACTCGCTGCTAAATACATTTATTTAGTCATGACCATTTTCACGGGGCTCGCTTCTGTGGAAGTGTACTTAGCAGAATGGCCTGAGATTGCTGCAAACAATATGTTTGAGGAGATGGAGGGAGAAATTAGGATTTTATGGTTTAATTGCCTATAAACTCAAAATGAACAATGATTTAAAACAGGCTTAAAAGTCAATTTATATAAAACAGAAACTGAATTCCTAGCTGATGCATACCAAAGGAAAAGATACACGGAGGCTTATAAAGTATTTCTGCCCAAGCCTTTGCACAAATTTAAATAGTGTTCTGAAATAGGTAAAAAAATTTCCACTGGTGAAATCCATGACCCTTTATTTTTATTATTTTTTTGTTCCATTCCCTACTGCATAGCCTCTTCAGGGCACCATTTGGAAGCCATTTAAAAAGATAAAATGCTTCTAATCTGTTACCAATTAGAAGAAACATGTGAATATTATTTTCTAATTTGAGACTCGAGTGCGTCTCAAAACCACAGAGAAGTAATTGAAATAATTACATCTCCTTCTGAATATTTCTATTACGCTCTCGAAACAAGAGGGTGGGCACTTCTTTTGCCTGATGTGCCTGAGGGTTGAATGTATCAATAAGTACATCAAAGCCCTGCCACATGAACTGGCACAAAATCATAATTCCTACAAAGAGCATACATTGGTTCATGGCAGCTGCAGCCTCAGGGCTGCCCAGATGATTAGCTAGTTCCTAATAGTCTCTGCGTGCAGACGTGGAGGACTAAGCCGGACAGCAGAGGCAAAAGTAGAATGGGTAAACATTCAGCCTTTCCACTTGTCATGCGCATAAGACCTGTTTTCAGAGACCAAACGCTCTAAAACTTACAGCTTCTAGCAGGGTTTTTTTTGTGGCAGGAACTCCTTTGCATATTAGGACACACACCCCTGATGTAGCCAATCCTCCCCTGTACGAAGAGCCCTGTAAGCTCTTGGGGAATTGGCTACATGGGGGGGGGTATGGCCCAATATGCAAAGGAGTTTAAAAAAGGCCCTGGCTCCTAGAATGCTACAACAGCTGTGTAGGTGTACCCTGCCACTGGCACAATGACCCAGTGGTAGTGCAACTGGATGGACTCACTCCTGAAAATGGGTATATTTTAGAGGCTGGCAGGATGAAACACTGGTGGTGGTGGACAGTGCTATCAAGTTGCAGCTGACTCAGGGCTTTTTTTTTTTTGTAGCAGGAACGTCTTTGCATATTAGGCCACACACCCCTGATGTAGCCAATCCTCCAAGAGCTTACAGGGTTCTTAGTACAGGGCCTACTGTAAGCTCCAGGAGGATTGGCTACATCAGGGGTGTGTGGCTTAATAAGCAAAGGAGTTCCTGCTGCAAAAAAAAAGCCCTGAGCTGACTTATAACAATCCTGTAGAGTTTTCAAGGCAAGAGACGTTTCAAAGATAGTTTGCCATTGCCTGCCACTACAAAGCAACCCTGACATTCCTTGGTGGTCTCTCATTCAGGAACTAACCAGAGCTAGCTCTGTTTAGCTTCTGAGATCTGACAAGATCGGGTTATGCTGGGCCTTCCCAGGTCAGTGTATGATGGAACTATAGGATATGCTAATGAATGAATACTGTGTTACATGTCAATTAGGATCCTTCAGGAAGACAAATGACAGCATCACACACTTGGCTGTTGTAGTTATCAGTATAATATGCAAAATCCTAAGTATTGTGTGTAAGAAAGTTGATCCTTCACAGGGTTCAAACCATAGTTAAGGTTATTATTTGCAGGGCTTTTTTTTGAGCAGGAATGCAGTTCCAGATGTCTTGGCATCAGGGGGGGTGGCCTAATATGCAAATAAGTTACTGCCGGGCTGTTTTACAAAGAAGCCCTGTGTGGAACAATGGTGACATCAGGGGTGTGTGGCCTAATATGCAAATGAGTTCCTGCTGTGGTTCCCCCCCCTACAAAAAGGGTTCTGGTTCTCCAAGAAGGACAGGTTTCTTACCTGTAACTGATGATCTTCGAGTGGTCATCTGTGCAATCACACATATGGGTATTCCTCCGGAATGGCCCTGACCTCGGAGAGTTCAAAGCAATCTTGATCGTAGATCTGGCGCGCCTCCCCCTCGTCCCGGGGCGGAGCCACCGTTTGCGCATGCGTGGACGAGGGGGGAGGCGTCTAGCCACTCAGTTTCTTCCCGCCACCGGACAGGTGGAAGACGTGCTAGATGAGTGTCCAGCAGCGGGGAAGGCTGGGTGGGTCTGTGTGATTGCACAGATGACCACTCGAAGATCATCAGTTACAGGTAAGAAACCTGTCCATCTTCTTCGTGGTCTCTGTGCATTCACACATATGGGTGATTAGCGAGCTATCCCTTCGGAGGCGGGTGCTGGATCTGTAAAAAGTATGCAAGGTTAGACCAGAATGTAATGAGAGTGGTACTTACGGTGGTCAGTCGAAGATGGAGCGAAGTACAGCCTGTCCGAAGGAGGCATCACGCCGGGCACGAACGTCAAGAGCGTAGTGCGAGGCGAAGGTAGATGTGGAGGACCAGACCGCGGCATCGCAGATGTCCTCTATAGGGATGCCCTTCGTGAAAGCTGACGAGGTGGCGACGGCTCTGGTAGAATGAGCTCGTATGTGTTGCGGGACTGGTTGTTTCGCCAGTTGGTAGCAGAGTTCTATGGTGGCAACGAGCCACTTAGAGAGCCTCTGAGTAGATATTTTGCTGCCCTTATTATGGGTGGCGTAGGTGACAAAGAGTCTCGGATCCTTACGGAATTCTCGAGTTCTGTCTATGTAGAAAGCTAGCGCTCTGCGCGCGTCCAAGTTGTGGAGAGCCCTCTGGCCTGCGTCCGAGGGGTGCTGGAAAAAGGCTGGTATGGTTGACTGTTTCCCTAGGTGGAATGGAGAAACGACCTTTGGTAGGAAGGTCGGGTCGGGGCGAAGGACCACCCTGTTACTGTGAAAGATTGTGTAAGGTGGGTCCGCCCTCAGGGCACAGATGTCGCTAGCCCTCTTGCCTGTGGTGAGAGCCGTGAGTAGTGCTGTTTTCCACGATAGCAGGTGCAGTGGAATAGATGCCATGGGCTCAAAGGGTGGTTTCATGAGCTGGCTGAGCACTAGAGAGAGGCTCCAGGTTGGGAGGAGTTGTCTGACTGGAGGGTGTAGACGAATGATGCCCTTGAGGAATGCCTTCGTGGCATGATGAGAGAAGACTGTTGTTCCCCCGATGTGGGGGTGGAAGGCAGAGATAGCTGCGAGGTGTACCTTCAGGGAGGAGTATGAGAGGCCTGTTCTTGAAAGTGCTAAGGTGTAAGTTAGTACCTGAGAGATGGTAGCGCAGTTAGGGTCAAAGTTGTGTTGAGAGGCGTAGTGAGTGAAGCGCTTCCATTTTAGTAGATAGGCTTTCCTAGTGGATGGTTTTCTACAGTTCACTAGGACTTGGCGGACGTCCGGGGAAAATTCTAAAAACTGATTCTCCAGGCCGTCAATTTGAGGGATGCCGGGTTGTGGTGTAGGACCTTGCCGTCCTGTTGGGAGAGGAGGTCCTGTGTTTGTGGGAGGATTAGGAATGTCCTGTTGGACAGGAACAGGAGGGTGGTGAACCAGGGTTGGCGTGGCCACCATGGGGTTATGAGGATGCAGTTCGTGCGGTCTGTTTGGATTTTCTGCAGGACCCTTGTGATGAGTGGGATGGGGGGAAACAGGTAATGTAGTTTTCCCTTCCAGGTTTGGAGGAATGCATCCCCTCTGGAGAGCTGGGATGGTGGACCTCTCATGTAGAAGTGGGTGCACTGGGCATTTGATGGTGAAGCAAATACATCTATGCTCGGGGTTCCGAAGGTTCTGAAGATTTGTCGGATGTATTGAGTGCTGATAGACCACTCGTGGTTGTTGGTCGAGTGGCGGCTCAGGGCATCTGCCTGGGTATTCTCGGTCCCTGGTAGGTGAACGGCCGTGAGGAAGATGCCCTGGGTGATGCTCCAATGCCACAATGCCAAGGCCCTCTTGCAGAGTCTGATGGAGGCGGTTCCTCCCTGCCTGTTGATGTAGAAGACCGTGGCGATGTTGTCGGAGGTGACCTGGACGTGCTGATTCCGTAGCGATGGGAGAAAGGATCTCAGCGCTTTGTGTACTGCAAGGAGCTCTAGGCAGTTGATGTGAAGGGATCGCTCGTAGTCCGACCATTGGCCTTGGACTGTGAGGGTTCCTAAGTGGGCTCCCCATCCCCACCTGGAGGCGTCCGTGGTGACGATCACTGATGGAGGGGCTTGTTTGAACGGCATGCCCGTGCGGAGATGATGTTCCATAGTCCACCATTTGAGGGATGTTGCGATGTGCGATGGGAGGGTCAGGAGTGTGGACTGGTGCTGTGTGTGAGGATGAAAGGTCCTGACGAACCACATCTGCAGGGGTCGCATGTGAAGTTTCGCGAAGCATAGGACTGCGGTGGTTGCTGCCATTAGGCCTAGCATCCTCTGAAACGTGAGAGCTGTCTGGGAGTGCCGGGCAATGATGGTGTTGGCCAAAGACTGTATGCTGAGTACTCTGTCGTGCGGTAGAGAAGCTGTTTGGGAGACTGTGGAGATGTCTGCTCCTATGAAATGAATTCTTTGAGTAGGGATTAGTTTGGATTTTGATAAGTTGACCTGGAGACCGAGTGTGGCCAAGAGGGAGAGGGTAGTGGAGACGTCCAGTTGGAGTTGTTCCCTTGAGTGGGCGACGATCAGCCAGTCGTCTATATATGGGTATATTGATATGCTTCGTTGGCGTAGTGATGCGGCAACCACTGCCATGCATTTGGTGAAGACTCTCGGGGCCGTCGATAGGCCGAATGGGAGAGAGAGGAACTGGAAGTGCTGCTCCCCTACGGCGAATCTGAGAAATCTTCTGTGATGGTGGTTGATTGTGATGTGGAAGTAGGCATCCTGTAGATCTATGGATGCCATCCAGGAGCGTTCTGGAATAAGCGGAAGGATTGCCTGGAGTGTGATCATACGGAATTTCTTGTAGGTGATGTGGAGGTTTAGTTTGCGAAGGTCGAGGATCGGGCGAAGACCTCCATCTCTTTTCGGCACCAGGAAGTAGCGGGAATAAAACCCGGTGCGATGGTATTGAGGTGGAACTGGTTCTATCGCGTTCTTGTTTAGCAGGGACGTGATTTCTGTCTGTAGAGGTGCGGACGAGGGGGTGGTAAGAAATCTGTGATGTTTCGGGGTGGATGTGAATTCTATTAGGTATCCTCTCTGTATGATGGCGAGGACCCAAGCGTCCGATGTTATGTCTCTCCAGGCAGGGTGGAACTGTTGTAGACGGGTGTATGAGTGGGGATTTGGCTGAAGGAGGGAAACTGGACGTCTCGTGGCAGGGTGGTCAAAGAGACGGTTTTGAGGTAGCTGCGGTCTTTTTGGAAGTTTGAGTGCGTGGTCTGTATTGGGATGACAGTTTGGACTGGGGGGTTTTTCGTCTCCATGAGGTTTGCTGTCTGGGAGACTTGGTACCCTTATGGTAGGTGGACTTCCAGTTCCTCTGCCTGTTGAACTGGGGTTGGTGTTGGGAGACCCCCAAGCGTTTCGCCCGTTTCCTGCCGTCATCGACTGATGTGAGGATGTCGTCTGTGGCCGCGTTAAACAGGCCAAGGCCGTCGAAGGGTAGGTCCTCAATCTTATATTTAATATCCGGTTGGAGTGACGAGGACCTAAGCCACGCATGTCTGCGTAAGGCTATAGCTGAGGCCAAGGCTTTGGAGGAGCACTGTGCAGCATGGCGAGCTGTGTTGATCTGCTGCTTGCTCAGTCTTGCTAATTCCTGTAGGGCGTTAGTGGCTGGTTTTTGTGATTCCTCGGGTAAGGAGGGTATCGGGGTGTTGAGGTAGGTGGTTAGATTGTATGCATATGCTGAAAAGCATGCCGTGTAGTTTTGTATCTTTGTTGCAGCTGTAGTGAGCGAGTATATCTTTCGCCCTATAGTATCGAGCTTCTTGCCCTCTCTTTCTGGGGGCACTGGGTGTCTCGTCTGCTTTGACTTCGAGGAGGAGTGAACTATTATGGAGTTGGGAGCCGGGTGGGTGAACAAGAACTTTGCGTCAGGTGCGTGGATCTTGTAAAGGGCTTCGACTCTTTTGGAGGTTGGAGGTACCGATGCCGGCTTGTCCCAGGCTTCCTTGAGTGTTTCGAGGAGGACGGGAAGCATAGGAAGAGAGGAGCTTGATGGGAGATCTGCATGTACGAGGTCAAAAACGACATCAGAGACCCTGGGTGCGTCTGTGTTGAGTTTCAGATTCAGCGAGTTCGCCATATTGGAGACTAAGTCAAGGTAGGATTTCGGACCCTCTGATGGAGACAGGTCCGCTGGCTTAGCTATGTCGGAAGCCGGAGATTGTAGGTCCGATCCCGAGGAGCGGTCGGATTCGGAGAGTTCGGCTTCGGAGTCGTCGTCGGTTCCGTGCTGCAGGTCTGGTTGGGTTTCTACAGGTGGTAGCTGTTTGTTGGGCGCAGTGTGTATGGAGCCCGATGGTGAGGGCTGTTTCGGTTCGAGGTCGAGGCGACTGCGTTCATCATGGGGCTGAACGAGCCTGTCGTAGTCGAGGTGGTGCGCGCGCGGGGATGCTTCGTAGTGTCGGGTTCGATCGCGTCTGTCCGCGTGGTCTCGGTATCGAGGGGAGTCGTGGTAACTGTGGTAGTAGCGTCCTCTCGAATCCGAGCGGTAGCGGTCGTGAGAGAGGGATCGTCGGTGCCCTCGTCGGGTCCGGGGAGAGCGAGATCTAGACCTCGACGGGGAGTAGTAGGAGTATCTCTCTCTACGGCGGCTGTGGGAACGGTGACTGCGGCGGCTGCGGGAACGTTGACGGCTGTCCCTACGGCGGCTGCGGGAACGTTGCCTACGGTGGCTGCGGGAGCGTCGGCGACTGCGTGAGCGTTGGCGGCTGTGAGCTCTTGGTGTGGGTTGCCGGGGTAAAAGGACTCTCGGAGTCGAAGGTTCCCTGATCAGGGATTGGGCTTCCAGCGGCTTAGAGAGGTCTATGAAGGCGCGGGGGTCGAGTGGTTGGTGACTCCTTGCAGGGGAGTGGGCCTCGAGTATTTGGTCGGGTGGAGAGTTCGTGATTGACGGCGACTTGGAGGAGATGCGCACAATCTCCAATGGTGTGATGTTCGGTGTCGGTGTCAATTTCACTGTTGGTGTCTTGGGAGCCGAGGCGGAGCTCGTGGTCGGGTTCGATGTCGATCTTACTGCGGTCGAGCTCGTGGTCGGGTTCGAGCTCGTGGGTTGCCCAGATTGGTCGGAGGGTCGATGCACAGACTTGGGTTTCTTTATGCTGGCGGTGCTCGTCGGATCCACGTGGGCGGACTCGGAGCGGTGACGCTTTTTGGTGCCGTCCGACTTTGTGGTGTGTTTACCGGACTTAGGCTTGCAGGGACCTTGAGCCACGGAAGCTGCCGGCTGCGCCGTTCCCACGTGGAGTGGGGAAGATGGCGGAAGCTGGTGTTGCGCGCCATGCGGTCGGAGGGAGGCTTCCATTAGATGGCTCCGGAGTCTCGCGGCGCGATTCTTGCGGGCCTGTTTGCCGAACTGGCTACAGTGGACGCAGGAATCCGTGTGGTGGGTCTCCCCAAGGCAGAAAAGGCAGAGGGAGTGCCCGTCAGACGATGGGATCTTGGCGGAGCAGTGCGTGCAGCGTTTGAAAGTGATCTTGTCCCTTCCTTCCATCCGCTCGCGGGGAGGGGGGGGGGTGAGGGAGAAAGTCCGAAAGATAGTGAGGGAGGTTTTTTTTTTTTTTTTATACGATACCAGGTGAAGATGAAAGACTGAAGTTGGAGATTTGAAGAAAGAAGTAGGTTCGCTGGAGATTGCAATGAGGAAGTTGGAGATCAACGAGGTAGGTGCGATCGGGTCAGCGGTAAGGAAGAAACTGAGTGGCTAGACGCCTCCCCCCTCGTCCACGCATGCGCAAACGGTGGCTCCGCCCCGGGACGAGGGGGAGGCGCGCCAGATCTACGATCAAGATTGCTTTGAACTCTCCGAGGTCAGGGCCATTCCGGAGGAATACCCATATGTGTGAATGCACAGAGACCACGAAGAAGATCTGCTGAATTCCATGCAGGGAAAATGGCAACTGCATGAGAGAGGCAGCAAATGCAATGAGAATGCCACAATGAAAGTCAAAGTGCAAATCTGAATGTAGAACCTGATCCTAAAGCATTCCATTACTGAATTGTCACCCAATTTGTGATGCTGTCATTTGTCTTCCTGAAGGATCCTAATTGACCCGTAAGTCAGAAATTGGACAGCCTTCCCATGCGAATAAGGCTGTTTGCTCTTACAAATACATGTTATTATTTCATGGAGCCACATTTGTGGTTTTCCAGTTGGATACAAGATGACTTCTCCATGTACCCATAGCTGCACAGGGCCTTCTGATCTGGAGAGCTCTAAAGTCATGACTCCAGGCAGGGAGGGGCTCTTGAGATGCCAGTTCCTCTCAGCAAGGGAGCCGCTTGGAATTAGGGATGGGCATGAACTGCATTGTTATGGTGGTTTTCAGGGTAAAAGCACAGAGACATTTTGTCCTAGCATCTAAAAGAGTAGTATTAGACATCAGGTGAGCCTCAAAGGGGAGACTTCCCATAGGCAAGATGCCACCACATAAAAAAGCTGTCTCTGGTCGACACCCACCTTACTTCCAAAATCAAGGTCACAGAGGGGAGGGCTTGTAAGATGGATCCTGTCTGGCAGGCCGGACAATACAGGGGGAGGTGGTCCTTCAAGAATCCTGCCTAGGATTGGCAACTGTGGGTTGAGAACTTCACCAACCATGGTAAAATGAAATGACATCTTAGGTTGGAACACAAAGGATTATTTTTCTTTTGCAAATACATCCAGCAGGGGTAGTATTGGGGCAGGGGGGAGTGTCAGTAGCCCTTTGTTGCCCTGCCATTTTCTCACTAGAAATGCCTCCTCCCAAGCTGATCATACCCCTCTTCCTCCATGTTGAAAAAGCAGCCAAGAAGCCCCATTGGCTGAATTTGGAAAAGGGACAAGAAGTCTCTGGAAACCAACACAAAAGAAAACATATGTTGTTTGACCCTCGGAGACAAAATCAAAGCCCTTAAAATTGCCACTCAGTAAAAGCAAAAGGAGTGGAGCATTTTTCATGCTTCAATGTAATCAATCAACAAAAACCTCCCAAAATACTAAAAGAATCTTCAGCAATAATCAGAAGTGTAAAGTTCAACATGTTCATACTTTGATTATTTTCTATGGTGAAGGACGCTGCTGATTTTTGCTAAAGACTAGTATTGTAGAGAAGAATTTTGAAGGTGGTTCCCACATTGATAGAGGGGCAGGGCTTTTTTTAAGCAGGAACACACAGGAATGCAGTTCTGGCTGGTTTGGCTTCAGGGATTGTGGCCTAACATGCAAATAAGTTCATGCTGGGCTTTCCCCACAAAAGCCCCATGTTAAAAAAGGCTGGTGCAAGGGGGTGTGACCTAATATGCAAATGAGTTCCTGCTGGGCTTCTAAAAAAAAGCCCTGAAGAAGCGACTGCTTTGGCGCTGACAGTGAATTGATTTTGCTTCTGGAACCTTCTTCCATGAGACAGCAATCCCTTTGCAAAAACAGAGCATGACCTAACCTCCCATTCCAATTTCTTTCCCTAAACCTTACCTTCATGTTTCTCCTCTTTTCCTTCTCTGCTCATTATTACTAACCTTTAGTGCTGCCAGCTCCAGGTTAGGAAATACATGGAGATTTTGGGAGTGCAGTCTGAGGACTTCACCCTCCAAGGCAGCCATTTTCTCCAGGTGAACTGTTCTCTCTTGCTTCAAGATTAGTTGTAATAGCAGGAGATCTCCAACCATGACCTACCAACTCTCCTGATCTCCTTTTCAATCCCGACCAGCAGGTCCCCTCACTGACTGGCACTTCTTTCCTCTCCTTCTCTGATTGGGAGTTTCCATCCTCTTTGACCCTTCCTCTCCCACCCATCCTTTGATGTTCCAGGTCACTTTGGGGGCATACACACCCAGTGGTTTTTTTCCTGTGAGAAATGCATATTTTGGGGCAAAATCTAAAGCAGAATGGATACTAGGAATTTATTATTGATTTTTGCTACTGTATTTTGAAACTGTTGTGAGTAAACAACTATTGTTGAACTGTTTCTGTATTCTGAACTGTTGGAATTTGCCTATGTACAATTGCTTAGTTTCCTTTGCTTCCTTGTATAGATTTAGTTTGGTCAATAAAGATAAAATCAGTTAAGTTCCTGTCACTTTCATTTTGTTTCTCTCTGGAAGAATATTAAGCCACAGCTGTGTTTTTGTACACAGTCCTAAGATC
This sequence comes from Heteronotia binoei, assembly GCF_032191835.1. NCBI lineage: Eukaryota > Metazoa > Chordata > Lepidosauria > Squamata > Gekkonidae > Heteronotia > Heteronotia binoei. The sequence goes on from NC_083223.1 coordinate 22,919,310, forward strand.
CCTGGAGTCCAGAGTCTGGGATTTGCATATGTGTGGATGCTTACATGCGTTTGCCCTGACATGGGTCTCCATTTTGCTAACCCTCTCCACAGGAGGCAGGAGCTAGTCAGCAGGAATGGGACTTCAGGCCTCGGAACTGCAAAATGCTAATAATTTGTCATAAATTCAAAGATTTACTGTGGTTTAAAAAAAAATTAAGCCTGAAAAGATTACTACATATCATGAGATTTTATTTCCCAGCTCTCAATTGCCAGCTTGTTTAATTCAGTAGGGCCTTCTGTCTACAAAACAAACATAGTCACAAGATGCCTGTAGCCTTAGAGAATGACCGTGGGCATTTAAGTTCTAACCTCTCGACAAGAGTGGAATGCACTTTCTCCCCTCATGGGCACTGTAATGAGAACCAACTGTCAATCACAGCTCCATTAGGATGGACCGACTTCCACTTCCTGAGTCAATTTATTAGATTCCCAGAAGCAAACAGGGACTTCTTCCTTTTCAGCTCTGTCTTTAGCGGAGCTGTTCAGGAGGAGCGGGTATCCATCCTCTTCCTGCTGGGTGCCTTTGTCTTGGCAGCTATCTTATGAGAGCCACTTCCTGAGTTTACCCACCTCTTCTGTCTTGAGCCTGCCAATGTTTTTCCTTCCTCCACACAAAACCTACAAACTGTTTGCAGGCACTGACTCAAAAAACAAAAACAAAAACCCTATGCTATTAACCCCTTCTCAAGGACGGGTATAATGAAAGGTATCGTGCAGGATTACCTTTCTCATGCTTTTCCATCCTGTCAGCAGTCAGCCTGTAGAAACCTGCAACACATTTTCTACTATTTGCTTGCCAGGGCTTTAATTTTGCCACAAATTTCCCTTGCACTTCAGAGTTTTTATTTAGAGAGTATCTTTCAAGGAAAGTGAATTTTGGGTTGGCTCTCTATCAATGCTCCCTGTAAGCTGTGGAGTCTTGTGAGCAGAAATTCTACTTTGTGAGCTGCTGGCATTAAAGTTGTGAGCCGCTGTATAAATTAGTTTGCTCTGAGGCCATTTTTCCTGAGTTGAGACACAAACGTGTGAGTTGGAGGCTAATTAACTGTGAGCTAGCCCACATTAACTCAGGTTAATGAATACTGCCCTCTATAATCTTTGAAGGCTGCCAAGGAAAGTGTATTGATACAATGATTTGTACCTTGTTCTACTTATCATCGTGGTTTAGTTGTGGTTGTTTCTGCCATTCCACTGATGCGGCTTTTCTTTTACTCCTCCTCCACCAGGGAAGTTCCCTGGGTGATCCTGGACCAATAACACACTCTTGGCCTAACCTACCTCACAAGCTGGGTAAGATAAAATGAAGGAGAGGGAAATAATGGCAGCGACCCTGGGCGTCCACTGGGGAGAAAGGTGAGGCATGTGAAGCAAGTAAGGAAATAAATCATTTATGCTGTTGATTAATTTTAATTTTGAGCTCTTTGTATTTTTATTTTATGGTGCAGGTTATTTATGCTTCTTGGAAACAGTTATTGAAGGAATGATAGAAAAGGTTTTTTTTAATTAAAAAAAACCCAAGCTAGGTATGTTCCCAGGCTCATTGCTAGAATTTCTTTGGTGGGAGGGCACGAATCCACTGTGCATAAGCATAGGTTTGCCATGTCTCTATCATCTGAAGCCCTGAGAGGGGCTGGTGATGTCATATGAAATAGCTATTTTAATAGAATAGTATCAAATAGCTATTTTAATAGAATTACTTCCACAAGCCCCTAGTTATGTACTTCATAGTATGTATGTGTATCTGTGAGAATTGTGGTTTTGAAGAGACAGACTGTTTACCAGAAACCCCCCCCCCCAAATACCACGGGAACTATGTGGTAAAAGTAAAATGTGGTGGGAGGTACTAGTGCCAGCTCAATTTACACATGCAGTGTTATTGCAAATAGGCATAAACTGGGGTCCTAGAATAAGCCATTCATCTACAGCAGGGGTCTTGAAGCTTTCAGCCTCCAGAAACCTTTGGAATTCTAACAAAGGATAATGGGCACAACCACAAAATGGCTACCAAAGGAGGCAGAGCTGACTACAAAAAGGGCCAGGGAGTGAGGTTATGCATAACTCTAATATTAACTTTTCAACATTTCAGACAGAAGCTCTATTTAGCAGGATGCCTTTTAAAATGAGCATTTTTTAAGGGTCTGTTTTTTCCATTCACACAGCTTATCTTTAGTCACACAGTGAAGGTCCTTATGCTTTGCCATGGTCACAGCTGCTGCTGAAGCAACTTTTAAAAAATTTGCACAGCCAATCAGGTCTCCGATGGCCAGTCAGAAGCCCTGCTGAACAAAAGCCCCACCCACGTTCTAAAAACACTTGGCAGGCACTACAAAAGGTGTTGGAGGGTGAAAGGTGTCAGAGGCTGCCATAAGTCCCTTAATCTACAGCAGTTGTCCAGGGGGAAATTGTTTACTTATAACCACATGAGTTATTCTCATTCTTCTCTTATGAGATGTTGTGGGCATATGACTGTGCAACAGGATTCAAAACTGTGTTGGGAAAGCTGGAAAAGAGGGAAGATGGCAGTTGATCAGTGCTTTAATTACTTTACACAGGCAAGTTTCAGCAAGGAGGCTTGCCATTAATGGCTAAAACCCAGTACCAGGCTGAGAGAAATAGGGCATTCATTTTTTTTGCTCCCACTCCCTCCCCTTCCCATGGTCCACCTACATCTAAGGCAAAGTCTCCACCACAAACAGAGGAGGCATCCTCAATATAGTATAAATTGAATTGTATTCATTTAGTTGTGAGCCATCTCGAGCCGGTCTGCAAAGAGGCAGCATAATTTTTGAAAAACATTTTTTCTAAATAATTCAATTCCTATCACCATCATGGATAATAAATACATAAGAAATCTCACTCCACTTTTTTTGCCTACATTGTTCTGTCCAATGTCCCTTCCTCATTTTTTCTCAGACAAAAATTGCTTGCACATTCCCTCATATCTCCACAAAGAAAACAAAAAGAGAATTTTTTTTAAAAAACAATGGAAGTTAGCTAGCTTTGTCAGAGCTAACTGATACTGTCCTAAATTTGTCTCTCTTGAAATCTAAGGAACAAAGTACATGTGACATGAGAAATTAGCCATAGGTTTACCTAACATGATTTTTAATATTAAAAAGCAATGACAGAGGACCTCTATTTTGATTGGAACACTGGCACATATGTGGTGTGGTGTGAACCCTTTAACTTGGAAAACAAAACTGCATGTGAGTGGAAAGGAAAACAGAACTGTTGACACTTTAGCTCCATCCCTGAGAGGATCTCTCCTAGTATCTCTGTATGGATATTAAGCAATAAGGGCAATGAGATAGAAGTCCATGACATCCTGTGGGATAAATTGTAGGGACTCCCTATGGAACCAGCCATGGAGTGAGAATAAAGGACAAAGGAGGACACTTTAAAAACCCTTAACAAAGAATGTCCGTGGAATCACGGATACAGATAACGACTGTCTGTTTTTCACTTGGAAATCTGTTTAGGTATGATGAAGTATATTATTTTCAGAAAATCCAATTCTGTCTCCAAGGACTATAAATGGACAGTTTCTGCTTCAGAACATTTCCACTGAGCAAATTAAAGGCTGCTCAAGATTATATAAAACAATATCTTTTCTTCCTTGCACTGGTCCTGAAGAAAGAAAATATACTGCACAACTGCACTTGAGCATTAACAGTATGCCCTTTTAAGTATAAATCAGCTTAACTTTTAGCCTGGGAAGAAAAATGGAAACAAGAGGATAGTTAGCTCCAGCCTGATTCTCAAGTCAATAGTAAATTGGAGGACTCGTTAGTGCCAGAGAGATCCAATCAGGATGAAATTATGCAGTCATGTAAGAAATAATATCTATTAGGCTAATTTAATCAACGAATACTTTACAGATGAATTAGAATGCAGAATCCAATTATTTTAAACATTTGAACTGTCAGCTACTGTGTTTAAGGAGGAGGAAAGAAACATTGACGGTGTACGGAAATCTGTAAAATAGGGCAGGCAGCGACAGCAAAGAATTCTGTACTTAACCAAAGAAAAGGACCCTTTTAACCCTTTCCTACTACATAACTATTTTATGTAGATAAATAATCCATTTATTAATCAGCCAAGGCTGTTTGATTTGCTAGCTTAGAGACCGAGAAGAGCCTCTACACAATTTCTCCATAGTACTGTGCTTCTGGAGGCAAGTAAATTTTTAAAATTTAGTGGTTGCTTGCCATAATGGTGAGATTTTTTTTTTTATTCGTGATTTATATCCCGCCCTTCCCACGAGTGGCTCAGGGCGGCTTCCAAAAATTGGTCAAACATAAAAATTAAACAATTTAAGTATATAAACAATTAAATATTTAAAACAGTTAAAACCTTAAAAACCAGTTAACATTTCGATTACATATAAACAGACGCCTGGCCAAGTTACATCGAGTTTTCATCCTAGCTAGGTGTAAGCTAGCCGGAAGAGGGTCGTCTTACAGGCCCTGCAGAACTGAACCAGGTCCCGCAGGGCCCTCACCTCCTCCGGCAGCTGATTCCACCATGTGGGGGCCATAACGGAGAAAGCCCTTTCTCTGGTGGATTTCAAGCGGGCTTCTTTTGGCCCGGGGATAGTAAGGAGATTTTGTGTTCCTGACCTCAGTGCTCTCTGGGGAACATGTGGGGAGAGACGGTCCTTCAGGTAGGCAGGTCCCAGGCCATATAGGGCTTTAAAGGTAATAACCAGCACCTTGTACTGGACTCGGTATATCACTGGAAGCCAGTGCAGAGTCCGAAGACCTGGCTGAATGTGTCCCCACTTTGGGAGACCCAATAACAGCCGGGCCGCAGCATTCTGCACCAGCTGCAATTTCCGAGTCCGGGACAGGGGCAGCCCCATGTAGAGGGCATTGCAGTAGTCCAACCTTGAGGTGACCGTAGCATGGATCACTGTTGCTAGGTCGTCGTGCTCCAGGAAGGGGGCCAGCTGCTTTGCCCGCCTAAGATGAAAAAATGCGGACTTGGCAGCGGCTGCTATCTGAGCCTCCATCTTCAAGGAAGGCTCCAACAGCACCCCCAAGCTCCTGACCCTGTCCGCCGCCGTCAGTGGCGCACCATCAAAAACTGGCAGGGGGATCCCCCTTCCCAGGCCGCGGTGACCCAAGCAAAGGACCTCTGTCTTCGTAGGATTTAGCTTCAGCCCACTCAGTCTGAGCCACTCAGCCACGGCCCGTAGTGCCCGGTCAAGATTTTCCGGGGCGCAGACCGGCCGGTCGTCCATCAGTAGATAGAGCTGGGTGTCATCACCACTCAGAGATGTGCATCTTTGAGGGCTGCTTTCTTTAGGGCTCCCCAATAATAGAAAATAGCAATACAGAGGGAAAGAAACAGGAAACATCAAAGACACTGGTGTAAAACTTGGGCTTTCTGCAGATAATTTAAAAGTCATGTAGAAGTAGAATAGGTTTTTATACCCTGCTTTCCTCTACTTTAAGGAATCACAAAGTGGCTTACAACCGCCTTCCCTTCTGTTTCCAACAACAGACACCCTGTGAGGTAAGTGGGGCTGAGAGAGTTTGGAGAAAACTGTGAGAGGTCCAGAGTTATCCAGCAGGTTTCATGTGGAGGAGTGGGGAATCAAACCTGGTTCTCCAGATTAAAGCCCACCACTCTTAATCACTACACTATGCAGGCTTTTTGATAGGCCAGGGACAATAAACGGGTGGTCAATCCAGACAAGACTATGAGGATACAGGTCAATGCTCCAAGAATGAGGGATCAATCTGACCTGGAAGGGGCTGCACTACCCACTGTAGGAGCAGGCTCATAGTTTTGGAATATTGATGGATCTTTGTCTGTGGCTGGAAGCCCACCTCTCCTCTATGACACAACAGCCTTTTGTCAGCTTTGGCTAACACACCAATCCCATCATACAGTGAAAGAGTAGAAGCCATAAACCTTATGGTCCAGAGCAGTGGTCATTTTGTAGAAAAAGAGGTGCTGCAGCTCATTAGCACAATTTATTTGCATAACTCCTTAGCATATGCCACACATCCCTGACATCACTGAAAGGTATACTAAATTATATCAGCTCAACATCTACCTTAAAATGCTTCTTCAATTGTAATGGTCATACTAAAACCTTACTCCCATAATACTTTTTGAATTACTTTCTCCTATGTGGCCACAGTGGCATGATGACAATTTCCATCTGTCTGCTTTATATGTTTTGGTTATTTCCCCCATTTTTTGTGGAAAAAGTTTGTCAAATCTTAAGAGTTCAGCAAAATTCTCACAGGGAATTTGAACAATGGAGCCCAGAAGCAAGTATTTTTTTGGGGGGTGGAGGGGTTAGAAAGAAAGCATAATAAAATGTTGAAGTTCCAGAGCTTCATTCCTTTGAGGTCCTGTCCAAAATGAGGTCTGGTCCAGAGAGACTTTACTGATATGCTTGTAAAAAGATATTCATCATCCATTTCAAATTTCCACGCTGGAAAGTTTGGTATCATTTCACCCCTGCTCAACCTGACTCACTCCTACCTCAAAGCTGCCACATCTGTAGAAAAGCCATCAGTACAAAAAAGAGAGAATTCTTGAAGGCCCCTGAAGGGTCACATCCACATACCCCTCTGTCTTTCTCAGCTTCTTTAGGCTGCCCACCCTATCTTTCCTGAAGGCCAAGAGTTCCACACATCAAAGATCCCCTCCCCACAACTTCCACCTAGTGGGCAAATAATCTTTGCTGAGTACTGGATAGGCCTCTATTCCCCTACTACAGGGGTGGCCAACAGTAGCTCTCCAGATATTTTTTGCCTACAACTCCCATCAGCCCCAGCCAGCATGGCCAATGGCTGGGGCTGATGGGAGTTGTAGGCAAAAAAAACATATGGAGAGCTACCGTTGGCCACCCCTGCCCTACTAGCTTTCTAATGTCTTAACTGTTTTTGTTGTTTAAAGCTGCTCAGGTTAATGACAGGATGCTTACCTGAAAACTGTGCAGACTTCAGCACTGAGAATGATAGTGCCCTGAGTTCCTTGTTCTGTCTCTGCTAGAGCTGAACAAGAAACCCCCTTCCCAGAAAGTCACCAGGAAAATCCTTACTTTGTCCAGTTACTAGTATTCAGGTAACTAAGGACCCCAGCAACTAATTGGTGTATCTTTAGCTGCTGGAAGAACCTGCTACCATGAGTGTCTCTGTTACTTAAAATACATGAACTGTGCCTATCTTTGGGCCAGCCTCTTTCTTTCAAACAGTCCAAGAGTTGGAATTCGAAAAGCCTGACAAATTCCAGTTCTTGGCCCTGACTAAATCTGCCTCCAAACACCCCTCCCATACTACAATTTTCCCCTTTTATTTTATTCGGAAATAGGACCACCCTCTCTCCCAGGCAGGATGAACTCCCCATTCTTAGCTAATTCTTCTGTCCAGATATCTATGTCTCCCCATAGTATACCTTTCCCCCACTGATTTTCACTATATCCAGGCATCGGCGTTCCTTTCAGTTCTGTACTGGTGTTTCCCTGTTTCATGAGAAATCTATTATTATCAGTATGGGGTTCATTTTGGAAGAAATAGGCAAAGTATGCATATTAAACCTGTCCTGCAGTTGCTATATTGGTTGCTACTTGAGAGTCAGCTTGTTGTAGTGGTTAAGTGAGTGGACTCTTATCTGGGAGAACTGTGTTTGATTCCCCACTCTTCCACTTGCAGCTGCTGGGATGGCCTTCAGTCAGCTATAGCTATTACAGAGCTGTCCTTGAAAGGCCAACTTCTGCTCCATGTACTTCAGGGTGTCTGTTGTGGGGAGGGGAAGGTAAAGGAGATTGTAAGCCACTCTGAGTATAGGACAGGGTATAAATAAACAGGTTTCCTACCTGTAACTGATGATCTTCGAGTGGTCATCTGTGCAGTCACACTTGTGGGATTAGGCGCCTGCGCCGATCTCGATCGGTAAACTTCAAAGCTGTGGATTTCCGCGGGCCGACCCAGCGCGCATGCCCAGGCGCCCCACCGCGCATGCCCACAGGGACGGCCGCGGACATCCCGCCAGTTCCTTCTGGCCGCCGCGTCAGCCCCATGGCGGGACCGGCTGCAGCGGGGAAGGAGGGCGGGTAGTGTGACTGCACAGATGACCACTCGAAGATCATCAGTTACAGGTAGGAAACCTGTTTATCTTCTTCGTGGTCTCTGTGCATCACACTTGTGGGAGATTAGCAAGCTCAAGCCTACCTGGTGGAGGGCCAGCCGGTCCGTCACTCTGAAACAGACTGCAACACTGCACGGCCCACCGAGGAAGCTTGTCTGCGTCGCAGGTCCAGGGCGTAGTGTGTCACGAAGGTGTGCGCCGAGGACCACGTGGCCGCCCTACAGATATCCTGCAGGGGAACTCCCTTCATGAAGGCCTCAGAGGTAGCAACCGCTCTAGTCGAGTGGGCACGGAGCGGACCTGGAAGAGGCTGCTTCCGGAGAAGGTAACACAAGCGAATTGTCCCTGTAATCCACTTGGACAGACGCTGAGAGGAAATGCGTTGCCCCAGAGAGGGCTCCGCATATGACACGAACAACCTAACATCTTTCCTGGAAGGGCCCGTACGATGCAGGTAAAAGGAAAGTGCCCTCTTAACATCAAGGGCGTGTAACGCCCGCTCATAGTCATTTGCTGGAGAGGGAAAGTAAACTGGTAGATGAATCTCGGAATTGAGATGGAATGCGGACACCACCTTTGGGAGGAAGGTGACATCTGGACGCAACGTGGCTCCTTCAGCAGAGAACACCAGGTAGGGGGAGTCGCACCTGAGTGCTGCCAGTTCCCCAACCCGCCTCGCCGAAGTGATTGCCACGAGGAAGGCCGTCTTCCACGCCAGGAGGTGGGACGAACACCTCGCCATTGGCTCGAAGGGTTTCCCTGTCAGAGTCTTGAGAACCAGGGGAAGGTCCCAGGCAGGCGCAGGGGCCCTAACCGTGGGGTACAGTCTTGCCATGCCTTTCAGAAAACGTTTAGTGTCCGGGTGTGCAAAGGGTGAATGGCCGTCTATCGGCCCATGCTCTGCAGAGATCGCGGCTAGGTAGACCCTTACCGAGGAGGGTGCCAGGCCACCGTCCAACAACGAGACTAGAAAGTCCAGAATCACTGATAGGTCTGCCCTATCAGGCACCGCAGAACGGTCTGCAGCAAAGTTGGCAAACCTAGCCCATTTGGCTGCATAAGACCGTCTTGTGGAAGACTTTCTGCAGTTCATGATGACGAACTGGGCCCTGTCTGAGAATCTGGGTCCAGGCGCCAAGCCGTTAGGCGCAGATGAGGAATATCGTGATGCAGGACCTGCCCTCGGTGAGAGAGCAGGAGATCCCGCACTTGAGGGAAACGATGGTACATCCCCCCCGACAGACGGAGAACCACCGGGAACCAGGACTGCCGGGGCCACCACGGAGTCACCAGAATCCCCCTCGGGCGTTCCTTCAGGATCTTCTGAACGACCTTGGTGAGGAGCGGTATAGGCGGAAACAAGTAGATTACATGATGCCTCCATGGCACTAGGAGCCCGTCCCCCAGCGCTAAGGGGTCCGCACCCCCCCTGCAGCAGAACAGGTCGCATTTTGCATTTTGCCTGGTAGCAAAAACGTCCAGCTCCGGAGTCCCCCAACGGCGGAAGACAGGGCGTAGGAACTCCCAATTGAGCTCCCACTCGTGCAGTAGAGCTCCGCCCCGACTCAGAAAGTCCGCCTGTGAGTTCATATCTCCCGGGAGGTGGGTTGCCCGTAGAAACACTCCCCGAGAGATGCACAGCTCCCAGACCTGGAGAGCCAGCTGACAAAGCCTCTTGGACACTGTGCCCCCCTGCCGATTGATGTAAGCCATGGCAGTGGTATTGTCCGTCATCACTGCTACTGCCCTGCCCTCCAGGAGCGGCAGGAAGGAGCGAAGGGCATGAAATATGGCTAGCAACTCGAGGAAGTTTATGTGTTGACTGGCGTGATGGCCTGGCCATCGGTCCCCCACACACATCCCCCCCATGTGGGCACCCCAACCCCACAGGGAGGCATCCGTGGTGAGCGTACGAGTCGGCTCTGGCTTGTGAAAGGGAGCCCCTTCCAACAGGTGACTCTTCGAGCCCCACCAGGACAGGGACGACAGGATCTCCGCTGGAACCGTGAGCAACATGGAAGGGTGGTCCACGTTGCACCTGAAGCTCCGCAGAAACCAGAGCTGTAGGGGCCTCATCCGAAGCCTCGCAAACGTAAGGACAGAGGTCGTCGCCGCCATAAGTCCCAAAAGCCGTTGGAGTATCCGGGCCGGAACGGTCGGGTTCAGTCGGAGGGAGGACACCAGCTTGACTATGGCGTCCGCCCTGTCTGAGGGGAGGAACGCCCTGCACACTCGTGTGTCCAGGATCGCCCCGATGAATTGTACTTCCCGAGAAGGCGTCAGATGAGACTTCTTTAGATTTATTTGGAGCCCCAACTCGTTCACCAAGGTCAAAGTGATGGAAATGTGACGCAGCAACTGCTCCCTCGACACCGCCACCAGGAGCCAGTCGTCGATGTATGGAAAAAGTGTCACGCCTTGAAGCCGAAGATGAGCGGCAATGACCACCATGGTCTTGGTGAAAACCCTTGGGGCTGTACAAAGGCCGAATGGTAGGGCTCTGTACTGGAAATGGTCGTCTCCGACCGTGAAGCGCAGATACTTCCGATGCCGAGGGTGAATGGAGATGTGGAAGTAAGCGTCCTTCAGATCGAGAGTCGCCATCCAGTCTCCTTCGCTCAGGAGGGGGAGGATATAAGGCATGGATGTCATTCGGAACTTGTCGCACCTTATGAAGGCATTCAGGGCCCGCAAGTCCATGATCGGTCGGAGGCCCCCATCCCGCTTGGGGATCGCAAAGTATCGGGAGTAGAACCCCTGACCTTTCTGGCCCTTGGGAACCTTCTGGATGGCATGCTTTTGACAGAGCGACTTGACTTCCTCGCAGAGGGTCAGAGAAGGAGCTGTAGAGACAAACCTCGGGGTATACGGGCGGTGGCAAAATTCTATACAGTACCCCCGTTTGATTATTGACAATACCCACCGGTCCGAGGTGACACGGGACCAGGCAGGGAAGAAATTGGCAAGGCGGATAGAGTCCAGGTCCTGTGGGCCGGCCACAACTGGAGGAAAGTCAAAGGCCCTGCTTGCCTTGCTTGGCGGCCTTCTGGCGGGCAGGTTGGGCGGAGGATGGGGAGTACTTATGTTTCGACTGGAAAGAAGGCCGAGTGAAAGGGGCTGATTTTGAACGCCACTGTCTGTCGGGTGACTTGGAATACGGCTTCTTTTGCCAAGTTTTAGGCCACTGACGCTTGGACGGAGGGCGCTGCCCGGACACCCCCAGGTTTCTGGATGTTTTGATACTTTTATCCAGCTCCTGGAGGACCGAGTCCGTCGTGGAGCTAAACAGACCTGCTCCATCGAAGGGGAGATCCTCGACGTATGCCTGTGTATCGGGTTGAAGAGCCGTGGATCTCAGCCACGCATGTCTGCGCAGGGTGATAGCCGATGTGAGGGCTTTTGCGCACGTGTCCCCTGAGTGTCTGGCAGAGTTTAGCTGTTGCTTTGCCAGCGCCATACCCTCTTTCTGTAACTTTCGCAATGCATTGCGGCTCTGCTCAGGAAGGGAGCCCATTATGGTGGAGACTTGGTCCCAGAGGGCATATTGGTAACGGCCATAGCATGCAGCGTAGTTTGCTATTTTAACCCCTAGGGAACCGGCGGAGTACAATCTTCTCCCCATAGCGTCCAGTTTCCTGCCTTCTTTATCTGGCGGGGTGGAGTGGGTCTTCCGCGCCTTGGAGGACGACGATACTACCACCGAGTTGGGTCTAGGGTGGACATAGAGGAATTCCGCTGACGCTTCCTGGATCCTGTACATATGATCCAGCCTGCGAGAGGAGACAGGTGTAGAGGAGGGTTTGTCCCAAGAGGCCTTGGCCGTCTGCAACATGACGTTTGTGAGCGGTAAGGCAATCGCCGTCGAAGTGTCCTGCTGCACTATATCGAAAACCGTGTCAGTCACTGTAGGTTGAGGCTGAACGGTAGTGAGGGAGAGGGTCTGGGCCATTCTCCTTATAAGATCTCCGTAGGATTTGAGGCCCTCAGACGGAGATATCGGCTGTTCCTCCGAAGTCTTCGGAGGCGGTGAGGCTTCACCATCAGAGGTCCCCGATGAGTCATCCACTGACCTGGAAGATGGCTCGGGGGAGTCGGAGGGTTCGGAACGATGCCGGGAAGGGAGCTCCTGAGGTATCGGTGTCGACTCCTTGGCTGGTGGAGAACGCTTGGGTTCCTTCTGGACTGGCCTGTCGAGTTCGGGGGGCTTCGACGCTGATGCCGACGGCTCATTACGTTGCGATCTATGAGACATCCTAGAGCGATATGAAGTCTCAGAGGCTTGGTCCCAGTCTCTCTGTGGTTGTTGAAGCCACGGAAATGGGTGCTGCATGGAGTAAGCCCCATACAGGTACTGCCACTGTCTCTGGTCCCAGGGGACCTTGGTGAGTAGACGATGTGGTGAAGGGTCGTCATCTCTGCGGCGCGGAGATCGGCTGCTGGACGATCGGTCCCGATGAGGAGATCGGTGCCGAGCGGGAGAGCGATCCCGACGAGGAGATCGGTGTCGAACCGGGGAGCCGTCCCGACGGGGAGATCGCTGTCGAGCAGGAGAACCCCGAGGCTGAGAGACCGATCCTTCGGCGGGACTGTGCCGGGTACCGATGCGTTGTGCCGATTCGATCTCCGACTCCGAATCGGAGATGATAAGTTGAGTCGACATCGACGCCAGCTGAGAGCCCGGGCGCTTGACCGGTGACGCGAAGAGCTTCAGCGGCGGAACAATCGGCGCGGTCGGATCGACCGGGGATGCTGGAGAGGACTGAGAGTCCGATCGCTTTAACTTCTTAAGCTTCTTTTTCTCCGAGGGCATCCCTTTGTCCTCCTTGGGCCTTTTTATCGGCACCGAGGACTCTGAAGCGGCTACCGAACCGGATCGCTTCCGGGGTTGGTCGGTAACGACGGGCCGCTCGGTATCGACTGGGGTCGATGACGACTGATCCGTCTGGCCGGGCCCGGATTCAGTCTGGTCCGCTCGCGGGGAGAGCGCTCGCTCCATCAGGGCAGCTGCAAGACGGGCCGCTCTGTTCCTGCGCGTCTGCTTCGAGAATTTTGCACAATGGGGGCAGGAATCAGGCTTGTGTCGCTCCCCCAAGCACAGTAAACAGAGCGAATGGCCGTCTGGTGGGGCAATCTTGCTCCCACACTCGGAGCAGCGACGAAAAAATCCCCACCTCCTTTCCATACGAGGGAGGAAAGCGGGAAACGAAGAGAGAGAGGGGGGGGTGTCCCAACCCCGAAGGGCGGGAAACAAAAGGAAGCCCGCTCTCTCTATAAAAATAAGGAAACAAACCTACACTATCTAAACTATCTAACTACGAAACTAACTATATACAGCTAACTATGCAAATTCGAAAAGGAGAAAGTTCACCGACCGTGGCGGAGAGATCAACCGATCAGCGCGGCGGTCAGAAGAGAACTGGCGGGATGTCCGCGGCCGTCCCTGTGGGCATGCGCGGTGGGGCGCCTGGGCATGCGCGCTGGGTCGGCCCGCGGAAATCCACAGCTTTGAAGTTTACCGATCGAGATCGGCGCAGGCGCCTAATCCCACAAGTGTGATGCACAGAGACCACGAAGAAGATCCAATATCTTCATCTTAGTTCAGTTCAAGTTACTATCCCTTCCTGTCCAAGCACCCAAATATCTAAATGACAGACTTTCTCGTGCCAAGAGGTCTGGGAGAATCAACAGAGTCACATTCTGCCCATTCATCTCCTGGCTGAGAGTGGAGATGGATGGATATCTGTGGATCATCAAGAACATGGATTCTTCAAATCCAAATAGCACTAGCTTGGTAAGAACTTTCCATTCTTTTCTGCTTAGTCAACTGAACTGAATGGGCTCATTTTTTTTGGTCTTTGTTTGAAAGAAGAAGAAGATGAATTGCAGATTTATACCCTGCCCTTCTCTCTGAATCAGAGACTCAGAGCGGTTTACAATGTCCTATATCTTTTCCCCCCACAACAGACACCCTATGAGGTGAGTGGGGCTGAGAGAGCTCTCCCAGAAGCTGCCCTTTCAAGGACAACTCCTGAGAGAGCTATGGCTAACCCAAGGCCATTCCAGCAGCTGCAAGTGGAGGAGTGGGGACTCAAACCCAGTTCTCCCAGATAAGAGTCCACGCACTTAACCTCTACACCAAACTGGCTCTCTATTATAATTTCTTATATATTATAATTTCTCACTATTAACTTTAAACCCATATATCCCCCAGAGAGCACTGAGATCCAGTTCTCAAAATCTGCTAACAATCCCTGGGCCAAGAGAGGCTAGATTGAAGACTACCAGGGAGCAAGCCTTCTCCGTAATGGCCCCTCGATGGTGGAACCATCTTCCAGAGATGATACGAGCCCTGCGGGACCTGAACCAATTCCACAGGGCTTGCAAAACATTTCTTTTCCAGCTTGCCTTTGAAACAGAACCCGGCTAAACTGACGTGTAGTTACCTAGCTATCTTGTGGATATCATAACTTTATAGTATTTATAGCACCTATTTTATCTATTTTATTTAATTATTTATGTAACTGATTATATTTAAATTGTTGTGTATATTGTTTTATTTGAATCATGGAATGCCACGTCTGTAAGCCGCCCTGAGCCCGCCTTTGGCGGGGGAGGGCGGGATATAAAAATAAATTTATTATTATTATTATTAAACTTTCTCTCAATGTTTTCCACAAGCTTTCTCATGTCTCTGGTAGCAACGTCCAAACTAATTGTCCCACCACAGCTACTTTAGCCCTTGCCAAGTTGAGTGTGAGGTTGCCCAGTAGCAGGAGGAGACATCTTCATTCTTTCTCCTGCTACTGCTTCTGTCCTGAAATTAGCTGCTGATTTCACGCTCCCACATGGCTCCACGCTCCCACATGGCTCCACGCTCCCACATGGCTCCACGCTCCCAAACACAAATCTGGACCCCTTGCTGGCAGTTGTGGGGAGCAGCTTGGGGATGGAGAAGTTTCTGGGCAAAAGTGCTGGAGGGAAAGGGGGTTAAGCAATCCCCTCCTGCAGCTCCTCCACTGTCACAAGGTGAGAAGCAGGAGTTGGGCTCCAGTCCTCCACACCTGAAGCAGAACACTCAATTTGGTCCCTCATCTTCCTGCAAGCTTAGAATGTTCATCAGGGCTTTTTTTGTAGAAAAACCCTGACAGTAACTCATTTGCATATTAGGCAACACCCCCTGAAATCACCATTGTTTTGCACAGCAGGGGCTAATTTGCATATTAGGTCACACATCCCTGCCACGAAGCCAGCTGGAACTGCGTTCCTGCTCAAAAAAAGCCCTGATGCTCATTCAGAATATATTCCCCAACCATTTGCTGCTTTGTTAATCAGACAGTTTGGCAGATCTATTAATCTGTTCCACCTTATCCATGCTGTGACGCAGATTTCAGGATCCATGACTCCCTCCAGGAAGACACTGAGGTGCCTAGCCTAACTTCACCCTGCAGCCTCATGGCCCAGAGCAGGCTGGAATGTCATATAGAGAATGCTGACTTCTGCTTTGCTAGTAAATGTACACTAAACATCCAGCTGGGCAAATACAATACCATACTCTTTCGAGTGAGAGATGTTCTCAGTCCAGTTTGGCACACTGTTTTTCCTGCCAACACCGGTTCTTAGCAATCACTGTGAGATGAGCGCCATCAGGAACTGTGGCTGATGGGTCACTCTGGATAACTTGCCTTGGGAGGGGTGCCCAAACCTTGTCTGGAATTCAGGTGGAAAAAACCCCTCCCTTCTTTAAAGATCAAGAGGGCATTAGCCCCTCAATGAGAGCGGGTGTCTGAGCCACCACTGACGCCTAATTAATGACCCCGCCGGTCGCAGCTGGAAGAGCTGGGCTGGGGGTGATTAATTAAATTAGCTGGCAGAGGAAATTACAGTGGAAAAAGCCAAAGTTTGATTGCTCCATAATTAACCACAGTGCAAATAATATCTGCATCTATAACTTCCAGCAATGAGATCAGAAGCCAATTGAATTTGGCACTGATTGAAGCTGTAAATATCCCGCGGTGAAAAATGATAGGTTTATTCTGAAGGGAAAACTTACAGAAATGGACATCAATGGGATGCAGCAGGCAACACACGAGGGAGCGTCACACAGATCAGGTTTTTATCTCAGTAATCTAATTCCTTCGGCCATTTTGCTCACGGACTAATTTTTGTGTTTGTTTCTTTGTTTTGCGCTAATTTATGTATGAAAATTAAAAAAAAATCCAAACTACTGCCAGATACCTTACATAATTTGCTTCCCGAATTCATTTTTAATGGGACCAGTGACAGAGCAAAGAACAGATCAGACATTCCGGCTGAAGAACAAATTTCTCAGATTCTGTAGGCCTGTTTTCCAAATGGGCATCCATCGACACCATTTTCCAAATAAAGGCCTTTAACTGTCATAGCTCCCACCACACTCATGAAATAATTTAAAGAATAGCTGTGAAGCCCCCTGCCCAATTTTTAAGTTAAAGCATGCGCACACCAGCCTTCTTAGTGCACAGATGTGAAAATGAATCCAGATCCTTATCTGTTAGCCACTGGTTGCAAAGGCACATGTGTATGTTTTCACTTTCTCCTTGCTTGAGCCCCCAAACTCACATAATTTGGGGATCCATATTATCCCTACTGGTTTAAACAAATGTGCCCCCACTTTGGCTTCTACAAACTGTGTGGCCCATCAGGGTCATTTGTTGATTTGGGCAAAGCTGCACTGGTTCTGAACTGCCGAACACACACGTATGTGAAGGGACAAGAGTCCTTTTCCTTTGTTCCAAGAGCCTCTGGTCACACTCAAGCTAAATACCTGCAAACAGAGAAACAAACTCATCCCAGATGGTACTGAGCTGCTGCTAGCAGTGTCTTCCCTAATTCCTCACCTGCTTCCTGTCCTTTGTGGTAGGGTCTGGGTGCTCCTTGGAGTTCTACACTCAAAGAACCCTGAGCAGTAGCTTGCAGTCTCCACATGAAGAACCAGTTGTGTTTTTATATAGCAAATCCCGTTCAATTGTCAAGAATCTGATTCTGACTGATCATCTTATTAATCAAAATTTTTTTAGGCCCCAACACTTTTTAAAAGTTAGTGAATAATGTGAATGGTTGCTTGGGCAGGGAGGGGGGGATGAATTCTTAATTCATTGGAAAATGTGAGAGGTATGGCGTTGGGACAAGGTATAACACAGGAAGGAGATGGAGATATGGTTATGCTCAGCCTCTTTCCAACCTTCATCCCATCCTGAGACATGTTGGTAGTGGAGCTGTGACAGTAATGAAGGGGTTAACAAGAAAACTAAGGACGTATAGAGCCTGCGTCAGGTGATCTGAGGGTGGGGGCCAGAGTGCTCAGAACTCTCAGAGGTGATTGACAGCTAACGGCTGAGGGCAGTTAGTGTCTGACAGAGTCTGAGGGAGACTGCTAAAGAGAGCAGTTGGTCTGAGAAGGAGCTGAGACAGGAGCTGAGGAGAGTCTTCGAGAGAAGCAAAGCTCACTATTCACTCTATAAAGACAGCCAAGGGGCTGTGTGTGACTAGAGAAGAGTCACAGTAAAAGACCTGAGAGGTCACAGACACAGATACACTTCTCTTAAGAGCTAAAGAGGTGGTTGAGGAAAAAATGTGGGTCTAGAAGTCTGAAGGGCTGGGAGAAGAGACACCAGTCGACTTAAGGGACTTGGCACATTACACCCAAGAGGCCAACCCAGAATAGTGTTGGAGAGCGAAAGCTGCATGATCTGTGAAACCTGAGAGACCTAAGTGAATTTGATATTATAAAGCCTGAACTACGAAGAAACTGTTAACTGCTTGAGATACAATACAGCCCATATATATATTTCCCATTCCCCAGTTGAAGACGGTGTGTGTACGTTAATAAATTTCTGTGGTTTACTTTAAAGTTCTCTGCTAAAGAGAGCAGTATATTGGGAAAGCTATCAAAGCTGCTGTGGTCCCCTACTTACAACCTGAGTTTTATATCCATCTGAAAGAAAAACAAAACCCCCGAAGAGACTAGTATTGAGAACAAACCTTTTATTGACTGATGTTGTGCAATGCCAGGTCCATCAATAATAAGACCGCAACACTGCAAAATTATTTTGCAGTGCGAAAGGTGGACCTGGCATGCATGACCAAGACCTGGGTGAAGGAAGGTGAGATTGTCGCCTTGCAAGGACTGACTCCCCCTGACTACTTTGCCCTCCATTGGTCTTGGGCCAAAGGTCAGGGGGATGGGCAATACTCATTCCAGAGTCTTTCTCCTTCAAGTCACTCCCAACCTCTAAGATCTCTGGCATTGGTTTTGTAGGCCTAACATGGGGCACTGAAGAGAGTTTGGCTATTTGGCGGGTGTACCGATTACCTAGTGCACCAGCAGATTGCCCTGTCAAACCTATTGGAGGCGGTGGCAATTTGGGTCTTGGAGCAAACAAGTAGTCTTCAGGGACTTCAATGTCCATATTGATAATACTGCCTCCTCACAGGCTTCAGACCTGGTGTCTTCCATGGCAGCACTGAGGCTCTCTCCGGTCCCATGCATCAAGTGGGCCACACACTGGATTTGATCTTTGCAATGGGGATGATTGTGGTCCTGAATGCCATTGATGAAGTGCAATGGTCAGGCCACTTTGTCCTGAAGGCCTGTCTGAATACCCCAGTCCCTCCCTGCTTAGGTGATGAGCTGATTTATGATCACCTAATGGATCCAATTGGTTTCCAAAATGCTTTGCGGGATCTGATCCCCCCTGATGACTCATTAGATGTACTAATAGAAGACTGGCATAGCTGTCCTTTTGAACCCATTGGCAAAATTGTTCCCCTGTTGCCCTCTTTGCCCCCACCCCAATTAACACCTTGGTACATCTTGGAGCTTCAGAAGATGAAGTGGGAGCTTAGATGGCTAGAGCCAGGCTGGCGACAGACTTGTGACAAAGCCAACAGAACATCTTATAGGGCATTAATGAAATCCTACGAGATGGGCCACAGGTTAAAGGGCACAAACAGAAGTGGGCTTATGATCAAAGTCATATTTCTTCAGATTTATCAGTCCTGCCAGCTTAGACCTGCATATGAAGAAGGGACAGTAGATTTATTACAAATGGGGGGACTCATGCAACTCATGGGAGGGGGAAATCTGACCCTCACTCCCACTTGCCATGTTGCCTGCTCACCAGCTCCCCTGCTTACCAGCCAGCTGCAACCGTGGTGACGGATAGCTCCTTCCTCCCTTGGCCACTCAGCTGTTCATATAGAAGTGGGTTTGGCCATGGTGGTGATCACTATTTCCTCCCCTGCAAGTCTGCCTGCATTGCTGTCCCTTCATGTCTCACATGGCAGTGATGGCTTCTTCCTCCCCTACCTGCCTGCCTGCATTCCCGCTCGTCTGAAGCTCACGTGGTGTGGAATTGTGGCAATGGTGGCTCCTGCTCCTCCTCTGCACAGCTGTCCACCTACATCACTACCATCTCTGCAGCTCACATGACAGAAGTGGTTCCTGTTCCACCACCCTCTTGCCTGGAATTGCCACCTGCCAGGTAGGGATGAGGCTGGGCCCATGGAGGTCCACTGTCTGTGCAAGAACAGAGAGAGCACCTCCACTTTTTTGGGGGGGGGGGATTTAATTGCCCTTTTAAAGATTTTTCTGAAAACCTCTTACTACATGGCCCTGATCTGCAGAGTTATCTGGACATGGGGCTATGTTGGGAGTTAGATAAACTGATCCATATTTACCATTTTCTGTTTCTGATAATACATTTTGGTTGCAATTCGCCACATAGTGTGTAGTTACAGAAAACCTTAATAAAGACTAAATCCTTACTGTGGCTGAAGTTTTCATGAGATTCACTCCCCCCACCCCATCTTCTGTATTCTGGGTACAGATACCTACCCATGCTTTGGATGGACTCTGTGAAAGCTCAGGCAACAAGAAACATGTGAGTCCTTAAAGGGTCACAAGATTTAACCATGTTCATACTGAACTAAAATATTCATTTAGATAGATCCAGGTGGGCAGCTGTGTTATTCTGAAGCAGCAGAACAAAGTAGGAGTCAAGTTGTACCTTTAAGACCAACAAAGTTTTATTCAGAATGTAATCTTTCGTATGCATGCATACTTCTTCAGACCTCATTCCTTTGTCTGAAGAAGTATGCATGCATACGAAAGATTACATTCTGACATCATGCTATCTTATTGTTATTACCATTATTTAAGGTGGGCCTACAACTGGTTATTGATATGCTGTGCCCTGTCTGCCAGTGGTGCATTTTATTTATTGTTTTTACTGTTAATTTTAATTTGGTGTTTTAACTTTGATATGTAGGATTATTATTATTATTATTATTATTATTATTATTATTATTATTATTATTATTATATGTTGTGATCCACCTTGAGCCCATTTACGGGAAAAGGCGGAATATAAGCCCACTAAATAAATAAATAAATAAATAAAAATAAAATAAAATAAAACAAAACTTTGTAGGTCTTAAAGGTGCTACTGGAGCCCTACTTTGTTCTAAAATATCCACTGTGTTTTGTCCAGTGTGGAGAAGTAAGTAGAAGTAAAGTGGGATACCAGCTTCCAAGATTCTTTTGAATCTTGTTGGTGTACAACTGCTAAGTTTTAGGAGGATTGTGTTCAGAAACAAATGAAACTAACCTGGATCTGTTGTAACAGAAGATATAATTTGCCTTTTTGCACAGTTGGCTGTTCTCCCTTGAACTAGATCAAATACACTCCAAGAACTGTGTGGGATGCTCCTAAAACAAACAAGATTAAGCAATCTCTCCCTAAGTTTTGCAAAATAACAACCCCCCCTCCTCAATGAACAATTAGGGCATTTAATAGTTAAAACAAACATGAAATACACAAAATGAGGAAATAAAAAACTGGTATCTCCTCACCATGTAGCTGCAGTGCTTTGTTGAATGTTCTTTCCATGTTAGTAAGAAATTACACAGCATAATTAAGGAACATGTTTTCTTCAGTTCCCTGTACCTTCATTCATTTTAAAAGTCTCCACTGACTTTAATTAAAACTGCCCTAGAGGAATGATCCCAGTGAAGCAAGGAAACTATTCAAACCCTAGGCATTCATTGGTCCCTCCTAGTCAAACTGCAATCCAGAAATTAAGCCCTCTGGCGCGTGCGCACATCTGTGGTCAGCCCAGAGAAGCGATCTCTGCTTCTCATTTGCCATGTGTTTTAGAAATTGAGGAAAAGATGGGAGGTGCATCACCATGCTCCTTTTTGATCCTCTCTCAGCCACTCTCCCAAGCGATCTAGCTGCAGTGGTCCACCAGCTGTATCTGGTCCACAAGCATGTTCTGTTAGGAGATTGGATTTGTAACATCGTGACACTAATTGAATGCATTATTAGCGTTATCTATGAGGTGCTTAAATTGTAATAGTAGAAGGGGTGATCTCCATGTTTATAAGTAAGGGGGGTAGAAATGTAAAATGAGTATTATAACATATTCACTGGATGGAACTAAGGAAATAATGCTATCAAATTAAGTTTAAGAGAAATTAAAGTGCTAGAAAGCTGGATTTGTAATATGACAATAATTGAATGAACTGTTAGAGTTTTCTGTGAGCTGTGTTGAAATTGCAAATGTAGAAGAGGATATCTATGTGTTTTGTTATTTCTTAATTATTATTTTTGTTTTAAACCCAAATAAAATTTTTGAAACACAAGCATGTTCTGTTAGGTCATTTTTTGGGGCCCCACCAATTTGTTCAAGCTGCCAGGAATGAAGATATTCCACACTTCTGAGGTGCATTGTTCATGGGGGATTTTTTTTAAAAAAGTAGCACATATGAAATCCGTAAAGTGGTTGCTACTACATGGTTTCAGCCATCCTACGCAGGAAAGAACACATTCCTGGGAATAAGCCCCCTAGAACAGAACAGAGTAGGACTGAACGCACATGTGAAGCTGCCTTATACGGAATCAGACCAATGGTCTACTCAGACTGGAAGCAGCTCTCCAGGGCCTTTCACGTCACCTTGAACTAGCAATGCTGTGGAATGAACCTGCATGCCAAGCAGGTGTTCTACCACTGAGTCTTTCCCCTCCTTAAGCTTGCCCACTGAACTGGTACAGAAAACTGCCACAGTATGCAATCCCCGTTGAGATGAAGGCAGTGCTCTCAAGGGCTCATACCTGGAGAGGCTATACAGCAAGCATGCAAGTCCTGGACCATTAAGAGCTTGAAAGGTTAAAACTAGCCCTTTGAACTGAAAATGGAAACAAACTGGCAGCAAACAAGACTCACAGTAATATGGCTGAATTGGCTAACTCCCATCAGCGACTGAGCAGCTGCATTCTCTTTTCAAGTTGTCTTCAAAGGCAGCCCCATGTAGAGCATATTACAGCAGTCTAGCCTCAAGATAGTATGGATGATTGTAGCTAGATCAGCCATATCCAGGAGGGACTGCAATTCTTGTCCAAGATACAACTGAAGGAGCAACATCAACTTGCTTCTCTATCCACAAGCTGGATTCAGGAATCTTCCCCCCCTTTAGTGAATCCACTAGTACTATAGATACATCATCGTCCCTCTCAGAATTCTGGCCTTTTCCAACCAGCATCATCTCCATCTCATCTGGATTCAGCTCTAGCTTTTCCTTCCTTAGCCTTCTACATCTCTCACCCCTTCTTGCAATTCTATCACAGAGGAAAAATTGGATCAATCTCAGGGCTACTCCTCTGATGCCCCCCTGGAGTTCTAGGAGATGCAGTATCAAATGCCAACATGCCAAACACAGGTTGGACAGAACTGGCAGCAAAGCACTGCCTCTATCCACTGGCATACGAAGCAGCCGTTAAAGATAAACCAACCACTATAACGGGCAACCAACTTCCACGTTGGCATTCCAAGAGATATGGAGACATCACCATTTGTAGGATTTTACTCTTGGCAGGCTTTGCAAAATGATTCCATTTGCTTAATTATGGTTGCCAAAGGAGCACTCGGGAAACTATGGCCATTTCATGTGAAAGCCCTACATGCTGGTATGCCTGAAATAATTTGTTAAGTGCAAAGAGATCTCTGGAAGATCCTGGCTTGTTGTTTATTGGCCACCTCTCTGGAGACCTGAGCGAGGCAGCTCACAAAGTTAAAAAAAAGAAAAGAAAGCAATACAAACATTTACAAAGTTATCAATATTACAAGTCATAAAAGTACAACATTAAGCAGTCTCAGGCTAGAAGTGAACCAAAAAATGGATGGAACCCCTCACCTACAGTCTGGATAAAAAGAAATGCCTTGGCCTGGGGCCTAAAAGACAATGAAGAAGGCCTTCAAGGAGAAGGATATTCCACAGGCAGGGTGCCACCACTGAAAAAGTCCTGTCTTTAGTCACCTCTCACCTCACCTCAGAAGGTGGGGACCCACAGAGCTGGGCTTGGAAATAGGATCTTAATCAGCATACTGGGAGGAGGCGGTCCTTCAAGGACACCAGCTCCATTTAGGATCAGAACCAGAATTTTGAATCACACATGGAAACAAATGAGCAGTCAGTGTAGATGCTTTTCCAGCACACTGCTGATAAGATCTCCATATCCTACCCTGACAATAGCCTGGCTACTGCACTGTGAGCCAGTTAATGTTTCTGAATCATTTTCAAAGACAGCTCATAACATAGAGCACATTACAGTAATCTTACCTGGGTGAAAGCAGAACGTGGATCACCGTGGATCCACTTTTCAAGCAATGTCTGTAGCTGGCATTAGTTATCATGATGTTACTAGCCAATCATTGTAGAACAGAGAAATGAGCTTGTTCTAATCTGCAGATCTATACATGTGGCTTAATATTTACTAACCCGCAATTAACTGTAATGCATCCTGAGATGAGTTAATGAGGATGGCTCAGCCACGTGAGGGACTGAATTACAATTATCTGTGTGCATTAAGGAGTCTCCTTAACTAACAGAACTTGCTAAAGTATCCTATGTAAAAAATTGTGCCCTGAGCAGCTGTTTGGTCCACAGTGGCACAGCTGTCTAAACTTTATTGGCACTAAATGTCATCCTTGCACACAAATTGGATGCCCAGAAAACCCAAAGGCACGTCTTGGTCTGTTAGTGCCATCGTATACAAATCACGCTCCCCCAATAAGATGTGAAAACTGAAATGGAAAACATCCAAAAACCCTGGCCGCTGCAAAGATTGGGCATGTCCGCTGACAAGCGCGCCACAATGACAGAAATTTACTTTGAGTTGTAATTAGTGACACTGTCATTTTCGGTTGCTCCTGCCAATTAATTTAGCCTGTCAAACAGAAAAACATCAACATTCACATGATAATTTATATATGGGGAGACGAGTCTTGGCAAAGCTGTGGCCGCCAGTCAGCAGAATTCC
This sequence comes from Heteronotia binoei, assembly GCF_032191835.1. Lineage (NCBI taxonomy): Eukaryota > Metazoa > Chordata > Lepidosauria > Squamata > Gekkonidae > Heteronotia > Heteronotia binoei. The sequence goes on from NC_083223.1 coordinate 22,943,818, forward strand.
CTTGGAGGGCTTAAAAACTAAAATAAAGGGAATGGGGGTGTGCGTGGGGGGGTGGGCGGGAAGAAAGTTAAACTGTCCTTGTTATAATTGTTAACGCTGATCGCTCAAGTAGAAGACGGGCTGATTAAAACTCCAAACGAGCCTCTAGCTCGCTTCTATCTCAGAATCTGGAATGATAGAATCAGAGCTGAGTTTATTCATACCATTAAACCCCAGAGAACTTAATTGAAAGAAGAGCACAGCCCGGACCTTGACAAGCGGGAGGTCACAGTAATTGCTGCCGGACATATTTAACATTAAGATAATCAGGCCATTAATTACCCTTTGGATCATTAAATCAGCCAGTTGCAAAATGAAATTTCTGCCTCTATTACTCACTTGAGAGACCACAGGGGTGGCTTTTAATTTATCAGTGAGCTTGAGATACAAAGGACCAGGCACGGGGAAGGAGAAAAGGGGGAGAGGCTGGGGGGCTTGCTTCAGCAGAGGCAGGAATATCAATCCGCCATGCTTGGTGATTGTGGCAAATTAACTAGGTAAGATAACCTCGGCTTCTAAAGGCAGAAGCTGGGGGTATGTAAATAGATGAGGGCAGACCGGGAGATCAGAAGCTGCACACCACTTAGCAGGATAATAAAGGAAATCATCCTTGATTATCAGTGCTAATTTGGACACTGCCGGTAGCTTGTTATGCGTGTTCTGAGTAGCATTTAATTAATTCAATTGCTTGTTAATGAGGGAAGTGACATGTGGGGAGCAGATGCCACCCAACTGCAGATGGGTTCTGGTCAGCCCATCACAATAAAGTATTTTTTTTTTAAATCTATCCCCCCCTTTAAAATGGGAAAGGTGTCAAGTGCAGTGCAAAAAGGACCAAACACTGACCTCATCAGGCAAAGAGATGGTACAAAATAATACAGGCTCAACAGCAGTGGATACATCCAGGTATGATCTGTTCCCAGAGGCTACAGCTGCCATAGTACTTACATCCTTACACTGGCGACTCAAGACTAACACTGTAATTTTATGATCCAATTGAACAAGGCAAAGAAAGGTCACAATGTGGCTGTTTACATCTGAGCGATGACAAGCCCTGGAGAATCTGCTCTTTCGAAAGCTTGCCCTGGCCTCTTTTTTGGCTACAAGAGATACACACACTGTTCTATTTACTTATTTATTAAAAACATACACAGAACTCAAGGTGGCTTACAGCATCAATAAAATACATAAAAACATATTTAAAAACCACCAACATTTAAAACCACAATTTAGGGTTGTCAGTAAATTAGTCATGTGTGGCCCTAAACAGAATCCTTTTCAACTGCCTCCTAAAGAACAAAAGTGAGGTATCCCAGGCACATTTCTCCAGGTGGAACAATCTAGAGAAGAGGCCCAGTGCTGGTGGCTGTTATGATCAGGCACTGCCAATCAAATCTCCCAAAAATTGCTGTGCGAGAGGCAGAGGTGGTGAAAAATCCTATAGCCTTGGTAAAATTATCACCTCTGAGACCAAAACTCCGTGTTCACTGTGCAGGGACCTCAGCTAAAGGGATTTGCCACCTCAGGAAAGCCAGGCCTTCCACAGAATGGAGCGCTCAGAATTATGGTGATTGAAGAGTGGGATGGATTCTTCTTATTCTGCCACTGGAAGAGTGGCAGGAATGATACAGTCTCTTACTCCAAGGACCCACAAAATCCTGGAGATGGAAAGATGGCCAAATGGTGCAGTTCACGTCAGCTTCTGCACATCTCTCATTCAAATATCTGTGCCTCAAGAGACCCACAGGTAGCAGCCCTTTCTTTCCGAAACTGTGTTGCCTTCCTCTCCCACAAGAATGCAGCCTGCTAAATACTTCAAGCTGCATATACATAACATTGTTAGAGATCATTAAATCCAGCTAATTTGTGAGCGGGGATCAAATTGGATTTCATGTCTTAAGGTAAAGGTCAATTCCAATAACTGCCAACTCCTAATTCAAAGGTTCCCAGATAGAATTAAGAACCTTTTCATTTCCTGTGACCTTTGCTAAACGGAACAAAACACTGGGAATTCACCATGTGAGTGGTCTATTTGGGAGCAAACTAACAAAGAAAAACAGCTGCAACAATGTGTGGTGTCGCCACCCCCCAAACCCCCCCCCCCCCCACAAAAAAACAATATTGCAACAGAATATTTTGGGGGGAGTGGGGAACAGAAAGCCAGTTACCACTTAGTTTTCCCTAGGACTTTCTTCTTGAAAAAGCAAGTGCTGGAAAATATACGCCAAATTTTAATGGCTTCTAGTTTGCTTGCCTGAGAATTTATGAGGCAAGTTGGAAGGTTTAGATGGATTTATGGATAGGGCTGCCAGCTCTGGATTGGGAAATAACTCTGGATTTTGGGGGTGGAGCCTGGAGAGGGCAGCATTTGGGGAGGGAAGGTATCTTGTCAAAGTATAATGCCATAGAATCCACTCTCCAAGACAGCCATTTTCTCCATAGGTAGTGATCTGAGTAGTCTGGAGATCAGTTCTAATGCTTGGAGCTTTCCAGGTGCCAGCTGGTGGCTGGCAACCTTACACATGGAGGAGAGGTCTATCAATGGCTACTAGCCATGGTAATTTAAGGGAGCATCAGCATTTAAAGGCAGTAAACTTTTGAATATCGGTGCTATGAGGCAGCACCAGGGGAAGGCCTTGGCCTCTATGTTGTCCATCAGTCCTCCAGGCCAACTGGTTGGCTGCTGTGTGAAACACAATGCTGGGTTAGGTGGACCACTGGTCTGATCTAGCAGGGCAGGGCTCTCCTTATATTCTTATGAAGTTTTATTTATTTTTATTTATTTGACCACTTTGTACTCTACATTATCTACACTGAAAGCAGCTTACAATTCATCAATCAATCAATCAAAACATTTATACCCTCCCTTTCCTTGTGATTCAAAGACCTTTCCATAGTGTAATTAGAATTTCAGATTTGGTACTGCAAACGCAAAATTGGGGATCCTTCAAGCAAAACAATTTGTAGGCCATGAAAACAACAACAAAAAGTCTGATTTTCCCAAAGTACTCCAAACTTTCAAAAAGATGCCTTAAGGTAAGGTAAGGTAAGGTTAGATTAAAGGTGTCCTCCTGTATCTTTTTCTGTAACTGACATAGAATGTGTGTGCAAACTGACACAGAACATCCAGTCTATCATCTGCAGGTCAAAGATGGCAAGTACCACTACACTGGCCACTATCCAAATGGCTACTCACCTGCATCACAAGTATTCTTAGGGGCCTCCTTACCACAACAGCTTTCTGTGCTTAGCTAAGATCAATCTGACAGTGTTGGCTTTCCCTCCAGAGTAGCATTCGGTACAAAACTATGTTTTGAAATCACGAGACTTGTACATTTAGGAAGGGAAAACTGAGGAAGCTGGCAGGGGCACAAAGAAGTATTTTAGGCATGTCTGTTATTGTAGCTCCTTTATGCTGACGTTCAAACGCATCCATCATTTAGCACAGATCTAAAGCAGAGAGGCTCAGGTCACGAAGTGTGGACTACAAAGCACAAATTCTGTCCTTGGCTGTTGACACCATCCTCAGAAGCTTCAGGCCCAAACTACACATTGCATTTAATCCATTTAACAATTCGGTGGCATGAAACGTGTTTTCAGTTGGGCACTGGGCTGATGAGTCAGTACTTCTACAGCTGTTCTGTAACAAATCTGTAATGTTGGCTGGTTTAATTGATTTCTGATCCCCAAAGATTAAGAATGCAATATAAAAAAGAGTGGAAGGTGTGCAACTGTTTGGGCTGTCTCAAGAGAGTGATATGAAGACCTCTTGAGCAATATGCTGAAGTCTTGCTGAGTTTAAAAAGGTTCCTCATGTGTTTTGGGTCTCAATAATGCACTGTGGATGACCACAATTCAGAATAGCGCCCAAAGCCCAAGCCAAGAGCGCATTTGGCAACATTACTATATGCAGAAAGAAAACCCAGAGGGGGAAAAGAGAAGACAGACAGAGCTGTCTGCAGGGAGACTTCCAAACATTCACACGCATTGTACTAATCTCCCCACAGACTTCCCTTATTAGCTCCCCCAAAACTCTATGATTTTCACCACAGAGAATTCTGTCCCAGCGTGGCTGCTCATCAAGAACCATTTCATGGCTACCCTGGACAACAATCAATGCTTTAGGTGCATTCTGAAACGTTATCAAAAGCAACCGGAGAGGAAAAAAAAGTCTTAATTTGAACCCCATTTCATCTGATTCTCATAACATTGATCAGCTCTCATTTGACCCACATGACTGAAGGAGGGTTGAAGGGCAAATGCCCCCCAGACATTAAATTTAATATTGAATACACTTGGAAAAAATGTCAGTTTTTTGCACAATCCATACTGAAAGATTTTTCTTTTTTCTCCCTTTCCTGGGAGTAATTAAAAGATGCTTTTCTTGACTAATGATCCCCCTGTTTAGAAATAGGAAGTCGATATTCCTCCTGCAGCAGTCAGCTTCAATTTGTCACAATTCTTCCAAAGTTTAAGAAGTGGTTCTCGGGGCTGTTTGGTAATTGCTCGAGCCAATTACAAGGTTCTAAGGCTGACCTCATCTGCAGTCCACTAACAAAAATCCGAAGCCAGCTGGTCTGGGTTTTAAAGGTAGTTTCCCTCCCTTTCCAAACTGCTTTTGGGGGAATTCTTTAGAAACCATTTGCTTTTTCTTGAGCATAATCACACACATCCCAAGGTTATGTGAGCACTGCAGGTTTTCAGATTTTTCCAGGCACCCTGTGGCACCTTCACTGAGATTGCAGCACAGCCTCCTTTTCACTGCTGGGTTTAATTGGCTTTGCCATGAGGTTGTCAACCTCCAGGTAGAGGCTGGAGATCTCCCAGAATCACAACTGGTCTCCAGAAGACAGCTGTCAGTTCCCCTGGAGAAAATGGCTGTTTTGGAGGGTGAACTCTATGCCTTACAGCCTGCTGAGGTTTCTCCTCTTCCCAAACCCTGCCCTTCCAGGCTTCACCCCCAAATCTCCCAACCCAGAGTTAACCAACTTAGTGTGTCTTAAGCTGCTTTGATATTGCAAATATTGCTCTGCTGAAATATTTGAGCTGTCACAATGGCAGTTTAAATTACAAGGGTGGAGCCATTCTCTATAAATTTAAACCCGTTATACTAAATGTTATTTTCTGTGGTAAAGAACCTTTTGGAATCTGCTTACACCTTTCCTTTGTTACATGCCTAAGGTCTTAAAGCCTGCTATTTTTTTCTCTGTCCTGGAAGTCAACCACTGTGCCCCTTCCCCCCTTTAGACATTCCTCTCAACCCACTCAGGTCAGACTAAGGGGACAGAGATTGCCTGCCCTTGGAACAGAAAAGCTGATGGGGAATGGGTGGCTCAAGCCATCTCCTAGAAATCCAGCAGCCGCAAAGAAATGCATATGCCCTTCCTACAGAACCAGCAAAGAGGAGCAGAGTTTGGCAGATATGTTACAGATGTAAAATTTCCAGAAATTCTGAAGCCATAGAGAGGAGAAAGCAGGAATTTTTTGGGGAAATATAACATATACAATGCTTATTTTCCAGTCATACCTATCCTGCTGGTTTAACAACTAGTCACACCTATTTTGCTGATTTAACAACAAAACTGCATATAAAACTGTATTAACTGGGCTCCTCCAGCCCCTTCTCCCTGGTAGCACTGTTGCATGAGCCTGCAAGAAGCTGCAAGAATACACATGACACTGGTGCCCTGCTGGCTCACTCTGCCTGCCTGGCTGCCCGCCAACCGCTCACACTAATTTTATTTTTGTTTGTTCAGACAACTTTTTTTGGGGGGGGGGCAGGGCTTAACCTCCACTTCACTTTTAAACTTTTCACATTTATCAGCAAACCTGGGGGGTACTCTGGGTCTGTAGAAAACCTCCTCTCTATGTGCATGGCTCTGATCTCTGAATTTAAAGATATGTAGCTGGGGCCATGTTGATAATTAGATATGGCACCTCATTTTCCCCTGAATCCCCCTCCCCATATGATTTCCTCTTTCCCTGTTCCTGGTAGCTTCCATATCCTCTCCCTTGTCCCTGCTTCCTTCCTTCATTCCTTCCCACCCTCCAACCAGGCTATGTTGGAACTACCCTGTCCTGGATAGCCCAGGCTAGTCCAAGCTCATCAGATATCAGAAGCTAAGCAGGGTCGGTTGTGGCTAGTATTTGGGATGGGCAACCTCCAAGGAATACCAGGAGTGTGATGCAGAGGCAGGCAATGGCAAACTACCTCTGAAATGTCTTTTGTTTTAAAAACAAGTCTAGCTCATCACCTAGTGGTGCATAATTCTAAAAGAGCTACACCTTCTGGCTGTCAGACAATCTCAGGATCTCCTCGTTATGACACACACAGACTCCCATATGATCATTATTATTACCTTCTGAACTGCTCTCCCCAGTCTTCAGCTTTCTTTGTTATTATTTACTTTGTTTATATCCTGATTTTCTCCCCAGAGGGGACCCAAAGCAGCTTATAACACTCTCCCCTTCTCCACTTTATTCTTACAACAACTATGTCAATACGTTAGGCTGAGAAGGTCTGACTGGCTCAAGGTCACCCAGCAAACGTCCATGGCACAGAAGAAATTTGAACCTTCCTTTCCTTTATTAACAGCAAGCTCCGTTGTCTTGACATCTTGAGCCAAAGAAAGCTGAATCTGAGTTTTCCAGATCCTAGCCAGACACTCCAAAACCACCATGACATGCTGGCTCACAAGATTTCTCTCCTCCCCTCTTCCTGGCAACAGCACCAGTCTTAGGGTGCATGGTGCCCCAGGCAGGCTCCCTGCCTGGCGTTCCCCTGCTGCTGCCACCACCTCCACCTCCTGCTCTCCCTCTGCTGTGCCGTACTCCAGCACAAGCCCACCCCCCTGAAACTTGCCGCGAAAAGGCTGGGCCCTACTGGCTTCGAGGCAGCTGTGTGTTTTTTGAAGCCAGTGTGGGAGGAACCTTCTCCCTCCTCCTTTCCAGAACCAGAAGTGAGGGGGAGTGAAGCCTCCTCCAGCGCTAGCTTCAAAAAATGTGCAGTTACCTTGAAGCTGGATGGCAACTGTGGTGGTGGCCATTGGGCCCAGCTAAACTGTATAATAACAAGTTGCCTGGGCCACTGTATTTTTTCAGGACATTTGGTTGGCTACTGTGGGCAACATCATGCTGGACTAGTGGACCATTGGTCTGATCTAGCAGTGGACTTCTTAATGTTCTTATGAATCCCATCCCTTAACTCTCATTTAAGTATGGCCTGATATCTAATATATAATGCTTCTGAAATATTTAACACAGGTGAAAATGTATTACCCTTTCCCAGTTTCATGAAAAGGTTTAATTTGTTAGTTTGAGAGACTCTTCTCTATTCTTTTCAACATGGACCAGCTTTCCTTCAAGGGCTTGCATGTCTTACTCATCTTCTCTGCATTTCCTGTCCTTCCAATTTTTCCTACCTTTATCCATTGCAACAAGTGTAAGGGATGGACATTCAGTTCCCTCTCCTACTCCCTTTCATGCAATGGCTCTTGCTGTGATTGACAAGCTCTTTTCAGTCTTCCAAATCAAGCTTAAGAAGGCTGCAGAAAACATTTATCCCTGTACTAATTCTGGAGGTTTACAACCTCATGGGATAAGAGTAATTTAAGTTGCCATGTGGAATTGACCACTGCTGCAACTAATTGAAATGGCTTATCATTGTGTGACAATCCACAGTTCCTTTTGGTGGTGGAAAAGTCACAGCCAACTTAAGATGACCCCAGAGGGTTTTCAAGGCAAGGGACATTTGGGGCGGTTTGCCATTGCCTGCCTCTGCATAGCAACCCTGGAGTGCCTAGGCAGTCTCCCATCCAAGTACTAACCAGGGCTGCCTCCTTATCTTCTGAAATGTGACAAGACTAGGCTAAGCCTGGGCCATCCAGGCCTTTCAGCATTTTTAAACAATTTTTCTATTGATTTGTACCCAAGTTTGCTGTATAATAAATGTCACTAAATGGCTCTACCGATATGGTAAGTCAGTTAAATGAAAATCTCAGCAGGATTTGTGGAGGAAAAGGCTATCATAGCTGAAATTGCAGGAGGTGAGGAAGACCTCTTTGATCAGGCTCTTTTGCAGTGGCACTGCCAAAAGGGCATAACTCTGGTTTAGGCAGCCCAAGTCCTAATTCCAGAAAAAACACACACATAAAAACCCCCTCCAGAGTTTGGCTTCTTAGCCAGAATGTAAAACACAGTGATGCTCACAAGGAAGAAAGTATTTTTGCAAGTACTATGAAAGCAAAATGACCAGGGCTGTCTAGCATCTTGAGTCCAGAACTGGAAGATCACACAGATATGGCCAGTACTGGACTAAAGGGTAATTCTATGTACAGTTACACCCTTGTAAGACCACTGAGGTCTAGATGAAGTCAACAGGCTTAGAAGTGTGTAGCACTGCACTGCTAATGTGCCACTTCTAATGTGCAACAGCAACTTCTTGACTATTTTCTGGGGGGCAGCCAACAGGAACTGGAGAGCCTTGGGTTCAGAATGACTCATCCCAAAGGGGATGTTGTGCTAACTTCTTGAGAAGATATTGGTGGAAGAGGGCAAGAACTTGAGAGTAGAGCAGTAAAGGAGGGACATGCAAGGAAACCTAAGGGCTGAAGGAGGTGGGGATCTTCAGAGAAGTGTCTGTCTGTATGCCAGTGCTAAGTCTCTAAATCAAGACTGGGGAGCAGGAGTGCTGGGTGCAAAATGCAATGTAGATACAGTGGACATTTCAAAACTTGGTGGAATGGGAAAAATCAATGGGACACAGTTATTACTGGATATAAACACTGTAGGAAGGGAAGTGTTGGGGGAGGCGATGCTCTGTACATCAAAAAGAGTATAGAGACAAATAAGTTACAAAATGTTAGGGGAAGAAACTCCCCGATGAAATTGCTGTGTGTGGAAATATGAGGACATAAGGGTTACTTTAACATGGAGGTGTACTATTGCCCCCTGATCAAACCCAGGAAACAGATATTGAGATGGAGAAGGAAATAAGGGTGACCAACTACCCTTACATTGATAAGGCAAATACGTGCTCAAGGCATGCCACAGAAACAAGCTTTCCAGTAGGGTTGCCAGGTTCAACTCAGAAAATATCTGGGGACTTTGTACGTGGAGCCAGAAGACTTTCCTATTCCCTAAAATAAATAAAAATACAGCAGTGCAATTTCCCTGAATAGAGTCTTCATTTCCTCATCCCCCAGAAGCTACACTCCCACTAAATGAAAGTGAACACACACAAACACACAAAGCAGCCAAAATAAATACAGCAAGTACAAATTTTTGTTATCTCACTGGGGCAATTTACTCATGTTGCTGAATATAAACATCTGCCATATTTCAACCAACTTCTTCAGACTAACTGGAAAATGAAAGAACAGCCTAGTGGGTGGAGTTTTCATCCAAACATATACAGGGACTGAGAGCAATGTTGCTCTGTTTGCTTGCCCTGCCCCCTGCAAGCTTTCCTGCTGAGATTTAAAGGCATACACACATTCAGAAACACAAACAGTTGCAAGCCTCTTTTAGACCTGCTGAGGTTTGAAGGCACATGGTGGCTATTGGGGCGGGGCTTCCCCCTCTGGCCAGCTAGCTGGTGGTGGGGAGAAGCCTGAAAAAACAGGGGATCCTCTGCCCCGATCTGGGGACTGGCAAGCCTACTAAGATATCATAAATGATAGCACTGGAGTCAGCAAGAGAGTACAGTGGTTCTGGATTTGGTATTGAGAGGGAGCTGAATCTTGGAGTGATATGTAAATACTTATTCACTCAACAAGTGATTAAAATGTGGAATTTGCTCCCAGAGGATGTAGTGATTGCTACAAGCACCGATAACTTTCAAATGGGGATTTGACTCAAAAGAGGATAGGTCTATAAGCGGCTACTAGCCAAGGTGACAAATCCCTGTCATAGGAAGAACACTGAGGAAGGCCTTCAATACTATGCACTGCTTGTTGGCCCTCCAGAGCAACTGATTGGCACTCATCAAAGATTTCAGGTTTTCACGGTTGGTAACATCATTAGGGTTTGTAGAATCTTTCGGGCTCAAGTGCCGTGTTCTACTGGAGAAAGTTTTTCTTCCAGATTGGCACTCAGTCATGTGAAATGCATTGCTGGACTTGATGGGCTACTGGCCTGATCCAGCAGGATGCTTTCTTATGTTCTGATCCTCATCTGTGTGCATCATTCCCCACTTCAGTGCAGGCCAGCTTGTCGTTTGCCTGGTGTCAGGTTGTTACTCAGAAGATAGTTCCTGTCGGATGTGAAATTGATTTAATTGAGCGACAAAACATCACTGCTCAGTTGTTCGCTTGTTTGACTTCTGTACTTTTGGGGAATGGCTCCAGGACAGCTGCTGTTTGGAAATTGGCTGTTGTATTCAGAATGCACTCAAGGTTAAAACTGTATGATTTTTTCACCCGCGTTAACAGTATGCACACTCTATTTTATGACATCTGCACCCAGCCTCTGAGCATATGGGTACATAAGGACATAAGAAAAGCCCGCTGGATCAGACCAGTAGTCTACCTAGTGCAGTGTGCATTTTCATACAGCAGCCCACCAGTTGTTCTGGAGGGCCAAACAAACAGGTCACAGAGGCTGAGGCTCTCCTTTGCCTTTTTATGGCTCCTCTGACTTGGGTTGTTAACCATGCCAGAACATTTGTAAATTTAATGGCGCCTTTCCTGATTTGAGGTATGCATTCTACCTGGGTCTCATTAAGTGTGGTTTTAAACAGTTTCCAAATATCCTGGAGAGATCTGTGGGTGGTGGAAAGTGCCATCCAGAAATAACTTACTTACTGTGACCCCCCTGGAGTTTTCAAAGCAAGAGACGTTTCAGAGGTGGTTTGCTGCTCCCTGCCTCTGAGTCACAACCCTGGTATTCCTTGGAGGTCTCCCATCCAAATACTAGTCAGCTCTGACCCTGCTTAGCGTCTGAAATCTCATGAGATCTGTCTGGCCAGAGCTATCCATGTCAGAATTTGGCTCTCTTTAATTCTCCCTTTTAATTTCCTTTGGATTAGTTTCTTCATTTTTTCAGAGTCCCTTCTGAAATCAAAAGTGGTTATTTTGGACTTCGGAGGGCAACTTTCCACTGGCCTGGCCGCTGAACTTCATAGCAGTGTGGTCACTGCTTCCAACTGGCGCAGCAATGTTTACATCTTGCACTGGGCCCTGAGTCTTGCTCAGAACCAAAACCCAGTAGAGTAACTGATTTCACTGAGATGTGGACTCCAGTTTCTCTGCATTTCACCACAAATTAGATTGATGCACATTTGTCTTAACAGTTACATGCTTACACATACTTACGTACGTGCATACACACACACTTACATATATAATTATATATCCTCACTACCTAACAGGTGATTGGCGACTTCATTCTCAAAACTGAACCAAAGGTGGCACCAGAAATTCATTTTTCAGTGTTAATAAATTAACACAATAAAGCACTCTGGATATTATAGTGCATAGATCAATCTATTTATCTGCTAATATTAAAGATATATTAGAGATTTATTATTATCATTTTACTGCACCTACAATAGAAGATGGAGAAAAAACAATTAAGCATACACTTTTTAAAGAACTCTTTTCCATTTCAGAAGTAAGCTTTCAAGTACTGAAGCTTCTACTACAATGTTTGGTGTTCTGTGACAGATCCTGACAAGTGATGAACTTAGGAAACACAGACACAGTGCTGGCAAAATATACACTTCCAAGGACAACACACCATGCTAAAAATAGACAGACTACCTCATCCTTGTGTGGAAAACTCTGCTCTATTAAAATCAAAGAATGACCGTATTGCATTTCCTCACAGCATTCTTCAGCTGAAAGTCACAAACAACAATTCTTAAAAATTAACACTCATAACAGCATTTAATTAATGGCTCCAGTCCCTTTTCCACTAACATCACTATCACTGTCTGAGGCAACAAAGCAAAATGATTGTCTAGATTTGCATGAAATGCTAAATAATAAAAATGTAGAAAATAAAAAGACAAATGATCACCTATGTTAAATGGGCTTTCAAAAGCTCTTTACTGATAATACACTTGGACAGAAATATGGCAAGAAAAGGAGCCAGGATCATGTCCTTCCCCCTGCACATGGAACGTAAACACCCACTAGCAAGATATGTGGCTCATTTGATAGCTTTTCCTCCATTCCTCTCAAGGAAATCCAGACCAGAATGGTAAAGGGTGAGGCCCGAGACTAGAGGAAGGCCTGAGAGTGTGATCTGATCAAAGGTCAGTTTCTTTAAGTGAAATTTCATCCATACCAATACAGGGAACAGTAGGGTCTTCCAGGGCCCAATGTACCAGAAGAACATGAAACCCAATTTCTTCAGTTCCAATCTACAAGACACTAAAAATGATGACAAGCCAGCCACTGAAGTGCTCTCAAAGAGAAATAAGTACAGGCAAAGAGTTATGAGTGCTAATGTTCTGGATTGTTTCATACATCCACATAAATGCCAGTGTTACTTATGAGGTCAAAAAAAAAAAGACACTGCTTTTGGAATCTTCATTCTCCTTCGAATCAAGAAAGATAAATGCTGGGTCAAAGGCTTTTGTAAAGCCACACTGCTTTGTTTTTAGCACTCTTTTTCACTTACTTTGGGCATTACCCTTGTATGACCTAGTAGTTGTTGGACACTCTGAGGTTAGTGCTGATCTTGGAGGGAAACCAAAAAGGACATTTACCACAGAGCATCAGAGTTATTCAGTCTGATATGAAGCACCTTGGGAGGTCTTGGACATATTACTGCCCTCCCCCAGCTACTCCAAACCAAGAGAAGGGCTCCTCCAAGCATCACTCTTGCATACTTTCTGTCACTTGACACCGTGGCTAGTGAGAACAACAGTGTTTCAAGTTCACATGCCTGTTCTTGCAGTTTGAACCAGATGTTTTTAAAATTTGCCTTATGCACTGTAACAACCTACCTTGTGGAATCTGGGGAGGGCTTCACACGCCCTTGGGTCATTTCTTCCCACACACTATTGGCCAATTCATTCCCAATGGAGGACATCACTTTGATCAGCTCGACAGGCCAGTCGTCCAAGTCGAGGGATCGGACGCGTGACAGGTGCGTGCCAAGATTCCGGTGTATTCCTGAGCACTCAATGCACATAAGAGCTCCCAAATTTAAACTCGCCCAGTCAGGATCTGGGAGAAAAGAGAACAAAAGGAATACGGTCTTTTAAAAATGTGTATTTTTTGCTTTTATTTTGCAGTACTGAACATATAAAAAAATAATTGCCAGCATATTTTCCCTTCCCCACCAGTAGCTCATCCTTATAAACTTACACATACAGTATATCAGACTAGGACTATGATTCATTTCCCCAGAAGAAGGGATACTTCCAAAGGAAGCGCTAGGCCAACTGTAGGTCTGCACAGAACAATGCTTGTTGTGATTTCAAGTTGTAAGGTACTTTGAAGTGCATCAAGAAGTTCCTGAGATCCTGACAGTCATCACTTCCCAGAGAGCCATAAAATGCACCAAGAGGTCAATGAGCAGAGGTGTATTTCCACAGAGAGACAGCCATTTGCCAACCTGTCAGGGAAGGCAAGATGAATAGTTGCTGTAAAAAAAATTATCTATATATTGAGATGTGCAGGACATGCACCCTAGGCTGATTGGGAGACTGAGGTTTACTGCCCCAGGTGGGCAAGTTCCCTAAAACTGGATTGAGTGAGGCTTCCCACCAGCAAAGGCAGGAAAGGTTAAAAGCTTGGAACATCTATTAGTCTTTGCACAAATGCTGGAGGTTGGATTCCCCCCGCATGGAGCAGCTGGGGGTCAAGATGTTGGAGGTAACTCCTCTGTATTGTTAAGTTTAGCTTAGTGTTATGTTTTTACTATTCTTTTCCTTAGATCTTTAACCAGCAGGGTGGATAGTATTTTCACGTTCTGTGCTCTGTCTTAACCTGTAACAATAAAGTCTTTCCTCCTCATATGCCTTAGATTACTCACTCATGCTCACACACACAGGGCATGGACTGAAGTAATTGGGAAACTCAGCTCTTTGTACTTGCTCAGGGGCAGCTTTTTCTATTGTTCCCCAAGACATTGGTAATGCAGGAGGAGTGGTGACACAATGAAGTGGAACACACTTTACATGCCCATAAACACGCAACACACATGGGAGCACACACAGACCCAGCGCAGGTTTAGGACAATGTTCCTTTTAAACATTGGGGGCCCAGCTTGTCAAGAGATGTAAAGGTTAAAGCCAGCAATGTCAATGCAGCCCAGCGATGAACAAGTAGCTTGTGTCACTATTATGAAACTGATGGTATATGTGAGCACTGCTCCATGCTGCAGAGTCCAAAGAGGGGCCACTGCATTTTGTGCCAGCTGAAGTCTCCTGATTACCTTCAAGGACAGCCCCACATACAATGCCTTATAGTATTCCACTCTTGAGGCTACAAGTGTTTTGCTCAACAGGTAAAATCTCTCACTTCTGGGCTCTGCATTAGCAGTGACAGGGTCAGAAGATGTCAGGGTCCAGCTGTTTGGGATACTCTTCAGTTTATTCAGTCTGATGGTATGGACAGGATCCTTGGAAGTTTGAGGCCTTCCATCTGCTTGAAATGGGCTGTGGTGTGTCCACTCCTAAATAAGCTTATTCAGCAACAGTCAACCAGTCTCAAATATTGTTAATAAGCTGTGTGACTGAACAGGAAGTGGCTGGATGAAGCAGATTATTTGGATATTCTCTGGCCTGTTCTCAGGCATGAAACAGCCTTGGTCACCCTGGTAGATGACCTGTACTGGGAGATGGATGGTGTGATTCTGTTGATTCTCCTGGACCTCTCAGCGACGTTCAATGCCATTGAAAATAGTGCCCTTCTGGACCAGTTTTCTGGGCCAGAACTGGAAGGCATTACTTTGCTGTGGCTCTGATCCTACCTAGAGGGTTGTGTCCAGGGTCAGTGCCACCTCCCCCCCCCCCCTTTACCTCAGGGGACTGAAAGCCCCACAAAAGGCACACTGCACCAGCAAGCCTTGAAGCTGGGGAAGTTGTCTGCCAGGATATAGACAAGCTGGAACGGATCCAGAGGAGGGCGACGAAGATGGTGAGGGGTCTGGAGACCAAGTCCTGTGAGGAAAGGCTGAAGAAGCTGGGGATGTTTAGCCTGGAGAGGAGGCGGCTGAGAGGTGATATGATCACCATCTTCAAGTACTTGAAGGGCTGTCATATAGAAGATGGTGTGGAATTGTTTTCTGTGGCCCCAGAAGGTAGGACCAGAACCAATGGGTTGAAATTAAATCAAAAGAGTTTCCAGCTCAACATTAGGAAGAACTTCCTGACCGTTAGAGCGATTCCTCAGTGGAACAGACTTCCTCGGGAGGTGGTGGGCTCTCCTTCCTTGGAGATTTTTAAACAGAGGCTAGATGGCCATCTGGCAGCAATGAAGATCTTGTGAATTTGGGGTAGGTATTTGTGGGTTTCCTGCATTGTGCAGAGGGTTGGACTAGATGACCCTGGAGGTCCCTTCCAACTCTATGATTCCATGAAAGCATCCCATCTCACAGCTGCTGAGGTTTGTAATAAAACTTTCTCCTTCAAATGAGAATTTGGCATTCTTTATACTATCTTCTATCTCTCCGTTATACACTAGCAAGCAATTTGGTGGCCAAGACCGAGAATGTCTGTTTGGTCACTTCCAGGGTAAAAGCAGCAATGAGGAGTAGAACAGACTTTTCAAGCCCAGTTTCTGCCACTTCAGTATTGTGCATCAGGTTCTAGTAGGTGATGACAATGAAGTCTATTTGGTGGTGGCAGTGGGACATTTGAATAAAAAGTACAAACTTTAACAGATGGAAAAAGGCTTTGCCACAAACCCACTAATCCTATATGTGCTAAACACTTATTCAGCATATCAATGTTGACCCCTTCCTTTGGATAAAATATCGCCTATTTGCAGGGGTCATTTAACAGAAAAAGAGGTGCTGGAGCTCATTAGCCCAACTCAACTGGCATATGCCACATGCCCCTGACATCACTGGAAGGTGTACTAAATTATATCAGCTCAGCATCTACCTTAAAATGCTTCTTGAATTATAATTGTCATAATAAAGCCTCACTCCCATCATACTTTTTAAATTACTGTCTCCTATGTCGCCACAGTGGCATGATGAAGGTTTCCATCTGCTTTATACATTTTGGTTATTTTTCCATTTTTTTGTGGGGGGAAATATTAGAAAGTCTGTCAGAGTTCAGCAAAATTCTCACAGAGAGTTTGAATAATGGAGCCCACAAGCAAGCATTTTTTTTGGGGGGGGGGAAGAAAGAAGGAGCACTATTATTTACTGTCTTGTTTTATCTTGAGCTTAAGACCATTGGTCAAAGAAGCTAACAAATAAAAGGAAATGAGAAAAAGCACAATAAAATTTAGGAATTCTGGAGCTCTGCTCCTGTGAGCCCCTGACCAAAATGAGGCCTGCCTATATGTCAGCTGGAGCTAGGGTTGCTAACTTCCTGAGCATCTCTTGGAATTACAACTGATCTCCAGGCTACAGCATGTGGAGGCCAGAGTTTGGAGATAGTGAGGACTAGTCTAGCCCCAACAAAGCACTTGCTTTTGTTGCCGGGCAGCCTTTCAATCCCTTGGCAGTCTTTCCCCAAGAGATGGGGAACTGAATAAAGTACTCTATAAGTCCTCAGCTGGCGCTGTATGAATGCTGAGGCAACATTTCCAGCTTTGTACTGAAAGGGTCTTTGCAGCCAATCCTTGTGCAGCCTTGCCATCACCTGCTGGATGAGGCCCGCCAGACTGGGCCTTTCCTCATCCTGTGGACCCTACTGGACCACTTCCTGTCCTTCAAGGCCTTGAGAGTGAAGCAGCGCCTCCTTCCTTTCTGGGGAAGGTCAGCTGCTTCTGACTATTAAAAAGATGACTTTCATTGATCTCATAGAGCTAGAAATTCTCCGAGGACAGACACGGAAAAAGGCAGAAGCTGTGCCACTGTGAATACTGAGAGCAAACTGTGAGGGAAAAAAAACATTTGTGAGGATGCCTGCATTTTGACATGTTGGAATTTGACCAAGGGCTCTGTAAACCAGGAAGCTTTCCATGCAGAAGGGAGCAAGGGAGATGGGAAAGAGTGCACAAATGCCAATAAGCTGTGTTTGAATTAATCACAAACAGAGCCTCTTGAATGTGGCCAATGTATTCTTCCACCAAAATGGATCAGAGACAGCTTCCTGGCGTTCGAGTCCAATGTCATTTTTAAGACCAACAAAGTATTATTCATGCAAAGGCTCACCCCCTGAATAAAGCTTTGTTGGTCTTAAAGGTGACATTCGACTCTTAACTTTTTTTACTGCTTTGGACCAACATGGCTACCCACCTGGATCTAGTTTCCTGGAGTGTTATGGATCAAAATGCTTTATAGCAGCTACTAAGATGCTCTGTGGGTTAAGCAACAGATACTAATTACCACGGCTTTTTTTTGTAGCAGGAACTCCTTTGTATAATAGGCCACACACCTCTGATGTAGCTAATCCTCCAAGAGCTTACAGGGTTCTTAGTACAGGACCTACTGTAAGCTCTTGGAGGACTGGCTACATTAGGGGTGTGTGGCATAATGTTGGGTATGTTGGGTGTAAACTGTGCTAAAACAATATATATATATTTTTAAAAAATCATCCACCTCAGGGAAGAAAATCATAAGTAGTTTTTTATGTGAAATTAAACTGGCAGAAAGAGGTAACTTTACAAGCCTGTCAACATTTTTATACCTCTAATGTTTCCTCTTCCTGGAGTAAAAACAACAGAATGCTAAAGTGAAAAGGAATATGAATTTTTAAAAAATTCTCCCTGTTCAAAATTATTCCAGGTCAGTACAGACAAAAAAATTTAAAGTTTCTGATCTATAATTACAGACAAAAATAAGTTTCTAACCTAATCCAGAAGTACATATTAATTAAGATTTATTAGGAATGCACAGCACAAGTAAAATTCCCCTTATGAACATGAATTAGTCAAAGGAACATGGAACAAGATACCAAGAGTGAACTGGAACATCACATGGCAGCTGAGAGACAGCGCCTGAGCTTTGTGAAATCGAGGGTAACATTGTGTTAAAAAAAAGAAAGAAAAAGTTATACTTACTTTGTGCTTCACAGTCCACACAGCGAGAGTTGCCTCTAATGTTTCTTACTGATTGAAGGGCCATGGCCTCATTCTGACTCGTCAGTCGGGACTGCATATAATTAAAGAAACGCATACAAGGCAATGAGAACCTGAAGACAAGGCTTAGACAGCACCACCGTCAGCTACACGAAAGCAAAGAAAGGGCCCAGAGAAGGGCTGAACTAGCATGGCTGTGGAACAGGATGTCTTTGGTTTGAGAGCTGATTCTTCAGCCTCTTTATAACCGGAACTGTCAGAGGTGAAGGCGTGCCATTAACACCCAACCTGATTGCAGAATATTCTCATTTTAAAATCTGCAAATAGAAATGTATTTGTGGAAGGACATTCCACTTTCATTTTTATGGTTATTTGTGGCTATTAGGGGTTATATCAAGCAATGGCAAACAGACCACTGAGAGTTGACCTGACAGCTTGTGTTACAAATAGCTCTCCAAAGTGGCCGGCTGGTGACCTCTACTTTGACCCAGAGAAATAATCTTTACGGAGAACAACTTTCAGCCTCATTCCCAGCTGAGTCCTGAGCAAATCCAACTCTCTGATTATGAACTTCTTGCTAGAGAGGTCCGTGGGAGCTGGGAAGTGCTTTGTGGGAGCTGGTTTCTAGACAAACTATGATGTGGTTTCCTTTTGCCTTTAGAAATCCTAAATTGGTCGCCTGCTCATTTTAATTCATTCTAAGCTACGAAGGTAAAACGGATTCAATAATGTGATTTGTTTTATTTATGCACATATTTATGCATTTCAAAGGAATGCTTCCTTTCCCCTAGCCAAGGGGTAATAAAAACATTAGATGATTTCCCTGGTGTCAGAGGAAGACAGAGCGTGAAAATGCATTGAAAGGCACAGATTTTGGGTACAATGGTACCCTTTCATCAGAGGAAACTTGTTCACAATAGAAAGAAGCCACTGAACCCAATCTGTGAGCCTCAACCCAAGTTCATTGTGATTAGCAACACAATTGTATGTGGGTTTACTCAGAAGTAAGCCCCATTATATTCACTGGGGCTTACTTCTGGGTAAGTGTCCACAGGGTTTCATTCAGAGGTCAACTTACACCTGTCAGCTGTTCTCTGTCCCACAACTTTTGTACAAGACCCTGTACCATCCTGAGCACACCCTCCCAAGTCCGTTGCTTAGGATGGCACTGCTAACATAAACTAGATTGCAAAACGTGATCCCCACTGTTCAGAGGAAAGCATGCAAACAAAACTTAGAGAATTCCCAGGTATTATTTGATACGTAAAAAAAGTTAACAGCCATCTATTGACAACAAAGAAGCCAGCGTTGGGTTTTGTAAATAACTTCAGCAGACATTTTATAGTCCTTAATAAGTACAAGGTTTCCAGGAAGTGATGAAGCATTTTTCATTTTGAAAAATAAGCCTTTAAATGTTTTTTTTGCAGACCTCCAAGAAGAAAAATATGTTCTGGATAGATTTTAAGGCAGCAATTACAATTAATTAACAAAACTGGTGATTAAATTTGAAAAAAATATATAAATAACATTAAATAAGAAAGTAACAGCCTTTAAAAACTGAAGTGTATTCATGAAAAACATATACCAAGATAAGTAAAACAAGCAGGGCTTTTTTTTGTAGCAGGAACTCCTTTGCATATTAGGCTACACACCCTTGATGTAACCAATCCTCCTGGAGCTAACAGTAGGCCCTGTAAGAAGAGCCCTGTAAGCTCTTGGAGGACTGGCTACATCAGGGGTGTGTGGCCTAATATGCAAAGGAGTTCCTGCTACAGAAAAAGCCCTGAAAACAAGTATTCTAGATGCTGGCGATGGGTGGATCCAACTGTCCTCCAAGGAGACTTAAGCTGGAGGAAGGATTCAAACTTTACTTAGTGGAATGGCAGGACAGGGGTTAGATCCATTCCAGGGATTTCTCCTTTCAGGCTTTTAGGACTTGTGAATGGCCAAGGACATCCTCTAACCTTATTTTTGCTGCTTTCACATGACTGCAGACTGGCCAGAATCTGACTCTCTATAGCTTGCACCCAGGCGTCTCTTTCTTCATATGTTGTTGCTTCAAAGTGCCAAGTCTGACCAGTAAGGGACACAATGATAAATTCAAAATTTTCTTCTTGCTCTGAAAGACAATTGAGGGGAGGGGAAAGACAGGAGGTTCGGAACTGAAATTTACATTTAAATGAGCCAGTAAGCTATTCTCTCTGGACCAGAATATGTGTGCCACAAGATACTAGTTGAGGTTCAAGCTGCATACCACACCAAGGGCACTTTCACACACACTGAATAAATGCACTTTAGAGAACATTTGCAAGTGAACTTTGCTATTCTACACAGTAAAATCCAGTTACAAAATGCATTGAAAGTGCATTATTCAGCAGATGTGTTGAAAGTGCTGCAAATCCCCCTTTCCGTTTCTTCTTTTCAACTGGGGAAGGAAAGAGTGATGGGGATTTTGAATGGACCAATGGGAGGTGAGGGAAAGGAAGTCACTCTTCCTGTTGGGAACAGAGACAAGAAACTCCATTTAATTAGTGTGACCCCGAATCCAAACAACACCAGAATACAGTATGAATTTCAGTGTATTTCTTTTAAATTATCATTACTAGTTTCAAGCACACATAAAGTAACACAAAGGTTTTGTTTAATAGAGCTCACTTGAAAACTCAGTTAATGCAAATTTTGGGCCACCAATAAATTGTGGTGGAAAGCTCAGAATTACATCAGAGAATGATTTGCAGAGTATTTCCTGAGAAATTAACATCAGTGTTGCAAACCTACAAGGTTTGACCAAAGAGCCAGAATGTCCCACAGGTAAAGAGGCAACAGTGTTTCATTTGGAAAGAGAACATCTTTCCCCTGCAACAGCTCATAGGGAGAAAATTAAGAACTTTTTTTGGAATGGAAGAACCCATACAATTTCAAACCTGTAATCCTAAAGCAATTAAATGGAATTCAGTCCTATCTTGTGAGCCGGGGGGATTCTTGACTGCAAAGCGCACTGTTGGTGCTCTGAGAATTGGGAGGTTATTTCAGAATAACCTTGCAGTCACTGCAAAGGTACCAATATGGGAAATGCTGAAATGGAACATCTACCCACCCAACCCACCTTATTGTGCCCATCCAAGATTCTCCCTGGATCAGGAAAGACTTCTGAAATTCACTTTCATCCTTACCAAGCTAAAAACTCCTCCTTTTAACTACCATCATATCACATAGCACAAGGTAATTTCTTAAAAAATTCAACACATATGTTCATTATAAGTAGGCAAAAGCTTCCAAAAGAAGTTCCAATTAAAATATTATATATGACTAGCTATCCATAGATACCCAGGCACCTGGGATTCACAACTGAGTTACAGAAATTTGTATTGGTTATCTCTAATTTGTGGGATGTCCTATTCGGGAAACACGGCAGACCTGCCTAGCTAGGAAGACGGTCAACATCCCTGCTTACAGGTGATTATGCCTTAGTGAACGAGAAAGACTTATGAAGGGTTATAGCTACACTTCCATTCCATGGCTTGATTTGAGGTTGATAAAGGATTGCATGCCTGGCTCAAGTGAGCTGTGATAAAACCGACCTACAATGACCAGGGCAGGTTTCACATGAACATACGAATCTTCCTTACGCTTAATCAGACCCTTGGTCCATCAAGGTTAGTTTTGTCTACTCAGACTGGCAGTGGCTCTCCAGGGTCTCATGCTGAGGTCTTTCACATTACCTGCAGGCAATGTTCCCTCTAAGCTGCAGTCTTGTGAGCAAAAATTCTATTTTGTGAGTCACTGGCATTAAAGACGTGAGCTACTGCATAAATTATTGTGCTCTGGGGTCAATTTTCCTGAGCGAAGACAAAAATCTGTGACTGGAGGCTAAAAACCTGTGAGCTTGCTCATGCTGACTCAGCTTAGAGGGAATACTGCCTGCTGGCAGATCCTTTAACTAGGGATGCTGGGGATTAAACTTGGGACCTTCTGAAGATTGAGCAAATGCTCTTCCACTGAGCTGTGGCCCCTCCCTAAAACCAGCTATTTGTCAGAAGTGGGGTTCAAACCCAGGACTCGGGGAGACTGCAACCAAATGCAGCATCTTAGACCACTCTGCCTGCAAGTACCACATGCACATCGACTGCACATAGGATATCTGTGCTCTCACCCACCCTTAAATTGTGCACGAGAGAGGTTACTGTTCAAGATTACCAGCTTCACCTTTAAACTGGGAGGTGTGTGGATTTCTCAGGTTGTGTTTTCTCATAAAAGGGTAATGACAGTTTGTTCAGTGGGGCAACTGCTGCTCTCGGTGGAGGAACAGGTACACAACCCCATCCATAAGCAGAATGTTTTTTGCAAGGATCTGGGGTTTATTAATGTCATTCAGGGACTCCAAAATTGTGAGGGGTTTTGCTCAAGAAAAAGAAAGAATGAAAAAGAAAAGAAAAGAAAAGAAAAGAAAAGGACCTATTTGAACACAGTTAGGGACTCCTTGGTCATATTCAAGAATCAAAACTAAACGGTTAACTTTCTCGCTGGACAATATTACAGCTTAAATCCCTGCGAGCCCAATCACAACATTTTATTAAACAGTTTTCCAAGTTTAACTGTTATGCATGGAAAGGTCTCCTATAATAGTATTTTAGCATCATCAACCTGTCAAAACCAACCTGCCCAATTACCCCAAACCGCATTAACAACAGTGAATATGACTCTAATTGTGTCCAGTTTCTATGCAGACGAGGTCCCACAAGGCTAATTTTGCCTCCTCAGGGACAAGCAACTCAGCCATCAAACTGATTTTACAAGAAAACATACTCATAATACTGGTCTGGATTGTCACTGTCCTTTATTTTCTTTTCTTTTTTCTTCTAAAAGGTTAGTGGGCCAATTAGTCATCAGTTATTTGCTGGAAATCTAGAATACAGAGGGTTAATGGACTGGAGGGTTCTGTGTTAGAATGATGGCAGAAAGTATATGATAACTGCCTTTATGAGATTTGGAAGGAACACATGCATCATAATCAGATGGAAGAATCCAAACTAGAAAGCAATCCTTGGAATTATGTTCCCAGCACAAACTGAAATTCAATAAATTTATCAGTACTAGCTATTGCATCAGTTTTATTACTCTTATCACAAAATGCACATTAAGGTGAGTTTGTTTCAGCAAAAGTGGGAATCCTGACATAAAACTCCAGAGTATAAAAGGGATATTTGTTATCTAGTGTATTTTTTGAATAACACCATAAAACTAGTTTGGAAAAAAAATCAGAAAGTTCACAGGAGGATATTGGTCTCAGACAGGGTACATAGAAGGGGGAAATAAACAGGAGCTTCTACGGTTTGCTTTAAAAAATTGGACATGGATATTGTATGTGATATGCTTTCAAGCCACTCTCAACTTGGCACTCTCAGTGGTGACTCTACTAATTAATGACTTTCAAAATGCCCTATCTTTAACAGCCTTGTTCAAGTCTTGCAAAGTGAGGGGCTATGGCTTCCTTGATTCACTCAATCCACCTCATGTTGGATCTTCCTCTTTATACCTGTCTTCCTAGCATTACTGTCTTTTCCAGTGAGTCTTGGACTAATAAGGATGTTGTAACGAGTCAATATGTTGGCAACAAATTCTCAGGTTAGCACCCTAGAGAGGTCTGCTACTCTCATGAACAGGGTAGTTAGCCAGAAAAGATCTGCTGTGTGTTCATCCCACTAACAATTTGAATTTCCCCTGGAAGAACAACAAAGGACATTGCCAAAGAACCAGCTGAAGCCAAAAGGTGTTAATTCCTCCCCCAGGAAGAAGTCACTGATGATGTTAGTTTGCTCATCAGGGTGGCCACAGAGAGTCACTTAAGACTCACTGAGAAAAGAGCAAAGAGCACAGGCATACAAAAGCATCTCCATCAGACAAGTTACTCTGAATGGAAACACGTATTTATTTTAACTATTCATAATTTCGACTTTCTCCCAGCAATCTGGGAGCCCGAAGTAGACATTTAAAACAATTAAACACAATGAAAAACCAAGCCAGCAAACCAACTATCAAACCGCATTAAAATGATCATACTGCTGCCCATCTAGAGCTCTCCGAAGGACCTTCTGACAATTCTGTTCTACAGCCTCTGAACGCATGAAGCTGCCTTCTACCAAATCAGACCACTGGTCCAGCCAGGTCAGAATTGTCTACTCAGCCTGGCAGCAGGTCTCCAGGGTCTTTCCCATCACCCATGACTGGATCCTTTGGAGATGCGGTTGGCTGAACGGGGAGTCTTCTGGATGCCAAGCAGATGCTCTGTCCTTGACTCACAGGGCAAGAGGAGAGGTCCTAAGGTGCTAGATGGAGTGAGAGGTAGTCCCACAAAGGGTCATCATGAGCCAATGCAGAACTCATAGAATTGGGGCCATGTGAGCGCTAAGGAGTGCTCCTGACAATTGTATTTAAATGCATTCCCAAGTTGTTTTCAAGAGCAGTCACAAACATCTGGCTGTCCTCAGCCATAGTCAGGGCCTTTTTGGCCCAGGCCCTGAGCTTGTAGAACTGTCTGCTGAATGATATCCATGCCCTGTGGGACCTAATGTGGTTCTGGGGGGCCTACAAGGCAGAGATGTTCTACCAGGCCTATGGTTGAGGACAGTGACAGTCTCAATCTTGCCTGGTACCCTCTTTCCTCCCCTCCCCCTCCTTGGGGTAACAGTATAACCTGATTATTCTTTAGGATCATCTGAATTGCTTTGCTTTTAACCGTTTTACTGATTTATGAATGTGTTCTTCTATTGTTGTTCACCTCCCTGAACTTTGTGTGTACAGGGGAGAGTGGTCTAAAAGTCTAATTTAAAAATAAATAAATAAATAAATAAGGAGCATATGATAATTCTGTTTTTAAGGTTTTAACTGTTTAAATATTTAATTGTTTTATACTTGAAATTATTTAAATTTTATGTTTGATTAATTGTTGGAAGCCGCCCTGAGCCATTCGTGGGAAGGGCGGGATATAAATCTCGAATAAAAATAAATAAATAAATAAATAAATAAATAAATAAATAAATAAATAAATAATAAATAAGCCTTGATACCACTGTGGTATGTATCAGTTTGACTACATTAGCTGGGCCCAAAAGAGATGGCACAGCTGTGGAGGGGTTGCTGTGGAGGGGTTGCTGCTGGACCACTTGCTGAGACCCTACTTGATTCTAAGCAAAGGGCCCTCCACCCCTCTGGGCTTACTTGGGGGCAGGAAGCTTGGCCAGGAAGCAAAGTAAAAATATTGTAACCAGCTTTTGGGGGGCTCTGGGCCACCTAAGAGTCAGTCATCCTTCATGAGTGGCCTCCTGCTTTCCCTCTGCAACTCTGCCTGCTGCTCCTCCTGGTTCCTTTTAGCCCCTCCCCTGCACCAATAAGGAGACTGGTATCAGCAGAGCCAAAGAGAGCATTAGAGACTCACACTCTGGTAAGACTGCCCAGATAGCTCCAGCACAGTGCACTGGAAATACCCCATGACCCTTCTCTGAATTTCAGGCTTTCTGTTTAAAAACCAAAACCACACTCTAGCCTTTTCATTGTGGAGATATAAGGGGAAATGTGATTGCCTCTCCAAGTGTGGAGAAGGGGAAGCTGCAATGGGGGGCCTCTTATCCATTCTGCAGCTGCCCAGGTCCATCACCTGCTTTCTCTCACCTCTTTTCTTTCTCTCCTCTGTAATGGCAGCAGTTACAAGTGACTGCAGTGGGCAAAAACAAAACAAAACTGCGTACATTTATTTGCTTCAGGAACAGGCAAGGGTCACAGGCCAGGGGGTGGGAGGCAAAGAGTGAGTCCCCCATCTCTCTTAGCCTGGTATCTGCTATCGTTTGCTGTCAGCCATTTTGTGCCATTTTCCTGTATGAAAGAATATGTGTCTCTGAGCATGTGCAAAATGCCTTTTCCTCATATGAACAACTACCGTCCTCACATTTCTCAGAATATGAGGCATGTCACTCAGGCAAGGCTTAAACCCCAGAATCTCTCACTACAGAAATACTTCACTGCAGAAGTCAAAGGCTGGGGAAGGGGAGGAATGAGATTCAGGGAGTTTTAAACCCAACTACCTCTCACAATAGAAGAACAAGACATTTGGGATAATCTAAATAAACCTGGAAAAGGAAAAGGAAAGGTCCTCTCTGTCCAAGCACCAGTCGTTTCCGACTCTGGGGTGACGTCGCTTTCACAACGTTTTCACAGCAGATTTTTTTATGGGGTAGTTTGCCATTGCCTTCTTCAGTCATCTACACTTCCCCCCCAGCAAGCTGGGTACTCATTTTACCGACCTCAGAAGGATGGAAGGCTGAGTCAACCTCAAGCCGGCTACCTGAAAACCCAGCTTCCACGGGGAATCGAACTCAGGTCGTGAGCAGAGCTTAGGACTGCAGTACTGCAGCTTTAACACTCTGCGCCACGGAGCTCTCAAATAAACCTGAGCTAAGTGTAATTCCTGTTCTGAATGCCTTCATTGCAAATGGGCAAAGAGATTACTCTGCGCATGTCCAAAGTGCTTCCCCCTCACCCTGTAGCAGTGATTTACTCGGTATTAGGCAATAAACTCTGAGACCAGAGGAACAATTGATAGGCAGCTGTCAATTCACCCATTTTTGGAATTAAAGCACTGAACAGTCCTTTTCTCCCCCACCTTACAACATTCCCAACACAGGGTTTTCTCCTCCTCTGCTATCCTCACAGCAATCCTATGAGGCAGGTCACTCTGAGAAAGACCGGCTCATGGTCACCCAGTGACTATTCTGTGGGGGACAGGGATCTGACCTCAGGTTTCCTCTGGCCCATTCCAACAGTCTCAACACTACACTACATTTCAACATCATTGCCATTAAAACAACTCTCTGTTAGCTGCATGGTTGCCAGCTTCCAGGTGGGGACTGGAGAGCTCCCAAAATTAAACTAAGCTCCAGACTCCCTGGAGAAAAAGGCTCATCTGGAGGATGGACTCGAGGGCCTTTGACCCTGCTGTGGTCCATTCCTACCTCAAACCCCACTTTCCTTAAGCTCTACCCTTCACATCTCCAAGTGTTTCCTAAGATGGAGTTTTATGCCAACACTGTGGGCCAGATGATGCCACAGTGCGCTGCTGAACTTCTCTTTTGAATGAACGGCCAGTCTGTGGCCAGTAGGGAACACAGGAATCCAGCCTGGGGAACTCTATTATGTGTCAATCAATAAATTAAGTTGCATTAAATGTAGGACTTCGGTTCTGGCTGCTTCATGTCCCCCTCTCCCCACAACATACATTTTCTGATTATGGGCCTTTGAGGCACTGCCCAGAGGGAGGGCAATTCAGTGCCAGCAGAGAGAAGGGGATGAGGCTCCCCTGCGCTACAAGTAAGGGATGGGATCCCTCTTGGCAGAACATGGGTGAACAGCTCACCAGCAGGGCCCTTTGCCATCTCCAAGGCCTTGGTAGTGTCCAGCCATCCTAACTCTGAAAACTGGCCCTAGGGTTGCCAACCTCCAAATGGGGCCTAGAGATCTCCCACTTTTACTACCTATCTCCAGACCACAGAGATCAGTTCAGTTTTCCTGGAGAAAATGGCTGCTCTGCAGGGTGGGCTCTATGGAGCTGTGCCATGACAAGGTCCCGCCCCTTCCTGAACCCTGCCCTCCCCAGACTCCACCCCAAAATCTCCAGGTATTTACCAACCTTGAGGTGGCAACCCTACCTTTCAGCATTGGACAAACTGCATTTTGGGTGCAGCTCCCTCTCGCTGGTCACCTGCCCAAATCCTCTCTCTCCATCATCTTCATTTTATCAAATGGAGGAGGGCAGAACAGCTAAAAGCTGCCCAGGACATATAAGAGACCAAATGCCTGTTGAGAAGGCCTGTCCTCATGATGGCTCCTGACTTCAGGCATGTCCAGAGTAGGATCACCAAGGGTTTCTGCCAGGGGTTATTTTGTAGAAAAATAGGTGGTGGAGCTCATTAGCATAACTTATTAGCATATGCTGCCCCCCACCAGCCAGCCCAAGCAGGCCTTGTTCACATGGGGCTCTCCTGGGATGCTCTCCCCGAGTCAAGACCAGCAAGGCACCCGCTGCCCCAAATCCATAAGAAGTGGAAAAAGGGTGGTGCGGGCTTGTCCAGGGGTTAATGAGGGCTGCTGGGGGTGTGGCAACTGGCAAAGCCCCTGGTGGCTGGCTGGCTGCCCACTCTTCTAATCCAGGGATTGTTATGCAGCTGTACCTACTTACAATGGACAAGGTAGATGGGGAGGAAGAGGGCGAACTCTCAGAAATGTTCAGGAGCTGTGTTCCTGTGAGCTCCTGCTGAATTCAAGGCCTGGTTTCTGCAGATATTTGGCCTCTTTGGCTGAAGGCAAGTCTGGGCTATAGCTCAATACATATTTTGTACACAGCGGAATTCGCATGGCCCTTTCTTGTTTTGTAACACACTATTTATGACTCAAAGAGAATCCTGTAGGTGTCATTTCAAGTGCTGTGTATATGTTGCGAGGAATTCAGTTGTCTTGTGGTGGCAGAGAAAGCAAAAGTCCTTTAAAAAAAACCTTTCCAAATATCACTAACTGGAAAGAATCAGACCTATAATTAGGGAAACCTTACAAATGAAAACTGTCAAACCCCCACCCCCCCAACAAACCAAAGATGGCTAAAAAGGGAACGGTTTGATGAAGAATGTTATGCAAACAAAAAGAACGGTTTCCTCTCTGATTACAGTTCCCAGTGTGAGAGCCGCATTAGTGTAGCAAAACATGTTAGTCTGAGATGCCACCAGACTCCTTTAGGGGTGCCCCAGACTTCTTTATTTATTAAGCTTCAGCAACTAATCTATTTATGCCTAATCCATTTTCACTTTTCCCCCTAAAAGCCCTTTGAAAGATTAAAAACCTGGTCACAGAGGTTGCAGCTTTTGTTATTATAAAAGGTGACAACTTAAACTTTTACAATGGGAAATAAACCAAAGCTATGGGCAAAAAAAAAAAAAGTAGCACCTTAACAAGTGGCTGTAAAAAAGCACTTTCATGTCCCAGATACATGTCATCTGCTGGTTTGAGCAAGGCGACTTGCTGGGGCTACAATAGCAATTGTGCAAAAAAGAAAAAGAAAAAAAAAGGCCAAGATATAAATCAGTGAAGGTTAATGATCAGGATGTGAACAGAGGGACTTGTTTACAGAAATTGCGTGCAATTTAAAATTTACAAGAGATTTAACGCTGTCGCTTTTCAATCACTAAAATCAACAGCCCAGAAAACGGTGACATTAAGGAAAATATTATAGCCATAATCATTCCAAAATAAGTTAATTAGTGGAAGGAAACGTGCTTGTGATTACTTGACCCATTCGGGGTTTTTTTTACACTTAAGTGATAGCCCCCTCTTTCCCCATTACAGCCAGATAGATCTCTTTTGCATCTCTGTATGCCATCTCCCCCCCCCCCAACCCGCCCCCAGTTGGAGGAAGGGCTTTCTCTCTTTTTCTTGGTTTCCAAGTAATATCGACCTTTCACATTTGTAAAAAAATAAAATAAAAAGGGGGCAGTTTATAATTGCATTGTTCAAATGAAGGTGAAGGAAAAGAAATCCAATCTGCTATTATACAAACGCCATGATGGCTGTCTTCACGGCAAACAGCGATGGAAGTCAATTTGTGAACTTTGGCACTGGGTGACCTTTAGAAAATACAACAATATACAGAATTTACAAGCAAGAGTAGCACATGCAAATAATGGCTCTGACTCTGCCTTGCTTTTTTGGATTAGAGCCACAGAAAGCATTATGGAGAATGCTTTCACAAAACAAATTAAGACTGTTACTTAAATGTCAAGGCACACTATTGTATTTGGCTACAGATCATTACACCTGATACCAACACTTTAAAAAACTGTAATAACTTGGGAAATATTACACTGAATGCCCACATGTATAAAGCAAAAATATAAAAAAAAATGGAGGAAAATGGGTTCTCGAAGTAATTTAAACATCACTACTCCACGACTGGAGGGAAAGGTCAAAATTTAAGTAAACTGAAAGGAACATGAATGGCAAAATAAAACACACAAACAGAAAGGCAAAAAGACCAAAAAAAAAAAAGGAAAAGAAAAGAAAAGAAAAAGAAAAGAGTCTGCAAACACCACATGAAAACACACATGCTTTGGGCAAAATTTCTTTCTAATCCTAGATTTAGGGGGAAGGTGAAACAATGAAGGCACAGTAGAAAGGGAGCAGATACTTGAAGGGGGGGGGGGACTTGGGAAGTTTGTTACCTTCGGTGTTGGTGCTGCTGCTGCTGTATATATTTCGCAGGCTACCAACACGGTTTAGTTTCCATGCTTTGCGTTTGGCTGCATCCAGAGAGCAGAAGGGGGAGAGAGAGAAAGAGAAAAAAAAGAGAAGAGTAAAAGAAAAGGAAAGAAAGAAAAGAATGAAAAAAAATGGGAGAAAAAAAGGTTGAAGTAGCACATGAAGTAAAATTACGACCCAAAAAGCCTTTTTGTTCAACAAAGAAGCTAAGCATCGCACAACGTTTAAAAGCTCAAAAACACCAAGCTCTTTTCAAGCTGGAGAAATATTTTTATTCAGACACTCCCCGCTTCTTAAGAATGTTAAAGCAGACTTGGAGTGTATCTGGACTTCCAGATAATGCACAAGGCAATGGCAGAAAAAGTGTTCCATGGCTTTTTTGAACCTACCACACACCAATAAGGGCCAGCAGATTGCAACTTCAATTAATTCTTGGCATTCAGTACCATGCTAGAAACCACCATTTCCCCAAAAATAATTAATTGGGCTGCATAAATAAGAAGATACTTGGAACTATAAAAGCTTTAATAGCAGGTGACAGAGCAATACATTCAGATAATGCACAAAAAGCCTTGGGCACATTTTGTTTGTCTAAGTGTTATTTGTTTAATGATGGTTTTAACTTGAGTAAACAGTGTCTGTATGCAAATTCTGTGCTTCCCCAGACACACCAAATATAAATTCTTGTTTGTAAATGCAACATTTCTTAATTACAGTGTTACTTCTCTCTAGTTTCCCACTTCGGTTCCCAAACGATTTGGGTTTATGCTGAAACTGATCGGTCTACAGAAGAAAATATGGGAAAATCCTAATTTTGAAAAAGCCTGTCCTGCCAAAATCTCACAACTGAAAAAAACAAAACAAAAACAGAAGACCTGCTACTAAAGAGCTTATTTTATACTTTCTCTTTATTTTATCTTTTAATTCAAATAGTTATTTCCTGCCTTTCCTTGTGGCTCAAGGCACCTTACAAATCAAAATATAAAGCATACAGAATGAACCAACCCCCCCAAATAACTGCAAGGCCCCCCACGAGATATCTACGGTCTATTCTCCATTAAAAGCCTCTCCAAATAAGTGGCCTTGCAGCACCTCACAGAAATTTCTAAAGACACCCTGCTCCAAAAGCACTTTCCACAAAGCGGGAGTGACAATAAAGAAGACACCAACTCTGGTTGATATCAAATGGGCAACCTTAAGCGAGGGAACAGCCACTAGCAGAGGTCTTAAAGATTGTAACTAGAATCTTGAATTGGTCTCAGAAACAAACCAGCAGCCAATGCAGCTGTTTTAACATAAGCAAGATGTTTCTGTTGCCTGCTGTGTTCTGAATGAGCTGAAGTTTCTGGGTTGTCTTCAAGAGCAGCCCAACCCAGAGTGCATTAGAACAGTCCAATCACAAGGTTCAAGCTCTCTCTTGTTAGCCACCCTGAGTCCGCTTGCGGAGAGAGCGGGATAGAAATTGAACGTAATCAATACATCTTTCTCATTTTTAACAGGCTCGCTGTGGATAATAACTCAGCGTGGGAACTTGGGGGAGTTGGCTCTGTGATGCCCTGGGTGCTATCACACAAGTGCCCATGAAACGTAACCATATTGGAAGCTGCACTTCAAAATGAAATGGCCTGGCTAGCTGCTGGAAGATTTCAATATATTGTGAGATAATGTGAGAGCCAGTTTGGTGTAGTGGTTAAGTGTGTGGACTCTTGTCTGGGAGAACTGGGTTTCATTCCCCACTCCTCCACTTGCACCTGCTCGAATGGCCTTGGGTCAGCCATTGCCCCGGCAGAGGTTGTCCTTGAGGGGGCAGCTGCTGTGAGAGCCCTCTCCAGCCCCACCCACCTCACAAGGTGTCTGTTGTGGGGGAGGAAGATAAAGGTAATTGTGAGCCACTCTGAGATTTGGAGTGGAGGGTGGGATATAAATCCAATATCATCATCATCACCATCATAAGACTCAGGGAAGTGTGGTATTTTTTTTTAGAAGTGTGTGTGTGTGTGTGTGTGAGAGAGAGAGAGAGAGAGAGAGAGAGAGAGAGAGAAAGAGAGAGAACTGCTTCTGGGAATCCCCATGCAAATTTTGTGCACTATAAATTGACCATTTGCTTAAGTGGCTCAGAACAATAATCGGAGTCCTCAGGTAGATCATAGAGCCTCCCCTCCCATGTCACAAGTGCTTATACATCTTCCATTTTTCTGCTGCTTTCTGGAAGGACATGTAATTGAGGTACATGCATAGAATGCAGAGGCATTGTGTCCACAGAGGCTTGCCCCTGCCTCTTTTTGCATGCGTGCTTGGGAAAAGGAGCAAGACAAGGTTCCACAATGGTGGAGAGAACTTCCTTTCATTGGGCACATTCAGAAATTCCAGCCTCTCCTCTTCTTGTCACATGGCCCTGATGTCACATGTTTTGGGTCCTGCTGCTGCCTGGTGCTTAAAAGGGGGCATTGGGGCTGCAAAGGTTGAAGACCCCTCCCTGGGCTTAGAAGAATACAGAATAAATGCAGGCAGGCATGAAATCTACAATCATTATTATGGAGGAGCACATCTCAGTTCTCTAACCGTAACTTGCTGATTTCTTTTTCTTTTTTTGGAACTTTGGAGGGGGGGGGGACACAGGGTTGGCTGCAAGTTCCCCCCAACATCACTTAAAAAACCCCTTTATAATTATTGTTAAGTTAAAATTAAGTTATACATCTGAAAAGCATAAAGCGTTTCCTTTGTTTTGTGTTAGAAGCTGCTAAATGAACAAACTCCACAGTGTTAACTGAGTAGGCTGAATGGCAGCAAGTCTTGCCAACAAATGAAGACCAGAGTAAAAGCATTCCAAGTTTTACTCTGTTACTCTTAGGACAAATTCTACATGTCTCTTGAGGAGGAGGAATGAAGCAGCACAGAGCCAAAGTTTCCCAACTGAAAAACTTTTCCTGCAGAGAATTTACATATAGATAGGCAAAGCACCCCTCTGCCAAGGGAGGCAATCTACAACACAAAGAGCCCCTTGCCCCACACGCTATCACACTCCATGCTTCAATCACATAAGAAAGTGTGGATATTAGTACCAAGAAATGAAGCTGTGGCCTCATTTCGTCTTAGCTTATTGATGAAATAATCAATGTCAATGAGTGCCGGGTAATTCCCTTTTTCCTTCTAAACAAATGAATGCTTAGCAGCCAATCCTGAGGTCCTCACGTGTGCTGGTGTGCCTTGCCGTATCACTTTCACTCCAGTTGCTGCCTATAGCACAGTGCTATCTTGACTAACACACAGTGTTCCCCAATAGAAGACTACAGAAAATGCCAAGGGCAGCCTCCAAACTCTGGAAGCACGAGCAAGACAAAACCTTCTACAATAGCCACGTTTGCTGGACAGGACAAAATGGTGTTTTGGTCAGCACCCCGTTAAGAAATAAGCAGATGGTTTTATTTTGCCCTGATGTGTCTAAACCAGGGGTGGTCAAACTTGCTTAACATAAGAGCCACACAGAATAAATGTCAGATGTTTGAGTGCCGCAAGACAGGAGCATCAGAGAAGGAAGGAAGGAAGGAAGGAAGGAAGGAAGGAAGGAAGGAAGGAAGGAAGGAAGGAAGGAAGGAAGGAAGGAAGGAAGGAAGGAAGGAAGGAAGGAAGGAAGGAAGGAAGGAAAGAAGGAAGGAAGGAAGGAAAATAGATGGGGGAGGTGGAGGTGGAAAAAAGCAACTTCAACTTCTAATGCATTCTCCAAGCCAAGCCAGCCTGCGGCTTGGAGGAGTGATTTAAAGGGACAAATGCCTTCTCCAAGCCAGCCAATGGGGCGGTGTGGGATTCAAGAGTCACACAATATGTGTAAAAGAGCAACATGTGGCTCCTGAGCTGCAGTTTGGCCAGCCCTGGTTTAAACAGAACCACCACGGAATCATAAATCATTGTGGTTGTTATTAAATTGACTTCTACAGAAAATTCTTAAATTCAATAGGGGAATAAAGGCTGCTTATCATAGGTTCAACATCCAGTTATTTCCAAATAAAATTAGATTTTGAATTCTTGATTTTTCAAAAGAAAATGTGGCATTTGACTACCAACTTGGATAAGGAGGCAGTAAAGAAATAGGAAGTGAGCTAGGAAAAATACAGTATTGCTTTCTCAGGGTTATTCGTTTGAGGAAAGCAGAGACCAGAAACCTGCAGCCATCAGTACGTGATGAAGAGAAGGGATGATCCAAGAGGTGCCAGTAATCAGCACCTACATTTGATTTTTTTGGACAGAGGGAGGACAAGACTGTCACCCCCACCCCTGACCTCAGTCTGCTTCAGAACAGCTCTCCAGAGCAGCGTCAAGGGCTGTAATCCAAAGCACCCATTATTTTCATGCAAAAAGTTTATGGCAGAGATAAACTGGGAACACCAAGATCCCTGGCTTGTAGCAGGCACTTGTTCATCTGCCCTAAACAACAGTAACTCTGTGTGTATGATCACAGGCTGACCTGGATGGCCCAGGCTAGCCAGATCTCAGAAGCTAAGCAGGGATAGCCCTGGTTAGTCCTTGGATGGGAGACCACTAAGGAAGGCCAGGGTTGCTAAGCAGACCACTCTTAGTCCTTTGCCTTAAAAATCCTAATGGGTCATCATAAATCAGATGCGACTTGATGGCGCTTTCCACCACCATCAGGCTGCTTTTAAGCAAAAACTGCTATAGATATGGTACAGGATTTTGAGGGATTTTGTGAGCAGAGCGATCCAGATCAGGTTCTCAAGGGTAATTTTCTTCCCTCAGAATGTAATGGCTGAACTGGAAGATATCATCTATATTTTAAATCGAATGAAATAAATACATTTTAAAATTGGAGTGTCTATTACCTCATACTCCAAATTCTTCAAAGTTGAATTGGAGTTTCAGAGTTAAATAATATAAAATAAAAAGGGGGAAATCCTTCAACACAAATATAGCATGCATAAGCAGGGCTTTTTTGAGGCAGGAACTCTTTTGCATATAGGCCAAACACCCCTGATGTAGCCAATCCGCCAAGAGCATACAGGGCTCTTAGTACAGGGCCTAACTCCAGAAGTATTGGCTACACCAGGGGTGTGTGGCCTAATATGCAAAGGAGTTTCTGCTACAAAAAAGCCCTGTATAAGAATCCCCAAAGAGAAAATGATACTACAATCTAGAACAATGTTTGGACAGTGATATATAACCTTGTCACCATATAGTAGGGATGTCAGGGGGCAGGGAAAAGCCTTTTTGGTAAATCCCAGAATGTTGTCCCGATATCATAATGTCACTTTTGCTGGAAATGATGTAGTGCACAGGCACAATGTCAGCATGTCTTCCCCTACCCTGCACATGAACGCACATGAAGTTGTCAGATATTGAATCATACCAGTTCATCAGTCAGTATGGTATCCTTAGACTGACAGTTGCTCTCCAGGGTCTCAGGTAGAGGTCTTCTGCTAGACTTGTTAACTGGAGATGCTGGGGATGGAATCTGGGACCTTCTATGAGCTGGCCTTTGAGGTGACAGTGGGCAAGAGGATGTAATGCCTGGAGTTCTTGTGCCATGGTGTGCCTAGCATCCCTACCATATATTCAGTCTACTATGCAAGGCACATACAGCTTGCTCTGACTGAGATGAAGGGGAGAAGATACAGTGAAAGGCAACAAGCACATAGATGAGTTTATGTATGTTAGAGATAATTTTGCAGTTAGTTTGTACTTGGTAAAAAAAAAGCAGCTATCCTACAGAAAAGATTTTATGTATATAGTGTTATCTTTAGAAAATAAAAAAGAACAAAATAATATAAAACCAAATTACAAACAACCAAATTCAAAGCAAATACAATGAATGATTTTCTAAAAGTTCCCTGCAGAACTGTCCTCTCTGATCTGCACGTTTTCCCCTCAGGTTTAAGGAAATTCATGGAATATCAACAACTGTATTATGACAGTACTCTTGATGAATACAGACATTCTGCTCCCCAAAATCCTGTGCATACACTATTATATATTCAAACAAAACCACAATACACTATTTACAGCTTTTACAATCTTTCATCATTTTAAGAAGGAAAAAAGCACAACTTGTTAGTGTCATTGCTGCTCCCCATTTGACGGAATCCTCTGGTGATCAGATAAATAGTCCTCAGATAGCTGATTAAAAAATGAAGTCGCCGTTACGTTGTGTGTCTATGCCCTGTCAGGCATGCTGGATGTTAATGTGTGCATGAATTATGTCCCTAGAGTGTGCTGAACAGAGCGGATGAAAAGAGGCCCGCCACAGCCCTCAGCATCAATTAGCAGACATAATAGGGCCTTTCCACCTTCATTGGAAAAAAGGGGCTGTGATCAAACCCGTGTGCCACTCAACTCTAGTATCATATCCGCACAAAACAAACAGCCCCCTCCATTCATACTGTTTTCTTTCCCGGAAAATTTTAATGCACTAAGAAAAATCTAAGGGCAGGTTCTCCAAATATGTACAGTAACAGACTTGCATAGGAACAGTTGAGAAACAGAATTAAGTCCATTGGTATTAAGCCAATATTTGGTCTTCTTGCTTTAGAGTAATTCCTGTCTACCCCGGCAATTTTGCTACTATTGCTGTTTTTCTCCAATTAGCATAGATTTGTTGAGCAAAACATGTACATTTTCTGCTTAGGAATAGAAGGGAAATTCTACAATATGCATCCTAAGTCATTCTTACACCATTTGAGCTACTGTTTGAGAAAACAAAGATGATATACCAAAAATATAAATGCCAATTATAAGCATAGTCACACTTCGTTGTCTTAGACATTGGTAACTATACAAAAATGAAGCGTGTTTTATAGACCAGATAGTGAAGCACACGCCAGGAACACAGAAAAGGTTTCCAAGTTGCAAAAAACAAACTATGTGTGCCTCATTATAATGATGTAAAGTTTTTTAAAAAAATTAAGCCACATAAAAATAAATAAAAATTGAAAAATTGAAATATATGCAATATTTCCTTTCCTCTGAAACCTATTTTTTTTTACTGGTTGAACAACATAAAATGCATAATTTATAACTCAGCATGTAAATTTTAACATATTTATGGAATTTTAAAATGGCAATTTTTAAAGTTTCTATAAAGATTGCAAGTTTATTCAGTCCTTAAGAAAAAGTTACCACAGCATATAGAGCTTCATTTTGTCATCTGAGAGATCGGAAAATCCTGTAGTAAACAAAAGGAAGTGGATAGAAACGTTTCCAGAGTTGTAATAGGTAGAAGTGCCAGCATTGGACTTTAATTTTATAAAAACATGGAAGTCTTAATTAATTAATTAATTAATATTAACAATGTTATTATTATGTAATAACCATTACTTAATATTAACTTTTGCCAAAATTATAACATTTAAACAAAAAATCTTTAAAACATTGTATATGTTCAGCGTGTAAGAGGCTTCCCCCATTCTCTATAGGAAAGACTGAGGAAGTCCTCAGACTTTTTCATGTTGTACATTTGAAATGAATGAAATGCTTTGTAAGACAAGGTTTTGCTTACTTGAAAAGAGAAAACATTTCATGAGCTTTTGTATTGCTTCTCAGGATATCCCAATTTTTGCATTCTTCAAACATGTTCATGCTATACATTTAGAGTGTGAAAAACTTTCCCTTAAAGAGTATTTTTTCACTTTCTAAAAGAGAAAATATCTCATTATTCTCCTAAACTGTGCAATTTTTCTAGTGGAAAAATTGGAGGGGGGAACCCCCCTCCCCTAGTTTTCCTAACTTTTTCTGTTTCTTAAATTGTCTTAGTAATCAATTGATGGTAAAGAGTGGATTTCAAAATATTACATAAAAGCCTTAATATTTGAAAGCTTGCTGTAGCATTTTGAGTTCTAACTTAAAAAAAGGATATTGGAGGGAAAAGAACAACCTCCAAAAATCTCTGTCCTCTAATGTAACTTTATTGGTAATCAGTATTGCTTAAAATTCAACATACAATCTCAGCTTCATTTTGGTAATACTGTTATCATTTCATTGATTTTTTTTAGTGTGTTGGTTTCCCATCAACATGTATTTAACTGGGGAGGGGGAATAACCAAGCTAGTTATTAGTAAAAAAATATCCAAGTACTTCAATACATTACCTGTACTCATCATTTGCACATTATTAATTGGCTACACTGAGCATATTAAAGTCAGAAATCAAAATATAAATAAAAAATTCAC
Organism: Heteronotia binoei; assembly: GCF_032191835.1. Taxonomy (NCBI): domain Eukaryota; kingdom Metazoa; phylum Chordata; class Lepidosauria; order Squamata; family Gekkonidae; genus Heteronotia; species Heteronotia binoei. The sequence goes on from NC_083223.1 coordinate 22,982,477, forward strand.
TGTTTCTATACAGCACCAAATTATCTTGTAACTATCTATAGTATTACTAAGACTGGGATTCAGCTCGCTGGAAAAGAGAGTCAGGAATACAACAAAGAAATAAATAAAAATTTCCAACCCACTACTGAAATGCTAACTGAAACAGTACACAAATTTCCCTACAACGAGGCACTGTAGACTCTTTATCCATACAGAAAACACTTCAGCCACCTCTTTGTAATGCCTTTAAATTATACTATCATATTTCAAAGGCAATAAACAGCTAAGGAAACTAATTAAAGGTATAAGTATTTGACAATGAATAGACATGCCATATACAAGGGCCTTAATTGCTCGATTGTGATCACTGGACCGCCAACTTCAAACACTGGGCACCAAGAGCAGGACTGTGTGGGCTATATATGCTTCTAAGGTCAGCTTCTCAAAACTAACTCCTTGACAAGTCTCCTATTCTTACAACACGGCAGGGCAGGTGCAGGATGGCCTCATGTCTTCAGTGAGTAGGGGCCCATACAAAAAGGAAGCCACCTGGATGGAGGCTTCTGAGAAAGCTACTTACTGCTCTTCTTTTCTTGCTTGAGTAAGCCTGTGGGGCAAACAGTCACCCTACAGATCAAGGTATATCTGGATATCACTGTCAGCTTAAAAAAAAAAAAGTTTTGGCCTCTGAAAATGCCTCACTTGGACAAGGAGAGCACGGGTCTGTTGACTGTCCTGGATCTCTCAGTGGCTTTAGACCACATGAACACATGGCATTGCCTTAGACTGACTCAGTCCACTCGTGCATTATTTACTCAGACTGACACAGACTATGGTAGAGATCTTTCACATCACCTACTACTGCATCCTTTAAACTGGACACGCTGGGAATTGAACCTGGAACCTTCTACAAGCCCAGCAGAGGTTCTACCACTGAGCTATGTCCCCCCCTGGTTGCAGAAATTATCCTGCTGGCCTGAGCTGGGGTGCCTTCTACTGCTTTCTCCTAACTGACAGAATCAGGACAATGGTCTAGAATGATGAACTATTGTATCCTCTTGCTGGGAGTTCAGTTGTGTTTTTCCTTACATCTGAACCAACTGAAGCTATCTCTTTCCTTCTACAAGGCCTGTTAGGGTCTAGATAAACTGAATATCTTGATATTGACATGGCAGTTTCTCACAAGAGGAGCAGTGCTACATCTTGCGAGATGGAAGAATTGCCTGTTCCAGACAGGACTAATACTCCCTCTCCAAATAAAAGCTTGGTAAAACCTTTTTTTCTCTTGAGCCCTTTTCAGATGTTACAATTGCAGGCACAGAGTGTATCCAGGTATGTGTGCTACTTGCAATCCTCCCAATATGAGTGGGCACCAAGTTGTGTGAACAGTGGTGTCATGTATTTCCTATGTGTGTACACCCTTGGTATGAATCAATATGACCAATTAAATATTCAGTGGTCTGTATGTACACATAGGAACTTTATGCACATGGTAAATACACGTGTGGCCCTTCTTCAACAACATGGTAACTGTGCATATCAGAAGGATCCATACATAGTTGGTAAGCTCCAGATATGTATGACTGTAATGTGTAAGACAGGGGTGTCGAACTTATCTATTATGAGGGCCGGATCTGACATAAATGAGACCCTGTCAGACTGAGCTGTGTGTGTCATAAAATGTAATGCCAGGTAGTGGAGATATACACTTTATAAAGGACACAGAATGTTGTCCCAATATCATGATGTCACTTTTGCTGGAAATGATTTAGTGCAATTAAAGATTTAGTGTCTCTCCCATGTGATCAAGTGAACTGGGCAAAGGAAGCTCTGGCTCTTTCCCTCCCTCCCCAGGGGATTAGCAGGGGGCAGAGTCTCAGTCTCAACCAATAGAAGGAAAAGTGGCTTGGCTCTGTAGCTCTGACGTGCAAGTGAGAGAGTCTGGCAAAACAAGCTCTTCCTCCCCAAGAGAGGAGGCTTTGATTTTTTAGTAAGATTTTAAACTGTAATGGTACTGTTGCATTTTATAACTTTGCCTTGAGACTCTCCATTGAAAAGTGAGTAAAATGTTGTGAATAAATAAATTTGCAGTCATAAACTTGTTCAAACCTGATGGTCTCTCCCTAGGAACCAAATGGGTAATTAAAGCTGTTGAGAGTTAGATACTTACAAAGCTTTAAATACGCCAACTTAACCATGAGATACCAGGGATGCGACTGCAGGTTCCAGTTCGGTTTGTGGAAATGTTCATTTCTACTAGAGGGAATTCTGAGTACTGCGTGATGGATTATCGTTCCCTGATGCCATGTCTGTGAAGGTTCTTTAGGGTGCCAATCTCTCCACCTCCAGCAGTGTTTGCAGATGCATTTGAGCATATTATACACAATTTCTCCTTTCCTCTGTATTTATGTCCTGCAGTCTCCCTGTCTGGCTCTGCTTATATCACATGCAGCTGAACTGACAAACTAACAGGGCAATCTTAAGAATCTTTTCCTGGGAGTAAGCCCCACTGAACAGATCTAAGCAGGATTCTGAGTAGACCTGTTTAGGATTACTCTCTAAATCTGGGTGAGCCAGCAGACCTCATGATCAAGGAACTTTTGTAGGGTTGCCAGGTCCAATTTAAGAAATATCTTGGGACTTTGGAAGTGGAGCCAGGAGACTTTGGGGGTGGAGCCAGGAGCAAGGTTGTGACAAGCATAATTAAACTCCAAAGGAAGTTCTGGCCATCACATTCAAAGGGACCACACACCTTTTAAGTGCCTTCCCTCCACTGGAAATAATGAAGGATAGTGGCACCTTCTTTTGGGGCTCATAGAATTGGATCCCCTGGTCCAACCTTTTCGAAACTTGGAGAGTGTTTTGAGAAGAGGTACCAGATGCTACGCTGAAAGTTTGGTGCCTCTACATCAAAAAACAGCCTCCCCAGAGCCTGAGATACCTGCAGAACAATTCTCTATTATACCCTATGGGAAACAGTCTCCATAGGGAATAATGGAGCGCCCAGCAGACATTTCCTTCCCCCTCCCCTGCTTTCTGATGACCCCGAAGGGCGGGTCTCCAAACCGGGGGATCCCTTGCCCCCACTTGGGGATTGGCAACCCTGAACTTTTGTGACATATGGGAATAAACCTTCTTTACACTTCCAGTCTATAAACTGGAATTTAAGTCAAAAGAAACGTCCTCTGCATTTATGCTACTGAGTGCTTTGTGTGACTTTTTAGGGTACTCATGGGCGCACCTTCTTAAGGAACAATTATTTGGAACATTTCACTTTACCACTGGAAAAAGTTTATTCACTAACTCTAAAAGAAGTGCAGTAATATTACAGTGAACTAGCGTCATGACTTATTTGATAGCATTTTGCGATCCTACAGAGAACCTAGGAGGACAGGCCATTTATTCGGGCACTGCAGATATTGATGCTGAGGACAGCCCTGCAATACTGATGCTGTGATGCCACAGTAATTCATTCATGCATAATCCCCAACTATATTGGATGGATTCCTAAAGATAATCAGGACGATAATGTTAGACTCTTACTCTTCAATAGGACATCAAGCACACCTGAAGAGAGACAGCTGCTTCTAACACAGAGCAAAGGGAAAATGTTTCTAGAAAGATCTGTTAGAACAGCACTGCCTGTAAAAGTTATCCCTGCCCCGGACAGCACAGGCTACCCTGATCTCAGAAGCTAAGCATAGTCTGCTGTAGTTAGCACTTGGATGGGAGACTGCCAAAGAAGTCCACAGGCAATGGCACACCACCTCTGAAGACTTGTGCCTTGGAAATTCCCCTATGGGAGTTCCATAAGTCAGCTGGCACTTTCCACCACAGCCTATGACAATGGATGTGAGTATATCTTGCAAGTGAGAATCAGGCTGCAAAGTGCTTGGAAATGATGGGTGAGAGCAGGCGTCTTTACAACCTACATTATGGTTTATTCTTTTCTAAGAACATAAGAACATAAGAGAAGCCATGTTGGATCAGGCCAACGGCCCATCAAGTCCAACACTCTGTGTCACACAGTGGCAAAAAATGTTATATACACACATACACTGTGGCTAATAGCCACTGGTGGACCTGTGCTCCATACACTGTGGCTAATAGCCACTGATGGACCTGTGCTCCATATTTTTATCTAAACCCCTCTTGAAGGTGGCTATACTTGTGGCCGCCACCACCTCCTGTGGCAGTGAATTCCACATGTTAATCACCCTTTGGGTGAAGAAGTACTTCCTTTTATCCGTCTTAACCTGTCTGCTCAGCAATTTCATCGAATGCCCACGAGTTCTTGTATTGTGAGAAAGGGAGAAAAGTACTTCTTTCTCTACTTTCTCCATTCCATGCATTATCTTGTAAACCTCTATCATGTCACCCCGCAGTCGACGTTTCTCCAAGCTAAAGAGTCCCAAGCGTTTCAACCTTTCTTCATAGGGAAAGTGCTCCAGCCCTTTAATCATTCTAGTTGCCCTTCTCTGCACCTTCTCTAAAGCTATAATATCCTTTTTGAGGTGCGGCGACCAGAACTGCACACAGTACTCCAAATGAGACCGCACCATCGATTTATACAGGGGCATTATGATACTGGCTGATTTGTTTTCAATTCCCTTCCTAATAATTCCCAGCATGGCATTGGCCTTTTTTATTGCAGACGCACACTGTCTTGACACTTTCAGTGAGTTATCTATCATGACCCCAAGATCTCTCTCTTGATCAGTCTCTGCCAGTTCACACCCCATCAACTTGTATTTGTAGCTGGGATTCTTAGCCCCAATGTGCATTACTTTGCACTTGGCCACATTGAACCGCATCTGCCACGTTGACGCCCACTCACCCAGCCTCAACAGATCCCTTTGGAGTTCCTCACAATCCTCTCTGGTTCTCACCACCCTGAACAATTTAGTGTCATCCGCAAACTTGGCCACTTCACTGCTCACTCCGAACTCTAAATCATTTATGAACAAGTTAAAAAGCATGGGACCCAGTACCGAGCCCTGCGGCACCCCACTGCTTACCGTCCTCCACTGCGAAGACTGCCCATTTATACTCACTCTCTGCTTCCTATTACTCAGCCAGTTTTTGATCCACAAGAGGACCTGTCCTTTTACTCCATGATTCTCAAGCTTTCTAAGGAGCCTTTGATGAGGAACTTTATCCTTTATCTAGTTTCCTTTTTTGCAAACAGAGGTCTGGATTTCAAGAATATGGCTGCAGTTCTAAAAATACTTTCCTTGGGGGTAAGCTCCCATGAATAAACTGAGTCTGCTTAGGCAGTTGGATTAAACCCTGTGGAGGCTTCTGGGCACTCAAAATCTTGGGAGGCCCCCTTGCAAATTGTCTCAGAGCCAGAGTGCCCACTCCACTGCCATGGCCCACACTGCAGCCTGCAGGCACCTTAAACGCCCCTTTAACAAAGCTGCAGGGGAGAGGCAGAGAGAGGCAAACTTGGCAACAGCACAAGCAGCAGCCACACCAGGCAAGTCGGGCAAAGAGTGGCTCAGTTGCTGGCTGCATGCAGGCTCTGAGGGTTGCAAGCAGGGGGGGAAGCTGGCCCAGGGCCCCTAAAGGCATGGGGACCCACAGACCAGTACCTAATTGGCTTAATTGTTAATCCAGTCCTGTGTTTAGGAGTGCTTTCTCAAGATAGCCTCTTCCCCGGCAGCAGCAAAAGCAACCAGATGTCTGATGGTTTTAGCATTCAATGCAGGTTGAAAGAAAAACAAAGCAATGCAGGAAATCAAATGAAATTTACTGAAATTTTATGAAGTCATTGGGGTGGATACAACCAGCTTGTCTGCTGATAAAAAAGGAGTCACCTTTGACCCCTAAAAAGATTATGTGGGGGATCATGGGACTTACATTGGCAGAACCCACAGGGGGTAGGGGCTGTAATGAACAGGGGAGTTGGGTGAGACTGAATGGAAAAGCTGGTTGGGCCGACCCTATTCTACTGTGGTGAGCACTGAATGTCATAACCCTTACTTGTTACACCGCAGAGCTCAGTTTCTTGGTGTTATTATGTTAAAACTTCCCACAAGCGTGAAGTAATTGACTAGCAAGTTCAGTGGCATTTCATCTGGACAGATAGATATTAAAATCTCCCTCCTATATCAGATGCTTGTGTCAAACCATTTCCATGCTAGCAAAAGATGTGAGTTGTTAACTACTAAATGACTAAATGACAATGGCTGTTACTAATCGCTTATTGAATAATGAAACTGACACAACCGATAAAAGGTTTCAATCCTGGGGAAAAATGATTTATAGTATTTCACTCCACTGGCACTGTTATTTGTATGATGAATGAGTGGACAGACACCAGTTAATCTCCCCGCACCTCTAACTCAGATGTGGCAGCTTCTGCTAGAGCATCCAAATAATCAAGAACGGCTAACAATACAGCTATGATGTTCTGAGGGGTTGAATGCTGGTATTTTATCAAGGCTGATTCCCAGATCAATTTACACAATGGATTTTTTTTGTGGGGGGGGAGAGGGAGAATGTGGAAAGAAAGAGAGGGTAAATATTAAAAAAACCCCACCCTATAACCCTGCAGCTCACAGCGAGCTCAGTAAGGCCATGCTCCTTGTAGCGCAGAAATGAAATCATCAATACTACCAGGGCATTAATGATTTTGGAAAGCTCAGTACAGTTTATAGATTTCCTTGATGGCAAAATCAGAACTGCAGAATCACACCGGCTTGTCAAGGTAGTTTGTTATGCTGTGGTGCAATATTACATTATCTGCCCATGTGCCACAAAATCCCATTTTCTGCCAGAAGGAAGGAAGGAAGGAAGGAAGGATGCATCTTTCTTTGAAACATTATGAAATTATAAAGAGGCAATGAATGGGAGCTTCATATTTATAAGGAGCCCACGAATAGTAGCTGCTTGGTTGAGACTGTCTGCTCGAAACCTTGCCAAAAACCACTCTTTCGCAAGAGGAAAAAAACCTTATTGGGTTAAAAAGGCACACTTGCATTTTCCATAAATCATCTCCACTCCACCTCAAAAATCTCTCTCTCTCTTCTTGAAAGCGGCATTCAAGGGATGAGAAAAGCTTTCATCACCCCCAAGAAAATCAGTGTGCCTTTGTGAACACAGAAAGCCCTTTATAACCATAAACAGTGTTGCCCATAAATCTACTAAAGACTGCCCATCAGGGCACTATCGGGATGACAGTACAATTGGGAAGGATGCCCCCTTGGTCACATTACACGCTCAACAAGTATTTACTAGAAGGGCACATCAAGAAAAAGTCTTGGTGACTGCACTTCAATTCTGTTCTCTCTTTTTTGTGACAAGCAGCAGATGCAGCGAGATGCATGAGCTGTCTCTTTCAGACAGACTTGCAGCTCAAGAGCCATTCAAGGAAGCCAAGGCTGTGTCAAGGAGGGGCGGGAGGGGAATCTCATCCCCTTGGCCCTATCTTCTTACTTCCCTCCCTCATCCCTGCGATTTCTTCATGGGTTCTCCACTTATGTATAACAAGAAATACCCTTACTATTGCTGCCAGCCTGGGGCGGGGGGTGGGGTGGGGGGAGAAGAGATGCACCAAGGAAAGCTCAAATGCATTTTGCTAAACACCCATTATATTATGTTGATGAATGACGAGAGCAAGCATAGTGTACAGTGTGTGGGCACACACACACCACTGCTGTGTCCTGATTGAGGGATACTTGGTCACCCATTGAATGAGTGTCTTTGGCCACCATAAAACCGTCCCAGGTGTTCCAAGAAAATTACTGTGTGCTGTACACACTTTCCCCACAATACTAGCCACTCACCTAGTTGGAATATTTTCTGTTCAGTTGTGGGTTTTTTGGGACAGAGTGTAGATTTATAGCCCTATAACCAAAGTCAAGAGGAACATCCAGCAGACTTTTGATGACCAATAACACACTTGTCACGTGAACATGTTCCATGCACACATCAACTAAATACAGGCCAAATACAGATTTGAGGTCACTCATGGAGATGGGAAGAAACAGAGAATTAGAGAAGAGGGCTCAAGGGAACCGGGGTGGGGGGAGGTTGGCAGTGGCCTTCCTGAGCTAATAGAGAGTCCAGAGATGCTCCTGCACTTGGCCGACCAGCCCAGCTAACCACCCAGCCCTGGACCTGCAGCCTTCAATACCTCCCAGCCTTCAAGAGAAGAACCCCCAAATGTCTCACTGGTAGGCGAGTGGGGGGGGGGGTAGAAAACCCCCTAAGGCCAGATGTCCTAAATGTAGAGGCCAACAACCACCCAGAAGGCACCCCAACCACCAAGGGCTATCAAGGAAGCCCAATTGAGAACCAGCAGGACCAACAAACTGCAATCCAAACGTCCCACGACGATCCCGACCGCAGGAAGCAACGATCGCCCCAAATGCAGCCTCCAGGCACCCAGAGCGTGCGCGCACACTCCGCAGCCTCCAAAAACGCTGGGAAGACTGCCGCTGAAGCTCCGCCCACTCCGAACGCGCTCAGAAGCGCGCCGAAGGATCCGCTCTCCCTCCAAGGGGGGGCAAAATTACCTCCTCAGCCACGCTGCGATGCAGCGGGCTTCTGGAGGCTTCGTTCTGACAGAACAGTTTGGAAGCAATTAGAGCCTTAAGTTTAGAACTGAGGATTCTCTCAGAGACCAGAAGAGAGCCATGGTGGTGGTGGGGAAGATGGTTTCTTCTGTTCTCTTCCATTTGTGCTGTTAACTGGAACTTTTTCCTATGCAGCGGAAAATTTTGGTGGGACAGTCAGTGACAGTATCATGCTGGAAAAAAGCACTGAATGCTAGTGGCTGGGCCACTAATTCCCAAGAAGAAGAACTGCAGATTTATACCCTGGCCTTCTCCCTGAATCAGAGACTCAGAGTGGCTTACAATCTCCTATGTCTCCTTCCCCCACAACAGACACCCTGTGAGATGGGTGGGGCTGAGAGCAGCTGCCCTTTCAAGGACAAGTCCTGCGATACCTATGGCAAACCCAAGGCCATTCCAGCAGGTGCGAGTGGAGGAGTGGGGAATCAAACCTGGTTCTCCCAGATAAGAGTCCACACACTTAACAACTGCACCAAATTGGCTCTCCTTGCCTTGTATATACAGGCGGGGTGGGGGGGTGGGTTACACAAATATGGCAGTAACTGTAGTATTCCTCAAAGAGCCATTCAAGGGAACCAAGGCTGTGTCAAGGAGGGGAACCTCATCCCCCTGGCCCTATCTCCTTATCTCCCTCCTTCCTCCCTCCCTGTGATTTCTTCATGAGTTCTCCACTGCTGAAATGAGCCTGGGACATGAAGATGCTGATGAACAGAACCAGGCAAGGCCCCTGTGACTATAACTACATTAGAACTTTTGCAATACAGAAAGCACTTGTTAGCAACTGGTGTCCTCATCCTTTAGATGCCAGCTGGAGATATATCCATGGCAAAGAAAACTCCCAAACAACAGATGTTAACTATGTTAGGGTGCTCACAGAGCCACACGTAGTTATCTTTCTGTGACTGTTATAACTATCAGTGTTATTACAAATATATCGAAATGTCAAGTTGCAACGGACTTATGGCAACCCCAGTAAAGGGCTTTCAAGAAAAGTTAAAAGCAGAGGTGGTTTGACGTTGCCTGCCTTTGCTGAGGCTTCCATCGTGGTCTCCCAGCCCTGCTTAACTTCTGGTATGATCAGGCTATACCATGTCATTTCCCCTCCTCTAACTGGAACTGGGGACTGAGGCTGAGAGAAGGAGGAGAAGCATACCCACAGAGATTCAGAAGAGTCAAGGATGAGGCCAGAGGAGGAGAGGGCTCCTCCAGATGTGAACAGCTCTTTGAAACTGTGGAAAGTTAAGATAGCTTTAGAAGTAACTCCAGCATAGCCAGTTCCTCTCATTGGGTCCCTTTAAAATTGGTCACTGAGTGCCATTGATGTGCATGCAGCAAAATGTTTGGCAAAATCAAAGCCATGCAGAACTCCCAATCTCTCAATCAAGAGTCACCAGCCGTTTCAGGACAAGCATCCACCCATCCCAGCAGCTAAAATATTTATTAATTTTATTGTTCTAGATTTTATGTTGTAAGCCGCCCTGAGCCCGCCTCGGTAGGGAGGGCGGGATATAAATCGAATAAATAAAATAAAATAATAAATAAACCCTAAGATGCTTCTACAGGCCATCCATTAACGCAAGTTTCAAGGCCTGTGGCAAATATAGATTTCTTCCCACAGTATCTGAGACACCAACTGGGTGCCAGACCAATGTCCACAAGGAAATAATGAAACCTTACCACTCAACCAGCCACGGTTTTGTAGCTGCTTGCCTCACTGCGGAAGGTGAAGGTATGCACAGCAGGGCTTAGCATGCTGATCTGCAGGTTGTTCTGAGAAGAGGTGGTCTTTCAAACACCTTAATCCCAAGCTATGTAAGGTTTTAGAACTCAGAACCAGAGCCATGAAAGAAGCAGCCACTTGATGTTGCTCCTCACTGGTGCTCTGCATCAGCTGAAGCCTTTGGAAGTCTTCAAACTATGCCAAGCGCTATACAGGCCCATGAATGTAACCCAATGGCATGTGTTCTGCCAGCAGCACATGTAAGCAAGCTACAATGGAACGCTTGTTGAGCAAAGAGTTCCTGTTGACTCAAGCAAGGGCTAAAGTATAAATGAAGTACCTCAAGGGCAATGTGCCACTGCCTTCTTCAGCAAACCTTTTGGCAATTCATGGCTTTGCATTAGGGTTGGACACATATACATAAAACATTGTCAATTGACTATTTGAGTGTTAACTAAATTGTTTCACAATAATGCATAATTGATTGGCTCTCACCAGGGCTTTTTTTGAGCAGGAACACACAGGAACACAGCTCTGGTTAGCTTGGTGCCAAGGGGTGTGGCCTAATATGCAATGAGTTATCAATGTCAAACCCATTGATAACATATTTCTGTTGTTCAAATAAAGGATAATGTTTTATTTTAGAACTCCATACCAGTCCTTTTTTTTTTTTAACTAGTCAACTGGCCAACACAACTTTATATATTTCACTGTCTTTTTGTTATTAAAAACCTGATTTTATGAACATGTTGAGTGTCTTCTATCATGAACCATACATAAAAGCAATTTTTTCAATCAACACCATCCACTGGTAAGCCTAAAATAATGGATTTTCCCACGTATACCCCCACCCCCATCAGCCCTGGCCTTATGATCCAGGCTAGTCTGATCTCATCAGATCTTGGAGGTTGGCCTTGGTTCATACTTGGATGGGAGACCACCAAGAGAGGACAGGGTTGCTACAGAAAAGGTGGTCAGTGTCAAACCACCTGTTTGTCTCTTGCCTTGAAAAGCCTATGAGGTCACCCTAAGTCGCCGGTGACTTGACAACACTTTTCACCACCCCAAAAAATCATGGACAGAAGCATTTACTGTATCCAGAACAACAAAAAGTAATACTTTAATTATAAACAGGATTTATGCCTACACTTAGAAACATTAACCATTATTGTGAAACAGCAAAATTAATTTCAGTGAGAATTATTATAACTGAAGCCTTTTAAAGTTAGGTTAGGTTTCTATAACATGGAAAAGTACACTTTACTTGTTACTTTTACCCTGGGATACCACAGGTGCATGTGGGAGGAGGGAAAGATGCTGCTGTGGGGTGAGGGAGAACTCACATCCATTAGGACAGCTCTGTCTCTATTCTCAAGTTTGTAAATGTGCCAGTGCTTTTCTATGTAGACAGTTCTTTAATTGCATAATGCATGTTGTGACTTCAGTTGCAGCAAGTGGCTTGCCTCATTTCTGAGTGATCTGCCCTGAGCTGATTTTGAGATCAACTGTCATGGATTCACTTAATACGTGGTGGAAATAGTAACAAAAACAAGGATAATCTGGGGATAATAATATCAAGATTAGTGATATAAGATACAAGCAGTGCCTTCAAGACCTTAAAATCCGGTACACATGTTAATTAATACTGAGCAACAGCACGGTTAAATTAAATTTTGCTGTCACCTCTATGTGGACAAGGCTGATGCCACTGGGTGAGTTTTTCCATTGCCAAAAGGTGCCCATCTTAGCTTCCACACTACTTATTTACCAAAAGAATATATAGCCTATAGTCTGTTACCACCTTTCTTTACAATTTAGACTCCATGCTTCACACACTTTCAGTTCTAATCCTCTTCCCTTGTGTGTTGGGGGTGTAAAGGGACCCTGGGGTCTGCTATGTGCATTCACTCTATGTATGCCACATAAAACTCTTGGTTTCAGGAGCTATTTTGCTGTAGGTGACCCAGTAAGTGTACTCCAGGCTGCTCCTATATCTAACCCCCTTTTAAAGCTGTCTATACTCATGGCCATCCCTATATCCATAGGCAGGGAATCTTTTTCTGCAACTATATGCATAGTTTGATAAACTGTATCATGTCCCTCCCTCAGCTGTATTTTTTTCTAAACTGGAAAAAAAACCGCACCACTCTTCATCTTTCCTTTTGAAGTAGAGAGACACCCTTAGCCCTTAATCATCTTGACTGCCCTCTTCTGCCCTTTCTACAGCTGTACTATATAGAGAGCCAGTTTGGTGTAGTGGTTAAGGGTGTGGAGTCTGATCTGGGAGAACTGGGGTTGATTTCCCACTCCTCCACATTCAGCTGCTGGGTGACCTTGGGCCAGCCACAGTTTTCTCATTCTCTCAAGGGCAGTTCTTGACACAGCAGTCTCAGCCCCACCTACCTCACAGGGTGCCTGTAATGGGCGGGAGGGAAGGGAAAAGAGCTTGTAAGCCACTCTGAGACTCCGAGTGAAGGGCATTGTAAAAATCCAGTCTCTTCTCTCTTCATCTGTCTGTCTGTCTACCTACCTACCAGAACTATATGCAGCATTCCAAATGGGCCTACAAGTGCATTACAATATTGTTTTAATGCAACCCTCAGCACAGCCCTTGTCTTTTTCACCACTTCTGCACTCTGACTCAACATTTCTATTGAGCTATCCCCCAGATGTCCTGACCTGGATAGCCCAGGCTAGCCTGATCTAATCAAATCTCAGAAGCAAAGCAGGGCTGGCCCTGGTCTGTGTTCCAATGGTTTGCCACCAAGAAAGTCCACCATTGCTATGTGGAGGAAGACAATGGCAAACCACCTCTGAACATCTCTTGCCTTGAGAAGTCCAATCAGCCGTGACTTGATGGCAAAAAAACAAAACAAAACAAAAACCACCAGGCCCAGCCACCGCACGTTCTCTCTCCTCAGTCACTGCCAGATCTGACTGCATCAGCACACATTTAAATTTAACAATCTTTTGCTTCATTGTTTGTTCACAAAGGTTCACCATGGTGCTAGCAAGTTGTAGGTTACTATATCATTCTTTCTCCAAGAAATACCACTACTCCTTTGCTGCAGCCCTCCATATTCCCCACAAGCTGGTTAAAGAAATGATTAAAACATGAGACATAATATTGGGAACTAGCATAACACTTATACCCTGGGAAGAAACATTCCCTTTAGCAGGGAGAATGAAAAATTTATTTTTTTAAATTCACTGAAAAAGTCTGAGTAGCTTTAACAAAAGTACTTGAAGAAGCCAGCTGGGAAAGGTTTAGTTAAGCTTAAGTGCAATTTTATGACAACTTCAGGAGGATTTTAAAGGTTTGCAATCTTTTCCTAGATATAATATGAGTACTCTTCATTTATGAAGTTTTAAAAGTTTTCATAATATCCATCTATGAGTGTATTTAAATTATGCAATTTTTTTCAGAGGGGAGAATGTCTGTTGAAACAAAAAAACTCTTCAGAGATTTAGTGGCAACTTAGTTCAGTCAGCCCACCCTGCATTGACCAGAGCCAATGCTTTGTATCCATGGTAGCTCCCATCTTTGGATCACACTCTCTGAGAAGACAGTAGCTGCTGTCTCTGGAGGCGTTTAAAAGGCTACTTTATCTGAACGGCCATTTTGTTTGATAGGGGTTTTATTAGGGTTTTGGCTGCAGCAATTTTTTTTAGAAGAGAGAGAGACGTTAGGGTTTTTGTGTGTGTGTGTTTTAAATGGGAATTTATAAGTTTCCTTGAGCCGCTGAGAAAGGCAGGGCATAAACATTTAAATGAATTAAATATATAACCAACAATTCAAAAAAATATGTTTGTCTTTAAGGTGCTACTACAACATAAGAACATAAGAGAAGCCATGTTGGATCAAGCCAATGGACCATCCAGTACAACACCCTAAAAACTCAGGTGCCATCAGGAGGTCCATCAGTGGGGCCAGGACACTAGAAGCCCTCCCACTGCAGCCCCTTCAAGCACCAAGAATACAGAGCATCACTGCCACAGACAGAGAGTTACAACAATATGCTGTGGCTAATAGTCAATGATGGACCTCTGCTCCATATGTTCATTCAGTCCCCCTTTGAAGCTGTCCTAGACTCCTGATGGTGTTTGAAATTGGGTAATTAACTCACATTTTAGTATGCTTATACAGTTACACCACTCTACCACTGTTACTAAGCTGGCCATCACAACTTTCAGGGGCTACTGCTTGGAATTACTTGGAGGGAAAACAAAGTGGCTGTGCAGAACAGTGAAGACTGTCCTAGCAAAGCCAATAAGGTGTGAAGGAACGCATTTCATACACAAATGAGATACATTAGATACAGCCTCAAACACAATTCATAATCACATTCAGAGGAATCCACAACAACATATAACACTGTTTTGGAAATGTTTTCTAATTTAATTTCCATGGTATATTTACAGTTGTATATTTTTATAAGTTCTCTTTATAAGTACATCTGAAGAAGCACTGGGCACTGTAATCAACATTTTATAATAAACATTTTCCTTTGCAACTTTTTGGCTTTGCTCAAGTTCTCTTTGATAAGGACAGAGAAACAGCTATCTGTTCTTCTTCCTAGATTGATGCTTTCCCTCTGCAATTGGCCACGACTGCTTTTATGTCATTTATATCTCACTGTTCCCTCAAAATGACTTAAAGTAAAATATATGAAGTATTTACTTTCCTTATAAGACCCATCTTTAAAACATTCATAAAGTTTTACGGAAAAACCTGTCAAAAAGAAAAAGGCTTCACATTATTATACGCAGGCCCTTTCCTCAGCAGCATCTCATGGTGGAATCCCCGCCACAACACTGATCCGTCAGCTGCTCTGAGCTTCCTCATTCCTGGGCCATCCTCTTTAGCCAAGCTTTGACTTGTGTGTGTCTCCCCTATTTTCTGAACAATGGATTTGTTTGGACTGCAGTTGCTGTTTCTAGTGTCTATTTATTGAATTCGTGTAATGATTAACACCTATATGACAACTATCATGTTATCAATCACCTCTACCTACACCATTAACTGTACACTTGAGAACTGACTGGGATGGGGGGAGGAATTGACCAAGGCTAAGGTACTCTTGTTTCTTTAAGATATTTATTTGGCTTCTGAAATCCCCTTATTAGGTCAGCTGAAAAGTATGGGAACCAGATTTTGTTATAAAGAATTTAAACATTTTTTTTAATTGGAACAGGGCCCATAGCAAGAACATAGCATTTATAGGACTAAAATCTGACAACAGGACCAGAAGGACACTGAAGAGGTAGTTTCCCATTATTACAGGATTACAAAATTAAGAGGTTACCTGGGCAGACAGTAGCAAATCCTTTAGCCATTTGAAAGTTTGTTACACCTAAAAATGGATACTCTTAATGTTCAATGTGTGTGTTTGGCAGCATCCGAAGAGAAATATCTTAAATATTATTAAACATTACATCATTAAATATAAATTAGATAGAAACAAGGAAAGGCTAAAAAATTGACTAGGAGTTCAGATACTCTAAATGGCTAATACATCCATTTTTCACCTGAAGCCCTCTCCAATGCAGTTTTGCTATTAAGCAAAACCTAAAGAAAGGTAATCAATTCCAACTAAAAAGCACTTATCCTGGAATGACTGTGTGTAAGGCACTTCAAACCGTTGGCTGGCTGCCAAAACCCAGACAAGCGCTATCAATGTTTCTGACTATCACAAGAGCACAAGGGGCCATGCATAATTGACTAGAAGATGGGCTAAAACTGTGCCCAATCAGTATGTGATCAAAAACGCGTGGAATATTCAGCGCCACTTGATTACATGGAGGCACGTCCTTTCACTCTCCTCATGAAATCTCTTCAAGGTCCAGAGTACTGTAATAAGATCATTACTGTCAAGCAGTACGAATCGCAGGCAATGAGTCTTGGGATAGGAAGTCATACTTCACAAGGTTCTCTGGTCTTCTTTTTTTTATTATTTTACTGCGTATTGAGGCAGCAAGGCGATGAGGTGACAGATAATGATCACATCACTGTGTGGCAACTAGAAAGGCACTTTTAAGAAAAAACAGAAATCAGCTGAAGAGAAACTCAATTTCTTTTTCCCCCCCTCTTGCTTTCTTAAAAATTAAACAGAATTAAATTGAGCTTTCTAGTTTTATCAAATGATTCTCGGCCATTAAATTAATCATTTGATAAGCCTTACTACAGTATAAAAACCTATTACCTCCCATGCAAAGGCCAATTTTCTAATTGCAATACCCCCCCAAAAAACAAACCAAACAACCCCCCCAACCCACAACTCAAAAAAACTTTATTACTTTGAGGAAGAAAGTGAAAGGAGGAGCAGAGCAGTCAATGGAATGGCCTGTTGCTCACTTATTACTTGATAAGCCTCAACTGGGACTAGGATGGGGAAAGTAAAAGGCTATCAGGACAGCCTACAGCACAAAAAGTTGGGCAGACTATTTAGGACAAGGGTCTGCCACCTTGTTGAGCCTGCAGGCACCTTTAGAGTTCTGAAACGGCATGGTGGGTGCAACCACAAGACGGCTGCCAGAGGAGGTAGACCCAGGCACAAATGCCTGTCGTGACTTACCTTCAGTCACAGAGTGAACATCCCTGTGCTACTCCAAAGCAATGTTTGAGGAATCTGCATAGACTACCGAATCTCCAATGGCCAATCAAAACCCTTGCTGGCCCCACCCCCACCCCCTGGCCCTGCCCACTCTCTAAAAAGCTATGGCAGGTGCCTAGAGAAGTGTTGGTGGGTGCCATTTTGGGATCCAAAATCTAGAAAGTATGACTGAAGACTGATTCCCACAACTGGCCAAATTAAAGGAAACAGTAACAGAAAGGAGCAAAGGATGAATAAGAGCATGAAATAAATATCTGAATACTTCAAGACATTTTTCTCTTCACAAGAGCATCCAGTATTTCTTTCTCTAACAAAGAAGCTCAGCAAGGACAGCTAACAAAACAGCCACCAGATGACTTTCTTGCACTTTGCTTTGGATTTTGGTCAGCAATTAAGGGACAAGACCATCAGGGTTACTTTTTGGGGATATGGACAAATATAATTCCCTTGTGTAAAATCCATAGCTTTCCTGCCGTTCTAACTTTTGAACGACTTAAAGAGAAAAGCAAGTTTTTAAAAAGGAACTAATCATGGACCAGATCAGAGAGATGTTAGAACAAGACTTTTTACTAGCAGCAGAACATAAAGGAAATCAGCCACAGGAGCAGTCCTGACCACCCTGCATGGCACCTGAAGCAGAATGAGCACCTGCGCCGCAATTCCCTTTTTATTTCAAGGTAAAAGTTTAACTCTTGCTTTCCCAGCCGGAACCTGAAAGTAATGTGGGCAAGCTACTGTTAGGTTACAGTATGGAAAAGACTTCAATGAATAAGAACATAAGAGAAGACATGTTGGATCAGGCCAATGGCCCATCCAGTCCAACACTTTGCATCATACAGTGGACAAAAAAAAAATTATACACACACAAACACTGTGGCTAATAGCCACTGATGGACCTCTGCTCCATATTTATATCCAATCCCCTCTTGAAGCTGGCTATGCTTGTAACCGCCACCACCTCCTGTGGCAGTGAATTCCACATGTTAATCACCCTTTGGGTGAAGAAGTACTTCCTTTTATCCGTTTTAACCTGACTGCTCAGCAATTTCATCAAATGCCCACGAGTTCTTGTATTGTGAGAAATGGAGAAAAGTACTTCTTTCTCTACTTTCTCCATCCCATGCATTATCTTGTAAACCTCTATCATGTCACCCCGCAGGCGACGTTTCTCCAAGCTAAATAGCGTTTCAACCTTTCTTCATAGGGAAAGTGCTCCAGCCCTTTAATCATTCTAGTTGCCCTTTTCTGCACTTTTTCCAATACTATAATATCCTTTTTGAGGTGTGGCGATCAGAACTGCACACAGTACTCCAAATGAGACAGCAGCATCGATTTATACAGGGGCATTATGATACTGGCTGATTTGTTAGCAATTCCCTTCTTAATAATTCCCAGCATGGCGTTGGCTTTTTTTATTGCAATCGCACACTGTCTTGACATTTTCAGTGAGTTATCTACCACGACCCCAAGATCTCTCTCTTGGTCAGTCTCTGCCAATTCACACCCAAACAACTTGTATTTGTAGCTGGGATTCTTGGCCCCAATGTGCATTATTTTGCACTTGGCCACATTGAACCTCATCTGCCACGTTGACGCCCACTCACCCAGCCTCAACAGATCACTTTGGAGTGCCTCACAATCCTCTCTGGTTCTCACCACCCTGAACAATTTAGTGTCATCTGCAAACTTGGCCACTTCACTGCTCACTCCCAACTCCAAATCATTTATGAACAAGTTAAAGAGCATGGAACCCAGTACCGAGCCTTGAGGCACCCCATTGCTTACCATCCTCCACTGTGAAGACTGCCCATTTATACTCACTCTCTGCTTCCTATTAATTAGCCAGTTTTTGATCCACAAGAAGACCTGTCCTTTTACTCCATGACTCTCGAGCTTTCTAAGGAGCCTTTGATGAGGAACTTTATCAAATGTTTCTGGAATTCAAGCTAAACAACATCTACTGGGTCTCCTTTGTCCACCCTCTCAAAGAAATGTAACAGGTTAGTGAGGCAAGATCTTCCCTTACAGAACCCATGCTAAGTCTTCCTCAATAACCCGTGTTCATCAATGTGCCTACTCATACTGTCTTTGATAATGGTTTCTACCAACTTTCCCGGTATTGAAGTCAGACTGACTGGCCTGTAATTTCCCAGATCTCCTCTGGAACCCTTTTTAAAGATGGGGGTGACATTTGCTACCTTCCAGTCCTCAGGAACGGAGGCAGATTTCAATGAAAGATTACATATTTTTGTCAGAAGATCCACAAGTTCAACTTTGAGTTCTTTCAGAACTCTTGGATGTATGCCATCCAGACCTGGTGACTTATTAGCTTTTAATTCGTCTATCAGTTGTAGGACCTCCTCTCTTGTCACCTCAATCTGACTCAGGTCTTTCAACACCCCTTCCAAAATAAGTGGTTCTGGAGCAGGCAAACACTTCTCATCTTCCACAGTGAAGACGGAGGCAAAAAATGCATTCAGCTTCTCAGCCATTTCCCTATCCTCCTTCAGTAATCCTTTGAATGCCTCCCCATACTAAAATGAAATGCACTTAAAAAGAAAATTAACAAAAGAAAAGTGAATGCTGAGGTGGTTTGTGCAGAGGAAAGTGGCAGATGAAACATGGCAAGCAGGCAGGATGCCATGAGTCACTTGTACATGCACAGGTAGGTGCTGCATGAGTCACTCATGGGGGTGCTTGCCTAGTGACATGCACCAGTCTCTCAAGTCCAAGAAAACATCATGCAAATCACGTGGCCACAACAGCAACGATAGTGCAGCGCTGCTGAGTGACCAGGTTTGAACTGTCACATTTGGTTAATCAGCAACCTACATTTCCCATGGATGTTAGTTAACAAACCTTTTACTGTAAACTATTAGTTCAGATGTAAAGCGGAACTTGCAGTTTAATTAAGCTGTGATTTGCGGGTCTTCTGAACTCAGCTCACTCGGTTAGTGTGGCTCCTTTACATCACAACCTGAAGTTGGCTTGTTGACTACAACAGTCTTGACCACCATTTTGCTTGATGTATACACTGGGAATCCTGGCTTGCCACTTTTCACACTGCCCTTGCTACAGAGGTTGCTGACAAGAGGTGCTCAAAATCTAACACACTCTTGTTTTTCACTTCATCTTGGTGACAGTTAGGAAACTGTGCAACACTTGTGGCTGTGCAAGAACACTGATATGCCCAGAGGATTTTGCTGCCCCAAGATCTCTCCTCCTGAGCTGCCCCTGCAACCAGAGCACTTCAATCCAGGAGCACTTCAAAATGACGCCTCGGCATCTTGTCTGTGATTGAAGCAGGAGGCAGTGGAATGGGGGACATCCATAACTCTGCAGGCCTGTCTGACCAACACCAAGGTGCAAGGGGAATTCCAAAGGCAGAACATGGAAACTGTGGGATGAAACTTAGGCTGGGAAAGGAGGAGTTTGTCAGACACACAGAGGTTTGGGCAAGTTTGTGCATGTGTTATGTTATGGTTCGATAAAAAGGGTTAATCTAGAAAGCCAGGAAGCTAAAAGTGTACATAAGCCATGTTAAAGATGCTAGACTCTAGGTGTGGCCTGGGAACCCCCCAGAATTACAGCTCATCTGCAGCCTACGGAGATCTGCAGCCCCTGGAGGAAATGGATGACTTGGAGGGTGGACTCTATGGCACTGTACCCCACTGAGCCCCTATCCTGTCCAGACTCCATCCCTAAATCTCCAGGAGTTTGCCAACCTGGATTTGGTCACCCTACACCCGCCCCTACTGGTGACCAGGGAGGAGGCGTCTGGGAGCCCTGCATGGGCTGCTCTCTGGGATGAGAGACTTTGGCTTTCCTGCCGTCCCAGTGTCAGCACCCAGTGATAAATGACTTGGTGAGCAGAAGCTTTGACCTCCAACTGGTGATGCATGCAGGCCGGGATAGCAGCTGGGGGATCCAAAGTCCTCGTCTGTGGGCCACTGTTACTGACTTGAATTGGTTGGCCATGCAAGACAAGGCTTTGTCTGTGATTGCTCCTAAGTGACTGTACACCCTGCATAGGGTCAAGTGTGACAGGTTCCACATGAAGACATGCATGTGTTCTGAATTTATTGTTTTTTTAAAAGTTATTTTTATATGTATTTACTGCATGCTGGTATTGTTAAATGTTTTCCTTACACAAGAAAATCCAAAGTCTGTATTGGCACCTGAAACAATTTTTAAAATCAGATCCTTATGAGATTGTCACTGCTCCTTTCCACTGTTAGTATATTCAGTGCCAACTAACTTCTAAAGCCTCTGATGCAATTGGCAAAAGAAAACGGAGGGAGGGGGGATAAAAAAGACACAAGTTTCTCAGCAATACCTTTGACAATCAGTTTCTTCCAACTAACAGTACAATCACCACCTCTGCCTTTGCAAATGTTTTGCTTTGCTTTCTTAAATTAAATGAGCAAATTAGACTTTAGTCTATAGCTTTTTATGTCACAATTTCTTGTTATGAAAGTTAGATGTAATATAAATAAATTCATCCCAGTTCTTCACCTTCCAAGAATCCATTTTCTTGTTGGTCACCTTGACACTTTCCCTTCTGACTGGGAAGGCGTAACCTGTAATCTCTCCTGACCCTGAAGTTAGCAAGCATTGAAAAACCTGTTTAGTCTGCAATGAAGTGGGTTAAAACAATAGGCGAATCGCTCCTCCCTCATCTTCTGCTCCTCAGCATCAACATCATGGTCTTTCAAGAGCTACCCTTTGATGTCAGACAGGCTCTGACAACGGAGGCTGAAGGTTTCCCAACTAGTGACTTTTGTGCCTTGCTTGAAAGTGGCTCTCTAGGAATTCAGTGGAGATTTTATTAATTTCTGCCCTCCTGTTTCTGAAGTGTACCCTGACAGCCCCACGACTGTATCATCTTGAAGAAAGAGAACAACGGAACTACACTGGAAAGTGTGTTTTGTGAATAGTTCACAACTTTGGGAGAAGCACAGAATGCTGTCAGTTTGGATATTAATTGGATTATTACTACAATGGCATACTATTGGATGGTTTTAGCCACTTTTTAATTAAAAAATCCCCTACACTATAGCACTTCTCACTATATTAACATAAATTCCTTCAACAGTCAATCTGTACATATTATACTTTTGTTCAAAGGGAGTAAAGCAACCAGTCAACCCAGAAAACAAATCCCGGTGTAACGCTTAATTGCACACTCACAAAACAATGCTTGTTTACATCCCGCCCCCCCCCCCAAAAAAAACTTGTACTAATGTTAAGTATGTAGGCAACTCTCAACCAAGTTAAAATACACTGAACTGAAAATGTACACTGCAATAAACAGTTCCACAGAGTAATATTTTATATATTCTGACAAACTATTTTATAAATATGCAAAACAGCGCTAATTGGAGGGAGAAACTTCACAGTTGTCTTTGCACTGGTTGTGCTTCTCCCCGCTGGACTCCTATGAACTCTCGGGCATCTCTCTCAAGCTGCTGTCAGTACTCAGTTACTTTTTAAAATCCTGGCTCAACTGTAGCTGCAGATGGCACACAGCTCTTCTTCCTCTCCAAACAGCCCTCCAAACCAATCACTGCATTGACACCAATTCACACGAGGCAAGGGGTCTCAGAAAAATCCCTTCATTGAGGTTCTGAGTATACTCTTCCTAATTGGAGGAGGATGTGCAACACACTGTACTATTACTCACACACAGCCTCCCATTTTCTTTCTTAGCTAGATACTCTGAATTAGGTACTTGTAAGGAGCTTTAGTTCTGAAACTCTTAAACATTGGTTGTAAGGATGACCAACCAAATACAATCCATTAAGGGGCTCTTTTATGTCACAATTTTGTCACTGGATGGAAACCTCCCCTGACCAGACATGAGAACCTCAAATGGCTCAGCCTATCTATTACTGTCTTAGCATGCAAGGAAATATTTTCTCCTGTTGCATTTGTAACCCACAATAATGTAAAATAACTTTAGTCAAGTGTTGGAAATCAAAGAATGTCCCCTCTCTTAAACAGTGGTATGAGAAGGCGTGGGATATTATAGTAAAAGACAAAATCTAATCGCAATTAATACAAGCTGAAACTCCTTCATTAAGAATAATTTTGTGAAAAATGGTCTGACTTATTTGCTTATATTAATGAAAGATCTGACTCTGTTTGTTCTATGCTACCAAATATTTAGACTTTGTACTTTACTGATATATTACTTGGAAGGATACATGGGAAAATTTGTAATGGGCTCTTTAGTTTAGTTGTATTGTAAGTTGTAAAAATGTTGTTGTATTTTTGTTATGAAATTTAATAAAATTTGAGTTATTAAAAAAAGAATGACCAGCAAGCCAGCTTCTATAACAGGAAAATTTGAAGTTGGGAAAGACCCTGAGGTTTCATGCTGAAGCATTCGTGTCAAAGAAGTATGAGAAACTATTAATGTTTCCTTGGAAGAACTTTTACTTCAAGGAAAATGTTGCCTTGGTAAAATAACTGGCAGATGGCCAACAGAGAAAATTAATCTCATTTTATCTTGTTAGATCTGCCTGCTACTTTTGACATAACTGGCCACAACATCTTGTTGAGGTAACCAGAACATGGCTCTGGTATACTGGGAACTGAATTCCACTGGCTTTCCTCCTTTTTGTCAGATGGTGAAGAATTTCCCTTGGAGAGGCTGAATCAACAATATGGAAATTAAAGTGTGGTGGGTGCTCCCTAAGGATCAGTCTTGTCACCCATGCTCTATGATATTTATATGTAAAGATTAAATGAAATCATCTGAAATTTTGCTGTAATCTATATCTTATATTAGCAAAATCCACAGACACAGCTATTTCTGTCTTGTACCAATGCTTGGATAACTGGATACGGGAGAACAAACTGGAGGTGAATTCACACAAGATGGAATTCTTGTTGCAAACTTGGTTGATTTGTGAAGTATGGAGATGACCCAGTCTGTGGACACGATCAGAGTGCCCATGATCCTACTGCAGAGCCCAGCATATTCCTTGATTTACTGAGGAACTTGGAGCAATGAAGAGGATGGGCAGACAGTTGGCGCGCAAGTGTAGGAAAACTCAAAATGAATGTGACCAGGCACAGGTGAGAGCACATTATCGTGCCTACTCTGTGGCACTAATGTTGGCAAAGCAAACTCATTTCTCTGCCTCCACTGTATCTGTGCAATGCCACCTGGAAGCATTTTTCTGAGTTGTGAAGGGGTTCTTATCTCAGGCTCCTGAAAAGGTAGACATGGAAAATGTACAGGTCTACTGATATGATTTTGCAATGCATTTGGTGGTTAAAATAGCTCGTACCAACTGTGATTCAGCTGGTGTAGTTCATCTCAGAATGTTACTGGAATACACTGTGGTCCTGATTGTATGGATGACTTTCATTTCGCGAGACCTGGTGAAGTGGACAAGCTGTGCATGACCCATCAGTGTGACCCTCTGTGGCTGCTGGTACTGATCCTGGCCAAGTTGGTTGGAAGGGTGTGGAAGGTAATAAATGCCTCTCTAAGGAACTGGGGCCAGCATTCCATTTTGGGTCAAGGTGTTTAAGTGGGTGGTGGCCATGCAACTTCAGGTTGTCTTGGAGGATATGGATGACCTAGACCCATTTCAATCTGGATTCTAGCCGAGGTTTGGGACAGAAACAGCCTTGGTCACCTGACAGATGATCTCTGCAGAGAGAGTGACATTCCTGTTGATTTTCCTGGACCACTCTGCAGTGTTCAGTACCACTGACCATGGTATTCTTCTGGAGAGGCTGTCTGAGTTGGGGGGGAGGGGTATTGTGCTTCATGGTTCTGCTCATACTTGCCTAATCGATTCCAGAAAGTGGTGGTGGAGGACTGCTGCTTAGACCCATGACATTTTTTGCTACTGGCTCCCATGGGTTCCATCTTGTCTCCCATACTGTTTAACATCTACATGAAACCATCTACAGGAAGACATCATTAGAGGATTTGGTGCCACTGATATATAAATGATTCCCAGTTTTACTTCTCCTTAACAGCTGAGTCAGGCAGATCCATTGAAATCCTGAACAGGTACCTGGAGACAGTAATGGGATGAACGAGGGCCAATAAGCTGGGGGGAAAAAATCCAGACAAGACCGAGGTTCTGCTGACCAATGACAAAGATTGAGAATTGATGGGTCTTCTGTCCTGGAGGAGGCTGCATTCCCCCTGAAGGAATAGGGTTGTTTGTGATCCTGCTCTACAGTTGGAGGTCCAGATCTTTTCTGTGGCGCACACAGTGCCTTTTATCAGCTGAGATTGATACATCAGCTATGGACATTCCTTGAAAAGTGTGATCCGGCCACAGTGAGCCATGCTCTGATTACATTCAGGCTAGATTACTGTAATGCAGTTTACTTGGGGCTGCTTCTGAAAATGGTTATTGCCCCAGTGCTGAAAAATCTGCGCCATTAGGCCCCTAGGTCTTCTATGCTCTCTGAATACACAGTTTGACCAAGAAGGCAATTGTAGACTATTCTCCCTATGGATCAATAGGGGATGTGATATGAATAGAGCATCTGAGAGCCCGATGTTTGCCATTCCGTCCATATAGATACGCAGAGCCCTGCACACATTCAACTTGTGCCATATCCTTTCCTTGGCTTTGGACAGAAGGAGAGCAATAAAGCTACTGATTAAAGGTTATATGGAGAATAAAGGATGGATCAACATGACAAAGTCTTTTTGGAAAATACACAGCTCCTTACGAACTGACAAGGGCGCCAACTCGGAAACATCTTGCTAAAGCGATCACCACTAAAAAGGTCACTATTCAGGATATGTATTTCAAATCAGCTGACTTCAAGGGCTTCAAGGGAGCAATCTGTTAGTGCCTGCAAAATGTTAGAAAGATTCTGCAATGGGAATCTGTGTCTGATCGATGGAACCAGTTGTGCAGTGCTCCCAAGAAAACACTTTATATCCTTGTTAAAAGACAATTTCTGGAGTCCTTTGTGACCCAGAACTGCAGTTTCTGTTTCCACTTGTCTCCTTAAGGTATTTGGCTGTAGACCCTGTTTCCACCTATCATGGAGAAACAGAACAACATCCATGTAAGATGGTTTCAATGGGTCTATCTGTTGTGTATTAGCACTTTCCTCCCTTCCAGGTGATCTTGAAAGATCCTTAAGGCCAGTCTGACTGAACACAATTCCAGCCAGTTTATGCTGTGTATCACTTCCTCGGGACTCCACTTGCCCTGGGTGACCTGTCCCTGACAGTGTCCACTCCAACCCTTTGTGTTGACATTTGTAGTCACAAGAAGATAAGATGACTGAAGGAAACTTACTCCCTTGACCAAATTAAAGGGAGATGTCCACCAACTCAGGGCGTTCTGTAGTTGCAAAATGAAAAGATTTTGCTTTCCAGTCCTTATGACCAGAGGTCGGCTATATGGCCTTCTCCTCCTCGTTGGTCTCCTCTAGTGCTTTGTCAAGAGCTTCCTCTCCAAAGAAGAGCCTGCCAGAAAATTTTTCTGTCCACAGATTAGATTAGGACAAGGCATCCACTTTCTAATGCTTCAGCCAAAGATTCTGTCCAACCACTATCTTGGCTGCCTGTGCTCTGCCACAGAATTGCATTGCACCCTGAGATGGATCAGAGATGAATTCCGCAGCCCTCTTGATTTTCAGCAGGGACCTCTTTAAGAGTGCTCAGATCCACATCTAGAGATTGCAAAAGATTGTTGGTCCAAACCACAATAGGTCTCGTAAAATTTGACAGAGCTGATGAAGCGAATATAGCTAATGAAGAAGTTTCATGAGACTCTTTGAGCGTTTTCATTTTTTTCAATATACAAAGTCCTTAAAAACATTATCACTGTCTTTGGACAGGCTACTCCCAAGTGTAGTGAAACCACAGATGTATCCACCAGAGGGACCCTTAAGTCTTCTATGGCATCCTCTGGGAGGGCATAGAACTTCTTGGCAATGGCTATGAGGGAGTTGCTGCTGCCAGGGATCACCCATTCTGCTTTAAGGATGTTGTCAAAAAAGTCTGGGAAGCAACAAATTGAAGATCCTTTCGCTGGTCATCTGAAGCATCTCCCATCTTACTTAGCAGACAGTGAAGATCTAGGAACCCAGGGCTTTTTTTGAGCAGGAACGCAGTTCCGGCTGGCTTGGTGTCAGGGTGTGTGGCCTAATATGCAAATGAGTTCCTGCTGGGCTTTTTCTACAAAAAACCCCTATAGGAACCTCTGTAGTTTCTATCTGATAATTAAGAGACTGGATTTCTTTTAACAAAAGATGCTGAAAATGCTCTGGTTGGAAAAGCCTAGCTGAATTTCCCTGCAGAGATGTCTCCTCCCCTGACCATTCTCTCTCCTCTTTGTCTGAGCTGATGCAGGCAGAGCCCTTTGTCACAGGGAGTTCCTCAATTCCAAGGCAGATCCTGTGTGATTTCCATGCCCCCTCCCATGTTCAGCCTTCTTGCAGCTTCCATGACCAGGCCTGGTTTCAGAAGTGTCTGGGGACACGGAACCCTCTTCCTCTGAATTTTTAGCAAGTTGGACTGAGGAGCACTTTGTTCTGATGCTCCCAACTGCTTGTCTGGTACTCAGGAACTCGAACAAAAGGACGATTTGTGTGACAAAATTGAACAAGCATTCCTTCTGAAATGAGCCTTTTTGCGCACTCTCCCCTTTCTGCCTGCAACTGAAATGTTGCTGGGATTCATCATGGGCCAGGCAGAAGCTGGATATCCTGATATCTAAGGGCCTGGTTGCCTCCCTTGTTGGATGAGATAGAGGGAGTGGAAGGGCCCAGGGGTTCCTATAGGTCTGCAACATCCAGTCTGGGGGAGGAAAGAAAAGTGTGGGAAAATATGCTGCTGCTATATTTGGGCCTGCCTGATTCCCACCTGAAGATCTGTAGCTTGCCATTGGAAAAGGACTCAGCCTAGCTGTAGTATCCCCCAAACTACCCAAAGGAGTCAAGTAAAGAATGCAGCTAAAAGGCTGACCACTATTCAGATTGTGGGAGGAAATCCTTTCACCTTTAGAGCTTTTCAGCATACTCCCTTTCTGGCTGGAAATCTCCATCCTGTGAGGGAGGGAGCCATCCCAGAATGATCTTGCTGACTGTTCTCTTGGGGTGGCTGGTAGTTGTGGACTCCCTGGGATCTCTGGTGCTGGGACCATAAAAGCAAGGGTCAGACCCAAAGCTTCAAATCTCCCCGAGCTTGCGTTTGTGAGATTAGAGGTGGCAAGGTTTCTCGGTAGCTGATCTCTGCAGCCCAAGGCTTCAGGTGAGAGGGGCCTCTCCCTTACGGAGTCTTTTTTCTTTTTAATTGCAGCTGAAGCCTCCTTCACCCCTGAAGGAGTCACAGATATTTCTTCTTCCATACAGAAAAGGGGTAAGCACGCTAAAGTTCTGTCAGAAAGAACTGCATCCTGCTTCTTAAATAAATGTTCTAAATAAATCATCTATAGTAATAACGCTCTTATCACCGTGGCCAAATCGAAGCTGGCCATTGGCTAATACTTCCAGAACAAATGACTGGCCCATCACATGCCAGTCAGCGTCTCTGTTCTCCCACTGGCTGCTCCACCTACTCAGGCTCATGAATGTTGAACAAACTGCCAGAAGCAGTCTTCCTCAGAGACAGCCACATATCCAACACTTCTCTGTGTCCTCTCTGTCAACCGCCCTCAGAAACAGCTGCAGAGCTACTGCAGCCTCATGAAAGGACTCTCTGCTTCCAAAGAAACAGTCAGAGAGGGCTGGCCCTGTTGGGAGTATTTCCTGCCGCCTGGAAAGTGCTAGCCAGAGGCTGTTGCTAGGCAACACAGGCTGTTGGTCAGCAAAGGGAGAGGCCTCAGGTGAACAGAATGTCATACAGTCCACCCTCCAAAGCAGTGATTTTCTCCAGGATGGGAACAGAGATGTGTTGTCTGTAGTTTAGTTGTGATCCTAGGATATCTTCAGGCTCCATATGGAGGTTGGCTACACTAGGCCTGGCAGCACCCTCTGGGTGCCTCTCATATCCTCAGGAAGCCCATTCCATAGAGCTGGAGCTATGATGGAAAATGTCTACAGTGGGAAAGGTGATGTGCAGGGTCTACTGTTATAACCCATGTTTTTTAACTTTTATGTTAGACCACTAAAGGAGATCATCTGAAGCTCTGGAGCAGAGTATCACTATATGTTGTTCTCACCCAAGTGCACAAATAAGCCTCTGGAAACAGCTATCTCTGCTCTAGGCCAGTGTCTTCTCAGTAGTGGTCAGGTGGATAAACTGAAACTGCATCCTGACAAGATGGAGGTTATGTTAGCTGGCAAGGCCTGCTGTTCAGTGTTTGTGTATCATTGTTTGATTCAGTTAAGAGTTTGCATATTTTGTTGGACCAGGCTCTTTTTTTTGAGGGGGAAAAAATGCAGATGCAATGGCTACAGTTGTTCTCTTTCAGCTTTAGTATGGATAACCTCTTATCTAGCGCTGGCTGTACTAAACTACAGTAAACCCGAGGACTGTCCTGGAACAAGACTACCCTGGAAGTCAACTCAGAAACTTTGATTACAATTTGGAGCAAAACTGTTCAGATATTAATCTTCTAAGAACATTACACCAGTTGCCTATTTGTTTCTGAGTTCAGCTGAAAGCACTGATTCTGTTTAAACCCTTCTGCAGCCTGGGATTCACATACTGAAGGGCTTTCTCTCCCAGGGTCAACCAATGTAGCCACTCTGATCTTCTGATGGTGAGCTAGGCTTCACCTTTGGTAGTGGCCCCTACATTGTGGAATGGTTTTCCTGAAGGTAGCCACTTTATGTCAGGGAAAATTTTATCACTGAACTGTTTAAAAAGGGCATTTGGTCAGTGGATTTGCTCTGTATTTTCTGGTAATTTGTTTATTTTGAAATGTATTATGAGCTTGGATTTTTTTTTAAGCTACTACTGATAGCTACCTTGAGTCTTCACAGGAGAAAGGCAGCCTAGAAATTTTGTCAGTAAATAAATAACCAAGTATAGTGGGATTTGCTCTTTAGAAACGTTTGCTATTTCTAAACTGAAGGTGTTTTGAGAGAATCTTGAACATAATGTTCTACTAAAAACATCAATACCATCAAAATACTAATATCAAAATCATTTGGCAGTCCCTTCACAAAGACTGCATCAACTGAGCCCCAATTTTAAAATTCATTCATTGCTATCATGGAGTTTCATCAGCAAAGAGAGAGAGGCTGTAGTTCTGGTAACTGTGCCTTAATCAAAAGCATTAATGATATGGGATAAGTTGGGCAAACAGCCCAAACCAATCCAAACAGTAAAATGATAACTATGACTCTGGTGACTAATTTTAAAAATAAAGTCAGTCTGTAGCGGCATAAAGAAGAAAACTTCCATCAGATTGTCTAGCCTGTTGGAGGGGGTGGGGACTAATGTGCGACAGGAGTATTTCTGTAATAAAATTGTAAGAATTCAATGTTGCAATCCTGCCTCCAATGGCATATGGGTATGAGTTTGGTAGGATTCACTAACAGGGTGGGGTGGGAGGGTATCCTACAAATGTAGCCTGAAATTTTACAGTTGACTAAAGACAGAAGTTCATCATCTCAAGGAGTTGGCTGATCTCTGCAAAATGACAGTAAAGGCCTGTGTTCGATATAAACTGAGCAGAAAAAAAATACTTGGTAAGTACTTTATTGGTATTTATTGGGTATTTTCTCAGCCAATCATGGAGAGGGCTGGTGATTCAGCTATCCAAAAATGGTTTCCTGGAAAAAAACCTGAAAATATTTGGGATTTTTGGGGGGCCGCTGGATAGCTGCAGTTAGAGGACATTTAAAGGGCTCTCAGTCCATTTAAATGTCTTCAAAGTGAACTCTCAGGCTTTTAAATGGACTGCAGCCCCTTTAAATGCCTTTGGAGTTGTGTTGCAATTTGGAGAAGGCACTTAAAGGGATTGTGCCCCTTTAAACACCTTTTTTTTCTCCACTGGAAACAATGGAGGATGGGGGCTCCTTCTCCTGAGGCTCATAAAGTTGGACCCCTTCGTCTAATCTTTTTGAAACTTAGGGTTTTGTTTGAGGAGAGGCATCAACAGCTGTGCCACCTCAAAAAAGCCCTCCACCCACCCCCCTCAACATTGATTCTCCATTACCACACATGAGGACCATTGATTATAATGGTCCCCATAGGGTATAATGGAGCTGGAAAAAATTAGCAATCATGAATATTCCAGAATCCCAATACTTAACAATACTAGGAATTCAGAAATATCAGGAAATACCAATATATTTCAGGTTCAATATATCCAAACCAGATTCTTTGATATGCACACCCCTAAATGACAGAGAAGATTTCTTTTTTGAACTGTCCCAGGATACAACAGCAACTCAGCAGCAGAATGCAAAAATACCCCAACCTTAGATGAAGGCAGCAGTGAGACTTATGGGACATGTCAATACTATGCATGTTTGCACTAGAAGACAATGTAAAATAGATACCTTCAGCAGTGCCTGAGATACCGTCAGGTTTAAAATTGCTAGTGCTTTTCTTCCTGCGATGTTTTTTCCTGTTAGCGTGAGGGGAAGGAGGAGGGTCCAGCTTAGGACTTGTGGTACTAGACATACTGGGGCTGGAGCACACAGAATCTCCCAAGCCTGTATCTGTGAATCAGGACAAAAAGCAAGACAAAACATGAGGTAAGGTATGAGTCTATGGCCCAACAAAAAGCAGCAATGGAGCAATGCTGCATTCAACCACGAACTTCACTACAAATACCTTGAACTGTATTTCAAACACTTCTGATAAAAACACTTTGATCAAAAATTAATCCAGGGCCAGTGCATACAGTAGTCTGAATGAGCCTTTATATGTTCAGAAAGCTCTAAGGGCCAAACTATGCATTTTGAAGTACATGAGTTCTACCACAAGAACTCACAGCCATATTGTAGACAACGCCATATTGGAGACAATTCTTGGTGAGAATTCCACCTAAAAATGCTGTGGGGATGCAAACATTCAGTCTGACAGAGCATATAATATCCCTGGTGCCATTCTGGCTTGGGAAAATGTCATGATGGGGAGGCAGGAGCCCCTCCTCCCCTTACACTGTGGTCCCTCCCAAGTCACATTGAGCCCCCGCAGTATTTCCACTGTCAATGGAGTTTTCTCTGGGAACTCACAGCTTTAATGTATTTGCAAGTCCCTGTGGCAGACTCAAACACCTTGTAGAATGCAGTCTGGCCTTAAGCATCTGCAACAACTGTTACAGTCCCAGTTTCAAGGAGCAGAATCCAAATAATAAAAACAGAGAATGGTTGTTCCCTCCACCCAAGGACTGCCTCCTCTCTCTGCAGTGTCAATGAGATTACAAAGAAAAAAAATTGTGTGTGTGTGTTTTAAACTGCTGTATACATCCAGGATCCTGTAATTTGGGTAGAAAGTGTTTGAGATGCAAGGAGGGGGTAATTTTAGTTTTCAAACTGGAAGACTGACTCTTGCCTAGAGTAGGCCAATTATATCCATAGATACAAAAAAATGCCACTTGGGCCATGCTCCCTTGAACATATACTCTAATCCATGCTTGAACTGTTCTCTTCAGAAGCAGGGCTATTTGTAGCAGGAACTCCTTTGCATATTAGGCCACACCCCTCTCATGTAACCAATCCTTCAAGAGCTTACAGGGCTCTTATTACAGGGCCTACAGTAAGCTCTTGGAGGATTGGCTACATCAGGGGTGTGTGGCCTAATATGCAAAGGAATTCCTGCTACAAAAAAAGCCCTGAGAGAAAGAATTAAAGCATTCAATTCAGAGGCAGCAAAATTAGGGACAACATTTCCATGGAGTACAGATTGATATAGGGAGAGTAGTCGCTCAACTGACAGCAGAAGAAAACTGTGGGGCACCTTCATATGCCAGCATCAACCATTACTGTTCTTATGAGCAAAGCTAAAGGTTCCATATTTCGAAACAGAAGAACACATTCATCTCATTTTCTGGGACCTTCTTAATTCTGCATTAAACAGATACTACCCCACCCCACATGTAACTAACAGCTGTCTCTTTAGCAGTCACAGGCAGACTCGAATCGAATCCAGTTATTGTTCCTGCAACCACTGTCCATGAACAGGAGCACACAATCAGGTAAAACAAATCAGGCAGGTGGCTCTTTAAATATGCTGCAATATAACTGTCGCCAATATTTGGCCACCTGTACAGTAACTTGGTTATCTACATCTCTTTACAAAGAAGACATTTCCTCATCTGGGGACTCAAAGCCAGCTCCAAGCAATGGGAGAATTAAAGTTGATCTTAAATGTAATGTAGTTATAAGTTATTTATTTCATTTTCATTTATTACATGTTTCTTTCACCACCCCCCGTGCCTTTGAAGAACAGGGGTACGCTGTTTCTCCGCACCCTGTTTTATCTTCACAGGCAGGCTGAAAATTAAATTAGGCTGAGAGAGAGGGACCCAGTGAACTCCACAGTAGAAAAAAGATTTGAATCTGCCCAGTCCTAATCCACTGTGCTAACCAGTGCAGTGGCACACCCTCCTGTGGTCTGTGCAACTAATCCAACCCTGGCAGTAGAAGAGGCTTTGACCAAAGTGTATCTGGAACCCGCCTCAGCTTAGCAAGGAGGTGGGGGACAAGGCAGGAGGAATGAGACTTCCACATGTTCCCTGTCACTCTGCAGCATCTGCAGCTATCACAGCAGTTGATGTGGCTGCAATACAAAGTTCACAATGCTAGAAAGAAAACATGCCTGCTGCAAAACCTGCCCTGTCCCTCTCCCTAGACCTTCACACTTCCTGGGGAAAGACAGCACAATCTCAATGGGGATAAGGGAGGAAAGGTCCCCTGTGCAAGCACCAGTCGTTTCTGACTCTGGTTTACATCACATCACAACATTTTCACAGCAGACTTTTTATGGGGTGATTTGCCACTGCCTTCCCCAGTCATCTACACTTTCCCCCCCAGCAAGCCGGGTACTCATCTTACCAACCTTGGAAGGATGGAAGGCTGAGTCAACGTAAGCGGGCTACCTGAAAACCCAGCTTCTGCCGGGGATCGAACTCAGGTCATGAGCAAAGCTTAGGACTGCAGTGCTGCAGCTTTAACACTCTGCACAGATTATTTTTGCTTTTCCCTAAAATGTTAACTAAACACTCCCTTCAGTGATCCCAGCAGCAACCAGGTCAGTAACAAATAGCAAGAGATCCAGTGCAAGTCTTGACAAGTCGTTTCTTTCCTTAGTGCCAAACTACTGAGCTCAGAACAAAGTAGGAGTCAAGTGTACCTTTAAGACCAACAAAGTTTTATTCAGAATGTAATCTTTTGTGTGGTCTAAGCACAAATTAGCTCTCACATTCTACAGGATGGAGGGTTCAGAGTTGGAAGGAAGGAGAGATGCTGGCAAAGTAGGTGAGGAAGGGAGCTGAGAAGTGGAGTCCTGGTTAAGGGGAAAGAAAAACTAAGGGGGAAGAAGCAGGAAAAGGTTCCAGAATGAAAGTCCATTGAAGAGAGCCTCATACAGGGTGTGCCAGTGGCAGTTCCAGGAACACAGAAGAACAGCAGGCACACAAAATGTTCCACAATGTCCTCAATTAAAATTGAGGTGTTTGCTAAACTCTACAGACCACATTAGAACTGAAACATAGTGGTTAAGTGGGTTCATAAGGGACTAGATGGTCCTTCCCTTCATCTTCTCCAGGCTTAATGTACCCAGTTCATTCTTGTAGGACTTGTTTTCCTGGCTTCCAACCGTCCTCACCTCCTTTGAACCTGTTCCAGTTTTTTAACATTTTATTTGAAGCGTGATGCCCAGAACTGGACAAAAGACTCCCAAAGAGGTCTTACTAGCACAGAGCTGAGTGAAACTACTCCTGATGAATTGGATGCTAGGCTTCTATTAAGGCATAAGAACATAAGAGAAGCCATGTTGGATCAGGTCAATGGCCCATCCAGTCCAACACTCTGTGTCACACAGTAGCCCCCCCCCCCAAATTATACACACACACATATATATACACACTGTGGCTAATAGCCACTGATGGACCTCTGCTCCATATTTTTATCTAACCCCCTCTTGAAGCTGGCTTTGCTTGTAGCCGCCACCACCTCCTGTGGTAGTGAATTCCACATGTTAATCACCCTTAGGGTGAAGAAGTACCTCTTTTTATCTGTTTTAACCTGACTGCTCAGCAATTTCATCAAATGCCCACGAGTTCTTATATTGTGAGAAAGGGAGAAAAGTACTGTACTTCTTTCTCTACCTTCTCCATCCCATGCATAATCTTGTAAACCTCTATCATGTCACCCTGCAGTCGACGTTTCTCCAAGCTAAAGAGCCCCAAGTGTTTTAACCTTTCTTCATAGGGAAAGTGTTTCAAACCTGTAATCATTCTAGTTGTCCTTTTCTGCACTTTTTCCAGTGCTATAATATCCTTTTTGAGGTGCGGTGACCAGAATTGCACACAGTATTCCAAATGAGACTGCACCATCGATTTATACAGGGGCATTATGATACTGGCTGATTTGTTTTCAATTCCCTTCCTAATAATTCCCAGCATGGCGTTGGCCTTTTTTATTGCAATCGACACTGTCTTGACATTTTCAGTGAGTTATCTACCACGACCCCAAGATCTCTCTCTTGGTCAGTCTTTGCCAGTTCACACCCCATCAACTTGTATTTGTAGCTGGGATTTTTGGCCCCAATGTGCATTACTTTGCACTTTGCCACATTGAACTTCATCTGCTACACTGACGCCCACTCACCCAGCCTCAACAGATCCCTTTGGAGTGCCTCACAATCCTCTCTGGTTCTCACCACCCTGAACAATTTAGTGTCATCTGCAAACTTGGCCACTTCACTGCTTACTCCCAACTCCAAATCATTTATGAACAAGATAAAAAGCATGGGACCCAGTACTGAACCCTGCGGCACCCCACTGCTTACCGTCCTCCACTGTGAAGACTGCCCATTTATACTCACTCTATGCTTCCTATTAATTAGCCAGGTTTTGATCCACAAGAGGACCTGTCCTTTTACTCCACGACTCTCAAGCTTACTAAGGAGCCTTTGATGAGGAACTTTATCAAAAGCTTTCTGGAAGTCAAGGTGAACAACATCTACTGGGTCTCCTTTGTCCACCCTCTCAAAAAAATGTAACAAGTTAGTGAGGCAAGATCTTCCCTTACAGAACCCATGCTGAGTCTTCCTCAATAACTCAAGTTCATCAATGTGCCTACTCATTCTATCCTTGATAATGGTTTCTACCAACTTTCCCGGTATTGAAGTCAGACTACCTGGCCTGTAATTTCCCGGATCTCCTCTGGAACCCTTTTTAAAGATGGGGGTGACATTTGTTACCTTCCAGTCCTCAGGAACGGAGGCAGATTTCAATGAAAGATTACATATTTTTGTCAGAAGATCCACAAGTTCAACTTTGAGTTCTTTCAGAACTCTTGGATGTATGCCATCCGGACCTGGTGACTTATTAGTTTTTAATTCGTCAATCAGTTGTAGGACCTCCTCTCTTGTCACCTCAATCTGACTCAGGTCTTTCAACACCCCTTCCAAAATAAGTGGTTCTGAAGCAGGCAAACACTTCTCATCTTCCGCAGTGAAGACGGAGGCAAAAAATGCATTCAGCTTCTCAGCCATTTCCCTGTCCTCCTTCAGTAATCCTTTTGCCCCTTGGTCATCCAAGGGCCCCACTGCCTCCATGGCTGGTTTCCTGCTTCTAATACATTTGAAGAAATTTTTATTGTTGGTCTTTATGTTTTTTGCAACATGTTCCTCATAGTCCCTTTTTGCCTGCCTGATCACAGTCTTGCATTTGATTTGCCACAGCCTGTGTTCCCTTTTATTAATCTCACTTGGACTAGCTTTCCACCGCTTAAAGGAGTCCTTCTTACCTTTTACAGCTTCCATTACTTTGTTTGTTATCATGCAGGCCTTTTCTTATACCTGTTTGTGCCTTTCCTAACTTGTGGTAGATATTTTATGTGAGCTTCTAGGATTGTAGTTTTAAATAGTCTCCAAGCTTCCCCAACGGTTTTGACTGTATTTACCTTTCCCTTCAGTTTCCTCTTCACATGCCTCCTCATCTCAGAGAATTTACCCCTTTTAAAGTTAAACGTGGTTGTGCTGGTCTTTTGGGGCAACTCTCTATTTATACAAATGGTGAAATCAATAACGTTATGGTCACTGCTCCCAAGTGGTGCGATCACTTTTACATCTCTCACCAACTCTTGGGCATTACTTAGGATCAAATCCAGGATCGCCCCATCCCTGGTAGGTTCTGTGACCATCTGCTCCATAGCACAGTGATTGAGAGCATCTAGAAACTCAATCTCTTTCTCTCGACTTGAACACATACTGAGCCAATCATCTGCGGATAGTTAAAATCACCTATTACGACACAGTTTTTATGTTTAGCCGCTATCTTTAATCTTTCCATCATATTATAATCGTCCTCTATCTTTTGATTTGGTGGGCGATAACAAACTCCCATAGTTAAATTTCCTTTTGGGCCCTCTATTTCGACCCAAAGCATTTCTAGAAGGGAATCTAATTCTTTGACCTCAGTCTTACTGGACTGTATACCCTCTCTGACATACAGAGCCACCCCACCTCCAACCCTTCCGCCCCATCCTTCTAATATAACTTATTGATATAACTTAGGCAGCCTAAAATCACATGAGCCTTTTTAGCAGCTGCATAATGACTGACTCATGTTCCCCTTGTGATAGCCTGACTGCCTTTTCCCATGTAAAAAAAGGTAGTCCGCTGTGCAAGCACCAGTCATTTCCGACTCTGGGGTGATGCTGCTTTCACAACGTTTTCACGGCAGACTTTTTATGGGGTGGTTTGCCATTAACTATTTCCCCAATCCGACACCTGCACATTTGACCCTTTTTGACTAAATGCCACTTTGTCTCTTCCACTCCTTTCCACACCCCTCACATTCTGCCAGGAATGCAAGGCTGGTGCACACCTTGCTCCCCTCCCCTGCTCCATCAAGTGTGAGGGGAAGAGAGAGAAACTATGGAGCTTGCTGGGATTGGCTAAAATGAGTGCCCCCCATCCAGTGCCCCATCACCCAACCTATACCAGTCTGTTTCACACTCTCTCCAAGTCTACCTCCAATATAGCAGGCACCTATGCCACTGGATCACCACCATTTGGTTGTGCCTTCCTTTGTAACTTGTTCATTCTTTCACCTGTGCCCACTTAAAGTGTTATTTTTAATAGCTGTTTTACATATGATGAAAAAGCACCATTTTGAAATTTTCCTTGCAACAAACTTGCATGTCTTTTTATTTATTTATTTAATATTTATATCCCGCCCTCCCCTATCGGGCTCAGGGCAAATGTGAACTGCCTACCCTTCACCACTTGCTAGAGTTGCCAATCCCCAGGTGGGGGCAGGGGATCCTCCGGTTTGGAGGCCCTCCCCCTGCTTCAGGGTCATCAGAAAGCGGAGGGGGGGGGGAAATCTCTGCTGGGCACTCCATTATTTCCTATGGAGACTGATTTTCATAGGGAATAATGGAGAATTGATCTGTGTGTATCTGGGATATAGGGGGCTGTTTTTTGAAAGAAGGTGCCCCTATCCATTATTTCCAGCGGAGGGAAGGCATTTAAAAGGTATGTGGTCGCTTTAAATGTGACAAAACTCCCTTTGGAGTTCAATTATGCTTGTTACAACCTTGCTTCTGGCTCCACCCCCAAAGTCTCCTGGCTCCACCTCCAAAGTCCCTCAAAATTTTTTGAATTGGACTTGGGAACTCTACCACTTGCAGCTTTGCACTACATAAAGTCTTTCTGAGGTGCAGTCAGGAACGGCAGCACTTTGTGGTGTGTGGAAAAAGTAAACAATTTATTATGACATAAGTTTTCAGGAACCACAGCCTCCTTGGTCTGATATATCTAGATCATGAAAGCTGGGTCACAAAAGCCAGTGTGGTGTAGTGGTTAGTGTGCTGGATTCGACATCTGGGTTTGAATCCCCATTCTGCTATGTAAGTTTGTTGAGTCACTTCCTCTCAGTCAAACCTGAAGGTCGTTGTGAGGATAAAATGAAGAAGAGGAGAACTAAGTAAGCCACTTTGGGTCCCTACTAGGGAGAAAATCAGGGTATAAACAAAGTAAGTAAATAAATAAATCAGCTGTAGGGTGGTGGTGGGGTGTGTCCTGTTTGCTGCCTCACAATTCTGAGGTCTGTATAAATCGATGGTGCAGCCTCATATGGAGTACTGTGTACAATTTTGGTCACCACACCTCAAAAAATATATTACAGCATTGGAAAAAGTCCAGAAAAGGGCAATTTCCCTCCCTCTGGCTAACACTGGCCATGCCCTGCCTGAACTCCTGTCTGGGAGATCAGTTGGCACCAGGACTGCTTTGGTATGACCAAGGGGATGAGTGGGATCCAGTGGCTTCTCTCCCATTATGCTCGTGACCAGCTGGCTGCTTAGGTTCAGAGGGCACTTGGAAAAGCAAGGAGTCCCAAGAAGAAAGGCAAGCTAAAATACATGAAATAGACAGACAGACAACACATAATCTACCTCCTTTCCTAAGTAGACAATATTGTTTTTTCCTTCATTTCCACTGCATTTTATCCAAATATTTCCCACAAGGCTACCAATTTCACTCTCTTGGCTTTTTATGTAGGTGTTTTCATTTTCACAGTGTTGCTCCCCCTCCCTTTTACTTCCATCTGCTCTTTTCTGAGCAGGTTACATCTCTTCAAGTGAAGGGTTCTAACCTCTACTTAATGCTCCAGTGTCTTTCCTGATATTTTATCATCTTTAGGCATCCCTGTAACTCCACCAAGTCCCTATCTTTAATACCTATCAAGTCCCTATCTTCAATACTTATTTGTAGAACTTATTTAACATAAACAAACTATGCCTTTGCCCTTGTGCCTCCTTCTGCCAAGTCAGAGACTCATTTTAGCTAGACTTGCAGTGCTTAACATGAGAATGAAACAAAGAGCTGGTTATTTTCTCTTATCTGTCTGTTTCAGGACCAATAACCTCTAAAACAGTGTTTCCCAAGCTGGCTTTAAAGTATGGGTCATAAAAATGAAGCAGGTTTGCATGCAGCATTGTCCCATATCTTGCACTTCCTTGACAAGGTATTCCTCAAACTAAAAAGGGACCTCTTGCAAACTGCAAATGAGCTCTAGCATCAACCTACTGCATGCAATTTCCTACTCTGGATACAACACAAATAACACATTTTGTTTTCTGTTACCACACTTGAGAATAGATGACCACAGCAGCTACTACGAAATACAAAGGGCATACCAATTGAAGAAGAGGCACACACCTCATTACTCCCCAGCCTAAGCAGTGCTGACAAAAGCACAGAACCCAATAAGCTGGGGTGGGCCATTTTGTATCCACGCTGTACATACAGGGTTCCCATTCGTTCTTCCCAATCAGGCATCTGTGTTCAATGCATACCCACAAACCTATCACAGTGGTAATAACAACAACAATCCGAGGAGTCTTTCTGAGCTCTGGTACTTGAAGTAAGGAGTCAAAGCAGCCGTTTCACTTTTCACTCGGGAAGCTGACAAGCATGACTAGAGGGGGAATAAAATAACATTCCCTTCGCATAAATATCAAAGAGGCTTCTTGAGACTGATGGGCCAGGAATGTATTCTTAGCCATCATTCTGGCAGACAGGCCCAAGGACACTCATAACTTATTTTACAATCATTTAGTTTCAGCTCAAGTGGAAAACGTGACAACTTATCTCTGCTGACAAGATGCCAGTTCAAACCTTACAATTAACTTTCCTATGATTATCTGCCCAGCCCATCATTAGCTCAGCAGCTTCTAATGGCAGCTACAGGCAGCTTTTCTGATGATGGTCATCATTTTCAGGATTTATGGCTAACATTACATTCACTCACCACACAAAAAAAAAAAAATAAAGAGAGAAAGAGAGAGAGAGAGGTTGAGTTAAGATGGATCTGGAGCTCATATTCCTCAAACCTAAACAAAACTGAAGCAACTGTCACAGACTCTTTGATGGAACACACCAAACAAGGATCCCTCTTCCTGCTACATGATTGGCTCCAGATTGGCATCTTTGGCTGCCATTCACCAATGGACACACCCCCATCAGTCGCCTGTTCTCTCTGCTCTGTGTGCATTGCACGTCTCATAAAATGCACTGTTCTCTTCCTCTCGTGAACCTCCTCCAGGGTGCATCAGTGGGTGAGGGTTGACCGCTGAGGGAACAAAGTCTCAGAGAGTAGTCGTGTTTGTCTGCGGTAGAACAGCTAGACTCAAGCACAGTATACTCAAGTCCAGGAGTATGAGCTTTCGGAAGTCAAAACTCCCTTTGTTAGATACCTTTCTGACTAAGGTAGCTTTGACTCTAAAAACTTATATATCCCTAAGGGCTTTTTTTGTAGCATGAATTCATTTGCATATTAGGCCACACCCCTTTGATGTTGTCAATCCTCCAAGAGCTTGCAGGCTTCTCAGTACAGGGCCTACTGTAAGCTCTTGGAGGACGGGCTACATCAGGGGTGTGTGGCCTAATATGCAAAGGAGCTCTTGCTACAAAAAAAGAGCTCCTTTGCATATTTGGCTAAAAGGGAGCCCCGGGGGGGGGGGCTCCTTTGAGGCTTTGAAGGGTCTCTGGAGACGAGTTGCATATAAATCATCTGCAGAAGTTTCCAGAGTCATTTATATGACTTAAGCTTGACAGAATCCTAATCTTCTTTGATACTACTAAACATCTAAAGCTATACAAGACCAGTGTTGATCTGGATAACTACAGAAAAGGTACTGATCTTTCATTCCGGGACTAATTAAAGTTAAACAAAATAAAATCAGAAGGTGGGAAATTGAAATCTAGAAAGCTTGGAAGAAGAAGGGGACAAGGGGCGAAATTTGGACTTTGTAAATGTAAAGAACAGTGTTAAAAACTGGAAAGGAATTTATTGTTTGATCTACTTGCAGTTTTTGAGAAAAAGCCCCATCGTCATAGAACTGCAGCTCCCACAGTCAACACAGGAAATACGTCAAGCATCGTGAGATCTCTCTACCAGCGAAAACGGGATTTGGTGGCAAGTAAAGCAGGAAGTATTGGATGAAAAGGGGAAATCATTGAAGCAGCTAGCCTACTCTAGGACTATAATACCATAGAAAAACATCGGCAGCCATTACAAGGAGGCCAAAATTTAAATAAAAATTTTAAAGTGTTTGGGACATTGGTGGAGCCGACAGAGGTGACAATTATAAGGTAAATGCTATTGGACATTATTGCTAAAAATTTTTTAGAAGCCTCTAGAGGAAAAAAGATTTTTTTTAAAAAAAATGAAGCAGAAAGTCGCGACCACCATTTTGGAGAAAAAAAAAACTTAAAAAATTAATATCTGAGCCCAGGAGGCTCTGAGGATGGCGAAATTAGGCTTATTGAAGAAAGCAAGCTTCACTCTTTTAAACCTGATAGTTGAAATTTGATTTGGTGAGGTCAAATTTTTCAGTGTTTTTACATGTCAGACCACAACAAACCCATGCAAGGACTGCTTCACTGGAGAAAATGCAGGACCAATTGAATGCAATGGAAGCCAGGATAATGAAAGGGATGAAGGAGATGATAACTGCTTCCAAAAAAGAAATTAGAAAAGATATTGAAGAGCTAAAAAAAGATATAGAGAATCTCAGAAATGAGACTGTGGTAACATCAAAGAAAGTGCAAGAGGTGGAAGGGAGAGTGAAAGTACATGATTCCACCTTGTTAAAAATACAAGAAAAAGTGGCAATTCATGGCTGCAAATTGATGGAGACTCAGATATGTCTGAGAGGAGTACCTGAGGATGAAGAAACTGACTTGAACGAATATATAATAAAAATAATTGCAGAATTTCTGGAGGACGATCCTGAAAGGACTAGAAACATGTATGACTATATGTATAAAGTGAATTCACTTTATGGTAAAAAAACTAATCTACCAAGAGATGTGGTTTTAAGATATATGACAAAAGAAATGGTGGGAAAAATTATGAATAAAATTTTTGAAAAGACATTGATAGTGGGAGGCAGCAGAGTAAGAATTATGAAGGAGTTGCCAAGACAAGTGATAAATGACAGAAGAGCATATAAGAAATTGACAGAAAAATTACGGGACAATGAAATGAGGTATAGATGGATAATACCTGAAGGTTTGAGCTTTGAACTTCAAGGAAGAAGGATTACAATTACAAACACACAGGAACTGCGTAGATTTTTTGAAGAACACAAAGAATTTGCATCATGATGGATTACAAATTATCATCTCGGAATGTAAATGGACTAAATTCACCACAAAAAAGAAAGGCAACATTTCATTGGATTAAAAAGCAAAATTGTAATATTGTTTATCTACAAGAAGAAGAAGAAGATAGAAGATATTGGATTTATATCCTGCCCTTCACTCCAAAGAGTCTCAGAGCGGCTCACAATCTCCTTTACCTTCCTCCCTCAC
Source organism: Heteronotia binoei (assembly GCF_032191835.1). Classification (NCBI taxonomy): domain Eukaryota; kingdom Metazoa; phylum Chordata; class Lepidosauria; order Squamata; family Gekkonidae; genus Heteronotia; species Heteronotia binoei. Next base: position 23,025,827 of record NC_083223.1, read on the forward strand.
AACAAACACCCTGTGAGGTGGGTGGGGCTGGAGAGGGCTCTCACAACAGCTGCCCTTTCAAGGACAACCTCTGCCAGAGCTGTGGCTGACCCAAGGCCATTCCAGCAGGTGCAGGTGGAGGAGTGGGGAATCAAACCCAGTTCTCCCAGATAAGAGTCTGCACACTTAAGCACTACACCAAACTGGCTCTCATATTAATCAAAAGGATTACAAATTTTTATGGAATAAGCAGTTGGGACTAGAATTTCATTCATTGGCTGAACAGAAGAAAAGGGGAGTAAACTTTTATATTAAACAAAAACTGGACCCGAAATTAGTGTTTAAAGATAAAGATGGAAGATTTGTAGCAATAGAAATAATATTAAATACAAAAAAATGTTATTGGGACTGAATGCACCAAATGGAGCAAAAGATGCTTTTTAAAAAGACATTATACAACAATTTGATGAAGTGACATATGATCAAGTTTTGATAATGGGGTACTTTAATGGAACAATTAAGAATACACTGGATAGGTCTGGGGGGAAAAGAAATAATAAGGAAGGAAAATTGCCAAAGTCTTTTTTTGAATTGGTCAAACAAGAAAACCTGAAAGATATATGGAGAAAGTTTAACCCTGAAGTGCGGGACTATACCTTCTTTTCAGCAAGACATAATACTTTTCCCAGAATTGACATGTTGTGGGGCACTAAGGATTTAGGCCTTATAACAAAGAAAATAGAGATTTTACCTAAAATAGGGACTGGTCATAACCCAATGATGTGGATTACAAAATTGTCTAAAAAGTCGAGAAGATGGAGAATAAATGAAGATTTACTACAGAATAAAGAAACAGTGACATCTCTAGAAAACGAAACTAAAGCTTTCTTCCAAATAAACGATAAAGAAGATATAGAATTTCAGATGGTGTGGGATGCTTATAAAGCAGTAATGAGAGGAATATTGATTACTTTGAATAACAAAGACAAGAGGGCAAAAGAAAAACAGATGTTGGACATTCAAAATGAAATAAAGAAAAAAGGGGAACTGAGAAAAAGGCCAGGGAAAAAGAAAATTATGAGGGAGATTACAATGTTACAAACACAAATGAGACATTTGTTAAATAAAGAATTGGAATGGAATCTGAAAAGATTGCAGCAGAAATCTTTCGAGGGAGCAAATAAACCTGGAAAATATTTGGCCTGGCAACTGAAGAAAAAGAGAGAAAGCAAAATTATTAATAAAACTGTGATTGATGGAAAGAGGTGGTAGGTCAAGAAGGAATAAAAAGAGAATTTTTTACGTATTATGCCAAATTATTTAAGGGTGTTAAAATAAAGAAAGAAAAGATGGAAGAGTACTTACGAAATATTAAAATAGCACCCTTAACAGAAAATATGGGGAAAGTTTTGAATGATCCAATTGAAAAAATAGAAATTGAAGCAGTGATTAATGCAATGAAAATTGGAAAGGCACCTGGGCCAGATGGATATACAGCTAAATTTTTTAAAACCTTCAAAGAGGAATTAATACCAAAACTTCAGAAATTGATGAACATGATAAGAATAAAAGGGAAAATACCAAATACATGGAAGGAAGCTGTTATTTCATTGATTCCAAAAGATAGAGATGTCACGAATGTAAAAAATTACAGACCAATTTCATTACTAAATAATGATTATAAAATATATACAAGAATATTAGCAGAATGGATTAAACAACATCTGACAAATTTAATAAAGGAGGATCAAGTGGGGTTTCTCCCCAAAAGGCAAATAAGAGATAATATTAAAACTGTTGTAAATACTGTAGAATATTATGAAAGACATCCAGAAAAGGAAATAGCATTATTCTTTGCGGATGCAGAGAAAGCATTTGATAATTTAAATTGGGACTTTATGTTTGCAGTAATGAAGAAAATGGAGTTGGGGGAAAACTTTATGATAAAAACAGTATATACTGAACAACGTGCAAGGTTATATATAAATGAAGATCTTACAGAAGATATGATAATTAGCAAAGGTACAAGACAAGGCTGTCCGCTTTCCCCACTGTTGTTTATAATGACTCTTGAAATCTTACTGATGCAAATCCAAGAAGAAAAAGAAATAGAAGGATTAAAAGTAAAAGGATTTATTTATAAATATAGAGCATTTGAAGATGATATAATGTTTATAAATGAAAATCCCATACAAGTAACACCTTCGTTGTTAGCTAAAATACAAGAATATGGAGAATTGGCGGAATTTTATATTAATAAAGAAAAATTAAAACTTCTATGCAAAAATATGCAAGTAAACAAGCAAAAGGAATTGCAGAAGCTAACAGGTTGTGAAGTTACCTCTAAGGTAAAATATCTGGGCGTGGAGATAACAATGAAGAATATTGATTTGTTTAAAAACAATTATGAGAAACTATGGCGTAAAATGGATGAAGATAAGATAAAATGGAATAAACTTAATTTGTCATTGCTGGGCAGAATAGCTGCAATTAAAATGAATATTCTACCAAGAATAATGTATTTGTTTCAAACTATTCCGATTGTGAAAGGCAGTAAACAATTTAATAGATGGCAAAGAAAATTTTCAGAATTTGTGTGGGCTGGGAAGAAACCAAGAATCAAAATGAAAATTTTAACAGATGCAAAAGAGAGAGATGGATTTCAATTAACAGACTTTAAATTATATCATGAAGCAGTTTGTTTAGTGTGGAGTGACGCCATGCATCATATAGCCCAAAGCACTCTAATATGGAGGCTAGACCTATGTTTGTATTATTAAATTTTCTGCGGTATGCTGCACATGGGTTCTGTCTACGAACTTATCAGAAATAAAATTAAAGTCTCCGCCAAGGATTGCATTCTCGGATTGCATCAATTGTAGTTGTTGCAAAGACTGTTTCAAAAAGTCTAATTGATTCAAATTTGGAGGATAAAGTGTTGCCAATGTTAAGGGGAGCCTGTCTAAGCTGCCTTTTACAAACAAAAATCTGCCTTGAGGGTCAATTAAAGAGTCTTGGACTTCAAACCTGAGGTATTAGGCTATTAAGATGGTGATCCCACTTGATTTTGAGTTTCCAGGAGCTACCAGTTGCGTTGGGAACCAGGAGGAGTTTGGATTTTAGATGAGTCTCATGGAGAAACAAAATGTCTGGTTTGTCCTTCATTATTTGCTTTAATATGCGCTTTTGTTTTTGTTGCTTAAACCGCGCATGTTGTATGTTATAATTTTAATGGATTTCATCATGTAAGCTAAGTGATTCAAGATCTCTGTAGGCTGATCACTTACTTCCAAAGCTAGTCGAATTCGCTAACTAAAATACCCTACTTGTAGTTCAATATCAACTTTGTAAACGTCAACTTCCAAATATCTATCTATTTTCTGTTTTTTATTCTACTACCCTAATATTCTATCTTACTCTAATCTACAAATATATCTATACCTAATCTAACAAGCAAAAATACCCTAAACATAGAAAAACACACACAATTCTTAATACTATACTGGAGATCCGAAAAGATGAATGTAACCTCCCCCCCTCCCCCCTCCCTGCCCTCTTATACTCATATAACGTATTTTCAGGTGATCTGCATCAGATGTTGGATCCAGCAATTTTCCTATTCTTCTTTCAGGAGTCTGTATCAGGTGAAAAGGATCAGGGTTTTTAAGTCTTTAAGTCTTGTACAGGACTGGAATCTTACTCTGCTTCTCTCGAGTAAGAGTGAGTTTTCGTTTTGCAGTTCCTTCATCATATCAGTTGGAACTTCAAGGTTCAAAGCTTTGAGTAAAGTCATTCCCGTGACTGTCAGAAGCCATATATTGTTTGCCCATATGCTTTACTTGCAGTTTATACAGCATTATCCACCTATGCTTGATATTGTTGCAGTTTGATGGTAATCGGTTTAAGTGCCTTCCTTAATGCCAGCACATCTTGAGGAAGGTCAGGAAAGATGGACACTCTGCAGTCTTTAAATTGCAAATATCCCCTTTCTCATACAGTTTTTAACAGCAATACTTTTATACGGGGGTCAGGCAGTGTTATTAAGATATCCCTGGGAAGCTTTCTATTGGGATTGTTGGGGTTTTCAATGCGGTAGGCTCTATGAATAACCAGGGGAAAATCATCTGATAAATTTAATACTTGAGCCAACCATGTCGATAGTAGATCAATTAAATCAGTTGAAGCTTCAACCTCTTCTGCTATACCCCAAAGTTTGAGATTATTTTGCCTTTCCCCGGCTTCCAGTTGTAGTATGCGATCATTTTGTTGTTGATTTTCCTCTTGCAATGCCATGCCAAGGTTCAGGGCATTTTGTAAGATCTTGGAGTTGCACACTGATAGGTTGTAAGAGTAGAGCCATCTGGGTAGACAGTTTGTCAAGCACAGACTCTTCCACTGCTTGCAGGGAGGTTTGAAGAGTAGCCTGGAAGAATTCCTCCATAGAGGCCTCAGAATAGCCGTCCTGCACTTCTTCCTCACCTAGCACATTCACCATGTTTGTTGTTGCCGTTCTCCCCCCGCCCCCATGACACTACACGCTCCTTCTCTCCCCAGGGATACACTCGTGCCAGTCGCTCCTTTTTTGGGGGGAGAAGCAGCTTTGCCCCCCTCTGATTTCTTCATTTTTCATGGCAGTTTGAGGCAATTGGAGGCTTAAGAGGGCAGGAAACAGGGCCGCAAGGATCGGAGCACTTCTTTCACGCGTCCGCCATTAATGCTGGCGACGCTTCGCCCCCCATGTTAACATGCTGAAAAAGCGTCACAAAAAATTATACACTGGGGAGACGCACTTACAGGGAATATAAAATGTTAAACCTGCTACTGTTAGCATGACTACACTAAACATGTTTGATGAGTCCTTGATAGGGACTGCTCCTACTGCAAAAGATTCAGGCATGACAGTCATTGCTATGTTTTAGAAACCAGAACAACTTAACATCAAGGAGTGGTTTTGTCATGCAAACAGTAGCATCTACATTTCTTACTTGGTTGTTCTGCTAATTCCAGCATGGGTGACATGTAATGGACACGCTCCTAATGCACATGAGTTAGTGCCATCAACTCTTAAGGGACAATATGAAATCTGACAGGAGAGGGATCATTACAAATCCATTATGTCGTTTCCTGAAGGATTTTTTTCTGCACATACAAACTTGACCAGTCACACTGTGAAATGTGGAACATTACAATGTTACAGAGGTTTAATCCCAGGATATCCTCAAACAACGAACATTAAAACAAGCCCTCACATTGTTCATTTATAGAAAAGCCAGCTAATCACA